>NC_135270.1:34883374-35190874 GCF_051311805.1 Agelaius phoeniceus | reverse complement strand
GATCTCCACTTCCTCAGGCTGCAGGGAGTGTTTGAGCTTGGCACTTCTGTCTGAGGGCAAAAGAGAGGGCATCTGCATGTGGTGTGACCAGGTAGATGATTGGCCTGGAGGCAGAGCTTGTAGAGGAAGGAAATAAACTGAGGCCTATCAGGGAGTGTGGGAGAGAAACAGACTGGTAGAGTCACACCCTTCCATCCCTGAGAGAAACACAATTTGTGCATAGAAGTTAACTAACTTCTATGACATGGAACATAGTTAACATAGAAGTTAACTAACTTC
Source organism: Agelaius phoeniceus (assembly GCF_051311805.1). Taxonomy (NCBI): domain Eukaryota; kingdom Metazoa; phylum Chordata; class Aves; order Passeriformes; family Icteridae; genus Agelaius; species Agelaius phoeniceus. Next base: position 35,190,595 of record NC_135270.1, on the reverse strand, counting down.
TAACTTAGTTAGAAGTTAACTAACTTCTGGTTAGTTCTCACCCTTCCTTGACAAGACTCAGAACCCTGACTCTCTTGCTATAATGCAGAACGAGGGGCCAACATTAACTGTGAGGAAAGAAAGAGAAATTTTCTTCAGAGCATCTTTCTTCAGTACTGGAACAAAGGAAATACTACAATAAGAAAAAACAGTTATCATTTCTTGCAAATTTTTTAGTGCTTGTGTATTGCTTAAGGCTGAACCTTTCAAGATATTTTCTGCTTATACAAAAACATACACTTTCATTTCACAAAGTGTATCTAGCTTCTGCAGCTGCTAAGATAAGCTGGAATACACAGCCTCAGTGAAACCTGAAAGATTCCCAAGCAGGGAGCTAATTAAAATTCCATCCACTTCTAGAGATTGTTTGCTTGTTTGTATCTGACTATTTTATGCCATCTCATGATTTCTATGCAGCCTTAGTCATGACTCTTGAATGCTGGAGATTAGCAATACCAGAGCACTTCTATTTCTAATGCTACACCAGTACTCTGCACCACTGCCCAGCTCCCACTGAGAACCTTCCCCAGCTTTCAGAGATATTTTTGGCAAAAAAATTATGCCTCCTACTTATGGCTGTAGTGAGGCATGAAGTACAGCTATCCCACTGTGTTCCCTGCAGTATGAATTTGGAAAAGGATGAACAATGATCCTATGCACATTTCCTGTTGCGTGTCTGTTACACTACCAGTTATACAAGTTATATGTATATATCTCAAGCTAATTGGATTATTTCTTCATCTTCCAATTGCAATCAGGGATTACTTGATGACTCTATGCAGTTACAGCTGATTCACACAGTCCATCATTCCTATCACTGATTGCAGAAGAGTCAGTTTCCAGGACACAAGTGATTTCTGTGTTGTTTTAATAGTAGCTGGATAGATTTAAAAGATAGCTTTTGTGCCATAGTCCAATATTCTGAGCTAGAATTTCTGAGGGGAAATTTACATTGTGTGAAATGATGAACTCAATCAGATACTGCAATTTTGAGATCCTTAATTTTTTTTAAAAGACCCCTTTTTTCTCTCTCTTCAGTTGATGAGACACATTGATTAAGACATCACAAAAAGATCACCTAAAAATTGCAAATTTCAAGAGGTTGAAATGAATGGAGAATATTTCTATGTTTCTCATGGAACTCAGGTATTGAGAAATGGTCAATTCTTTGAAAAGTTGGTTAGACAAAAGTATTTTATACTAAGTTTGAAGGTCACCAGTCCTTTTCATAAGAATGTGAACCGGTCCAAAAACGTGAATTTTACTTGCAAGAGGAAATACTTTGACCATGTTTACACAGGCATTTTAGGGCAGTGTTTTGGTTTGTTTAAGTTTGGAAAACACAACAGTAATATTCCATAATGTCCAATACCTCTTTGCTGGAAACAGGCAGTCCCTGTTTCAGGTTACAAATCAAAGCAAAAATCATATAGGAAAAAATGAATAATTTTTTTTAAAAAACTGAATAGACATTTTTTCATATCCAAAATCTACCTTTGAAAATAGTTTATCACATTGGTCAAATCTTCATATATTTCCTGAGCTGTATTTCTTGATAATTTTCTTTTTTGTGTCAACTGTTATAATTATCTATATTTTTCATAAAGATTCAAGTAATGTCAAAGTAATTAACCTGAATAAAATGCCATGGTTTTCTTCATGGTTTTCCTGCTTTGTCAAATTCCAAAACTCTCCTTTTATAAGACCATAATAAACATTGTCAATCATATTGTTAAAGATCTTAGGGTAATGAACTCTCTTTCAATTTTAAAACCAGACAAAAGTCTTTCTTTAATCCATTCTGCCTTATATTATGACAGTTTTATAATTAATATTTTTCTCATCTTGAACAAGAAGACCAATATATTTTTTCTATTTTTCTAATTTTTTCTTTTCTTTTTATTGTAATAGCGAAGCCCAGACTAAGCAGTTTTTAAATTGGGTCTGATATACTAAAATTTAAGAACAGGCTTATAATTCCACAAAAAGAGGGATTTTTAAAGATGTTGTAGTAGATGCTGGATTTGATTCAAATTGGGTATATGGCTCTACAGTCCCTTGAAGTTCCATGCTCGTTCTCAAACAAAATCAGGATTCAAAGGAGGAGTAAATTTTTCTTTTTTCTTTTAATTTCATCTCCAGAGTCTGATCTGAACCATATCCAAAGTGCAAGATGCAATTTTTATTTTATCCATATCTACTTACTTTGTATCTCCTTATCTACATCAAAAGACTTAAGACCTAATTCTCTGTTATGTTTCTATTGTTTTATAAAAGATGAATGGTATGCAGGGGTCTGAAGAAGAGCAGGAATAATGCCCTGATGAGAAAATATCTTCTGTGCACAGCTCCTGTGTAAGATGTCTACCACACATTGCTCATATTCTCTCAGATAACAGAAAAGACAAAATACAGAGCTGAGAGTTGGAGAAGACAAAGGAGAAAGAAGAAGAACATGTCACAGTGAACATATCACACTTCTTGTCCCATGGCAGAGCAGGAGCCAGTTTCAGAGCCTTGCCATCAATGGCACACACCTGCTTGCAGTGCAAGCCTGCATGTCCTGCAGTTTGAAGGAACAACTGCAGCAGGGTTTGGAGAAGAGACAGTAGGTGAGCACAGGAAGATGAACCAGGGGTCCATTTTAATTCTCACACCTGACATTTGTGCCAGGAGGTCAAACAGCCTTGCATCTCACTGTGGATTTATTTGATGTGTCTCATAGGCTCACTCTGTCTTCAAGACGAGATACATCGAGGCACAGGAGCTCAGAACTCAGGGCATTCCCTTTGCCTATGGAATCCTGCATGCTCATCTTCCCTTGAACTCTGCCCCTTCAACAGTTTCCTGTTTTCCCTGTGCCTGTGGGTGGCTCCTTGGTATGCTTCACCTTTCAGAGCAAGAAATAATGCAGGAGGATCACTCCTTAATGGATTCAGCTCTTCATTTACAGGCCTGACGCTGGGGTTTATATGCTATTTTGTTCACTAGCACATTCTGATTTTATTGGTAACATGACCTAAAACATACCACTTGATTGGTGTTTGCACTGTGAGCACATTGAGAAGTTTCCACCTATCCCACTTTTCAGAATACATCTGGTTAGCTCTTACCCTTCCAAGTGAGCAGCCACATTCAGTACCAGTATTTTTTATCAGCTGCTGTTGTCTGCCAGCAAGACAAATAGCCTTGCTGTGCCTCCAAGCAAGGTCAGTATAAAAAGCTTCCTAACTGTGGTTAAGAAAAAAAGAGTTTATCAACATAAAGATTACGTATAGCATTTAAGGGAAAAAAAGATAAATAATGCTCATATTGATTACAGAAAAATACAATTGTGAGATTCAAATATTTCAGAGTAGAATCAAAACATTTGGAAAAAAAAGCCAGTCTAAATGGCATTATTATAGAAGTTACTTCAGAATTGCAATATATACCATTTTCTTTACTCAAAATTAAATATATAAACTTGAGCTTTTTTAATTAAATGGTTTGGGCTTGAAAACTCTATGCTGATAACAATTTGCTTTCAAAGAATTTGGTGGGAGCTTATTTTTGTTAAAAAATAGGTATAACAAAGGCTTTATGAAACAGGGGAAAGAACTGTCTGGTAGTGACAGGTTGTTTGGTAACTGCAATTTGAAAAGTATCTTTCATAATCCACATTAGTTGCCCTTGCAAAAGTAGAATTTCCTTATGCAAAACTGTCTGTAAAAGATATAGAAAATATAACTGGGGAAGAGGAAATTGTTTGACCTTGAATTCTTTAGGATTCATGTCTTTGTGAGATGTTAAAAAAAATCCAAATATTTTTAAAATTAGCCTGTCACCTTATTTAATCAAACAAAACAAAATACAGGTTTCAGCTGAAAAGCAAAATAACTCCTTTCAAGATGCAATGACACACTTAGAATTAGCTAAATAGTTTTGAATAAAGAGTTCTTTACTGATGGGATGCACATCTTGAGTGTAAATTATGACCATGATTGTGCATGTACGTAAATATATGAAAGCAACCTACACACTTCAGGAGACTAAAGATTTTTAAACTTCTTTTCAAATTGCAAGTTATTTTTTGTATAATTAAATCTTACAAGTAATACATTTCTAGTGTATTACTTACTAGTGTAAACTTCTAGTGTATTTTTTGAGACCTACAATAGAAATTACGTGAATTCTACACTTAGTTATATTTCTTAATTATTTACAAGATTCCAATAGTCCAGCTCAACTTTTTTTTGAAAGTACAGAAATAAATAATTCATAGAGGCTTTTTACTTAAGGGTCAATCTTTTGTGAAAACAGTCCTAAATTAATAGAAGTGCAGATTGTCTGAAAACAATGCCTCAAACCATTTATGGCCACAGAAATGATTTATTGATTGAGAACACCATCTTTCTCTCCAAAAGTCCTAATAAAAAATTGACAGCTGCTGTGAGGGATAAAGGCAAAGGCACTGCAGAAGAGAGTGTATACACATAGGACCACTAAAATGATTAAAGGATTGAGCAACTGTCATATAAGGACAGGCTGAAAAGAAGGGGAATTTTTAACTTGTGACAAAGATGTCTTGGGGGAGGGGGAGGCATTTATCAGCTTGTGTAAGTACCTGGTAAAAAATGATGCAGCCAGATTCTTCTCACTGGTACACAGGGAAAGGACAAGAGGCAATTGATACAAACTGAAACACAGGAAATCTAAATGGAATTTCCATTAAACATAAAAGTAATATAATATAAGGGTGATAAAACACTGGAAGAGGTTGCTCAGAGAGAACGTGGAGTCTTCATCCTTGGACATGTGGAAAACTCAGCAGGATACAGTCCTGGGCAATATGCTATGGCTGAACTGCTTGGGTTGGACCGTAGGGTCTCCAAATATCCCTTCTAACCTTGCTAAAGCTAAAATCTGAGGCATCAACGTCAACCATTCTGTGATTATATGTGGAAACTAGTGGGAAGAACTGACTATCAAGTCTTAGTTAAAACACAGTTTGGCAAGAACTTATTTCTTCTGTCCAGACACACAGATTGAAGAAATGTAGTCATATCTGTCCTGTGGCAATGAGTGAAACATATCAGAAACTTGTATAATTCATAGAAAGGGGGTTTCTGAACCTTGGCAAAGATTATGCACTTGGACTCTCACAGTTGCAATAAAATCACTTCCTTGTATTTGATGCTTACACCAGATGGGCAGAAAAACTTGGCTAGTAAACAAGATATCAAGTCCTTCCTTGTGATAAATAAGGCAGTTCACTTTTCTAAATTTAGGTATTTAAATATCTTCTGAGGGTGTTGCTTAAAGCTCATAATTACAAGTCTAATTTCACAAAATAGGATGTGAAATCACAGAAGTACAGTTTGGGAGTAAAACACATAGCTGGACATTAAGTTATAAACTGGTGTTACAGTCTGATTCACCATTCAGTTGACAGTATGATCAGTCATGGGCCATTCACTTAAGAGATGGACTTGATAATCCTTGTAGGTGTCTTCCAACTGAGAATATTCTGTGATTCTGACAGTGACAATTCTGCACTAGTCGCACTCATGAACCACTTGAAGCAGCCTGAAACTCTTTCTGACTGCCACCAGTCAATCAGGCTGTCAGGGGTGCTGTCAAAACATTTTAAATTCTCCCCATTGAAGTACATAAGAGTTTCAAAAGTGGAAATTAGAAGTCTAAGTGTTGTGAACTGAAAAGTTACTACATTACTCTAGGAGGAAATCCAGTTTTAATTAAATTCACCAAGTAATGAAGAAATGACTGTGTCAATGATTAATTACCCTCACTGTTTCACAGATACAAGCAATTCTGAGAAGAAACTTTATCAAAATGGTGACTGCAATCCTGGAACACACCATACCAGCCAATTAACAATATATATATATATATATATATATTTATTTATTTATTTATTTATTTATTTATTTATTTGCGCAACTTGTGTTTTATTGTTAAGACACAGAAATGGCTGAGGACAAATTATGCCAATGACCTGGATGGAAAAATTAGGCACTCCAAGGTGTACCCACACAGCATTTTAATTGGCAGAAAGAAGGAGTTCTATACAGAGTATACTTTGAAACCCACCTACTTTTTGCCTCTCACATTTACATGGAGTCTCTTTTGCTCTGAAAAGTATCCTCTAGCCATGCCTAAAACCATGTCTGTAGGGCTATCATCTATATGGATCCATATGATCTTGATCTTTTGGACTGCCTTAATGAAGTCCCTAAGATGAAGTGCAGCTGTATCCACTTTTACTGTTGGCATTTGTTTGTCAGCATTTTCAGAATAAAGAGTTACACTTTCTAGAGCATAGCTTGAGCTGTTACTTTGATATTTAGTTATTGCACCATGATCAAATATTTGAAGGATCTGGGACTCTGTGTTATGGAAAGCCTGGGGTTGGGCAGGAGGAAGCCTGGTGTGGCTGTGTGAGAGCAGGAGGTGCAGCTGCCAAGGAGCCTTGGTCCCAGCCTAGGTGATGCAGAGTGACTGTGCCAGAGGGCTCCTGGATGGTCAGACAGGGCTGTTTCCTAGCACTCAGTGGACTGATGCTTCAAGAAAAATTTCCAGGAACAATTTCTTTCTTTCTGCTATTTCTTTAAGACTATGGTGCGGTATTTTTTGTTTTCAACAGGATCATTACAACCACCATCTGACTTAGGAATTCTGATTAAGAGAAATGCTGACAATCTTTGAATGAAGTCTGAAATAAGCAGATAAACAGATAAAGTGATAATGGTTGATCCTGCAATATTCAGAGAGGATTTGGAATCCTTTATGCCCTTTGATGCAAATCCTGTAGCTTTCAAATGTTCATCCTGTGTCATTTACCTGTTCATTTTGATGAATTTGTATTGTATTACTTATGTGCCTAAATACAACAGCCACATTAGCCTGCTGTGAACCATGTAGCCCTTTTCACAGGTCTTATTTGGACTGCATAGTCTTCTGCATAACTACTGTTTCAGCTAAACAATGAAATATTGACTTTTGGCTGAAATTACATTAGTAATGATATTTTTATATTTTCATTTAATTAATTCAATAATATCACTTCTCTGTTCTCACGCCATTTTTCTTCTATTCAGAATGCCAATATTTACCAGTGGCTTTCTAATTTACACAGTTTCTCTTCTCTATTGAAAAATTATGCTCAGTTATTCTTTTCATCCTAAGTGCTGATTATTATAGTTCAAATATTAAGAAACTGTCTAGGATATACTGAGATGGAACTTTCAAAGCTTTTACATCAAAGCTTTTACTGCTGTAAGATCTTTGATGAAGTAAGGAAATGTATTTTTTTCAATTGATTTAATTAGTTTTTCTTAGCAGACATGTACCACCAAACTAATAGTTAGCTTTAAATCACAGAAAGCAAAAAAAGCACAGTTTTGTCTCCTGTATCAATGAAATTATATAATAGCCTCCAAGGATATAATTATGATGATGTTAAAATTGATACTGTTTTGTAAACATGTAGAAATACATTGATGTGGTTCCACTTTGATACGATTGCTAAAAATATAAGGAAAAATGAAAAAAATTGAGAAAACTAATTTCTCTGCAAAAGGGTGTATAATATGAAGATTTCCCAGTGTTGTGGAATACATTATATTCAAGGCCTTGGTGATCTTGAGCAAAACATTACTACTCTATTGGGACTTTCAGTTCAGATTTGCGAGCCCCATTAGCATGAGCAGCTGCTGAGCCTGCAGCATGAGCCTGCTGGAGCTCCCTGGGCAGGGCTGTGCTGAGTGCTGGTGGCTGCTGTGGCAGGGATGGCATTCCAGCCTGTCAGAAGACAATGCAATTTTTTTTTGTTACACAAAATAAAAGTTATCACAATATCAGAGGAAGGAGAAACCTCTTCATGAATGGAGAGGAAAGGTCATCTAGAGCCTGCCTGATGCCACGCAAAATGCAGATTCCCAGCCTCTGAAAGGATAGAAGACACATTTTAATATTCTGCTTTAAAAAAGCAGAATTTTCTATGCCATTTTTGTCACAATTTTCTTATGGAGATCTGGTAAGAGCCTAACACCATCTCTCTCACTCACCCCCAGTGCAGAACACTGATGAAGGGAGTGGAGAAGGCGAGTTACATTCTTCTGCATTATTACAATGAGTTTTAAATTAGTTCTGTTGACTATGGGTTTTTTGCTACTGCATTCAAATATATTAATAACTACAGAGACACTCTCACTGTTGTCAGGAGGAAGAATAAGAGAGATCCTAAAGTATGCTAGTGGACACTTCATAGAAATTATTTACATTTGAAGCTCATGGAAAAGAATACATAGTGGCTGACCACAGGAACAGGTGCAGGTATAACCATGAATCATCTAAAAAATGTACTGCTGTCTGGAAAAATAGCAGCTCTTTCCCTCTTAATATTGTGCACTAGTGGACTCTTACTTGATCATATGAAGAATAAGTAGGTCAAAATGGATAAAACATCCCATGGAGAAGAATGATTTTCATTTGGTTCTTTCTTTTTCTGAAGTAAAAAAAAAAAAAAGGAAAAAAATTTGAGAAATACAAAAATTAGCATAAGAATAAGATCAAAGTTTTTTGCTCTGAAAAACTATTTTTGAAAAATGAACAGGAAAAATTTTCTCATCTCTACAGATACTGTCACCAGAAATTATTGGAATCTTGTCATACTTCATAGTGTAGCTAGTGGCTGGCAGAATGGATAGTAAGAAATCTGGAAAAGGAGAGGAAGATTTAAAAAAGTAAAGTACATGGATCTAGGAAGGAGCAAATAATAGGTATATAGGCATCATAATTTGCTGCTGAGAGAAGTAATAAGGTAGAAAACACACTGAGTAAATCAGCACTCTGTCAGGTTAGATTGTCAGATGAAGCCCAGGGAAATAGCCAAAAGGTCTGTATGTCCACACTTATACTCCTGGTAGCAGAGTACAGTGGAAGAGAAATCTTTTTAAAGCACAGTCTCTATCAGAGATGTGTTTCCTGGGAAAAAATAAATTAATGGAGAGACTGCTGTATTCATTAAGTGTCCAACCTCAGCAGTCTGTTAGGGTCAACTGCAAATTTTACAACTCCATTATACTCAGAACTTTCCCCATTATTTCCACATCATCTTTCTCCCTCTGCATGCAGAAATTACCTCTCTTCTCCTCATTAGATATATAAAACTGCAATTTGTATGCAGTGTAGGAGATAGGCGCTGCATTATTAATTATATACTTTATCTAATTTTTCCCTGTAAGAGAAAAAACATTACTGAATGTACCATTACACTTGTAATTAGGTTTAAGAGAGAACTGAGAGTTTTCTTTGTGGGAAACATTAATGTTTTAAAATTATTTGGTTCCAAATGTGTACCAAACATTCTTCTGAAAAAATATTTAATCCTACTCTATGTGACATCTGCCTGACATTTTTTAAATTAACTAGACAGAAAAGAAACAAGAATATTTAAATTCTGTTGCACTGCCATGACATGATCTATCCATAGGATGTAATATGATATGATATTTACTAAATGCATTTGCTACTAAAACATCATGAAGAAAAGGAAAAATGGTAATGATACTATAAAATAACAAAATAGCTGTCCAAATTATGTAGTTTTCAAATAGAAGTTTTAAATTTTCTGGTGCAAAGGTTTCCTAAGCAGGTTTCTAGATATCTCTTTTAATAGATTTGTTGTAAAGAATATTTTTTTTAATTCAAAATAAGTTTTGCCAAAAATAATAGTTCTATTAAAATTTTGTAACCTTTCTTATTTCTGAATTCAGTTACAATGGTTGTTCCTAACAGTTGCTGGTGAATAGATTGATAATCGTTCCCTGCCCATATGCAGCTAAAAGTTATTTGCACTACAGTGAGAAAGGACAATGATAAATTGGTCAAATCCAATAAAAGAAACGCTGAGTGCAAAATTATGCAGAATCTAATTCCAGCAGAAAAGTGACTGAGTACTAAATATTGAGAGTACTGAGAAAATCAATGCTGGCTATTGAGAATATATAATTAATCCAGTGAAAAGGAATATGTATATTTTACAGTCAAAGTGACTCCTCAAAAATTCAAATACAAGGTTTGTCTTAGAGACAACATTCATTTCAGAACCACTTCAGCAAAATATTTGATATTGAGAATTACAAGCTTAGGTGAAAATAAACTAGTTCTCTCTTCTAGTAGCCTTCTTTTTTTTTTTTTTCCCATTTAGTAAACTGATTCGAAGCAAAACAAAAAAATCATCACCCCCAAAATTTGCAAAGCAACAAAATATCTTCATTTTAGGATTTTCATTAAAGAAATAATATACATTTCTGAGAAATATATGACTTTGTTAGGTGCTGTTTCAATGACAAGCTACAGTTACATTGACATTTCTTATGGATTTCAAGGGTGTCCCTCAAGGTAGACTAAGGCATGATCAGGCAACCCAAAATGGTACTTCCAGGTGAGGTAATTTCCTTTAGGTCCCATCAGAGTAAAATAATGGGATCAATAACAACTTTGGTACAAAGCATTCCTAAAAGAATTTCATCCATTTATTTCTGTTCATTTATTTTTTTTACTTCATTTTTCAGGGTTTTTTTAAAGCATAATTTAATTCGTCATATTTTCCATGAAAGAAATGCAAAACTTTTTTTTTTTATTTATTTATTTATGTAACTTGTTTGACATAAGTGTCATTTGTGACAATACAATGTTTTAATTACATTCCTAGGAAAAGAGCACATTTATATTACTGCATCAGACTGAAACTCTTCCCATCTTTTTATACAAATGAGGAATTTTGAAGTCTGGCATTGTGATATCATAGTACCAGCCTAACTCTGGAAGAAATTTCTATACATATATTAATCTTACCCCTTTCCCCAACCCCCACCTCAATCCCACCAAAATTCTTGAACAGAATATTATGGGAAAGAAACAAGGTCAGATTTTTTCCTCAAGCTAAGAAATTATTTCTGTATCCTGAAACTCTTGTGGTACTTGCATCTTCTCTTTAATCTTACTAAAGAAGGCATTATTCCTTCTAAGGATGGAGTAATATATTCTCATTCACAGGGTTCCTCTGTGAAAGAATTTGCATGCTAGATTGCAGTCCTCAGGTTTTTTTACCTTTACATCAGAAAAGCTTGGGATATTTTCACTATGAATGATTTGTCCATAGTAACAAAGCTTTACTTGAAATATTAATTCCCTAAAAAAAGCTGAAATGCTGCTTTTTTAAATTAAATTTTAGTCCAAGTCTTTTCTAAAGAACTCATCACAGATATTTTCCTTTATTAGGAACTTTCTGGCAAGTCAATATCTATGGTTAAGTATATGTTTTTCAATCGATGCTAGATACCAGGATTTTTTTTTTTCTGATGTTTAAACAACAACCAATTTCTACATACCACAGCCATATTGATATTCCATCTGTGAACTCTAGACTAAATTATTCTTTTTATTTTCATCATAAGTGAGCTGCCTGTAACTCTCTCAGGTCTTTTGGAACTTGTCTAAGAGGAAGGAGGGCCCAACCTGAATCTATTTTATTTTCTACAAAAAATATTAGATTTCGAACTTTCTTAGCATCAGAGGTCTAATTGTATTGTTATTTCATGTGAAATTCAATGAGAGAAAGATTTGGACTACATCACAGTGTATCATTTTTTTATGTACTAGAAAATTAAGTAGATTATGTATTTTCAATAATAAGTCCAAACTATTTCTGGTATTAACTTACACTGACATATAACTGTAATAATGAAGGTTACTACAACATTAATTAATCATGAAAGGAGTGCTTCTTCATTGAAACAGTTCTTGTCAGTACGCCATATACTCTTCAAAATTAGTCTGTCAGTTTAATCAACTACATTGAAAGCAGAAAAAAGAAATTGTGCAATTCTTTCCTCATCCAACAGCAGTGGAGCTGGTCTTGGTAAGCCAGTGAACATCAGTATGCAATGAAGATTTTGTGCTGCAAGTAAGGAATGGCACAAGACACAGCACCATAACAACTGGAGAGCATTGATTTATTCAAGTGCCATTGATAAGGTTTGCTCTCTTTCATCAAGTTGTGTGTAGATACTGAGGGGACCTAGACCTGGGGGGAAGGCAGGTTGTACATTTTATTTTTGATTATAAATCATTGCAGCAGAACAAAAATGATACTGAAAGAAACTGTTTGATTCCTAATTGTATCAGCAAGAATAAGTAATGATTTATTAATACTCATTTGATTTTTAAAATCCCATTAAATTATCATTATCAAAACAGTGTAATATGGGAACTATAGAATGTTCCAATTTGTATTTCTAACTACAGTAATGGGAATTGTATTCAAATATATTTACTCTCCTGATCTACAGCTGAAGCTTATTGAACCATACTTTTGTTCCAGTAGCTAGGAAAATAGTCATGATGTGTCCACATCATTTTGGGGTTCTTGCTGAGTTTTAAAACAAGCTGAATCCTGATGTAAATGCAAAATGTTGTCTATAAACTCTAAACTCTTTCCAATGGAGGCTAGGGTGACAATAACGTATTAGCCACCAATGCTGCAAGGTAAACTCATTTATGGAGCAGCATGCCATAAATGTAAAATAGATTTTATCTGTAGAAAAGCAGTGCATCCCCCAGTACTTTATTTATAAATGTCCTAAAGCATATGGGGAGGTGTCTTTAGCATATTTGGATACCTCCTGAAAGCATCCACTTGAGATATCATGTCCCAGAATCCCTTCCTTCCTCTTCATTTTGCTTCTTCTTTTGCAGGAATCTCTCATTTTCAGTTGCTTAGGAAAGAAAGTCTTCCCAAGATCCCAAAGTTCATGAGGTTTGATCAGAATAAATCCTTTATATAGCAACTTGGATGAATAAATCTTTTTTCATTCATTTGACATAAACTAGTCTTTTATAACAATTTTTTTCTTTGACAGAGGAGAATATTACAGTTTACAGATGTCAGAAAAGAGTAATTCACTTTCATAAATCATTGAAAATGTCTTCTGCATTTCCTAAACAGTTTTGGGGTTGTTTGTTTTGTTTTGTTTTGTTTTTTTTTAATTCTGAAATAAAGGTTTCATTAGAAATAAAAAGACATGAAAACTCACTTTTGATTTTAGTAGAAGAGTACAGGGTTTTTTCAATTTTTTAATCTCTACTTTCAAAACATTACAAAATAAGACAAAATGCTAATGTTACTAAGCATAACTGTAGCCAAAAAACCAGTCCTTTAAGAAAGATGAAATGACAGGGATCAAAATAAGCTATTCAGTGAAAACTTTTTTGCAAATTAGTCAATCATCTGTATCATTTGAGTTCCATCCAATGAACTCCATCTGCTTTCAGCTTTCCCTTCTTTCACAAAGCCCAGCCTTCTATATGCCCTGAGTTTCTTGGTACATGATGTCAGAAGTTCCTTTCTATCGAGGTTAACTGTGAGCAATCCACATTAACCACAGGGCTTTTGTTTGAAGATCAGATTCATCTATCCAGCTTCAACTCTGAACATGAGACTATGAAGAAAACATCTTTGTAGATTTGCTTAATTGTGTGCTAGTGCAGATATTAGGTATTTTAAAGTTTTATGAGTGGAGGCCAAAATCATAAAATGAAAATATGCCTGGAATGTTCTTTCATACAAATGTGCTATACAGATGAAGACAAGACCAAGAACAATGTATGTTCATTGTCTTTACAGTTCTTGAGCATTTTTAAGAGACTGTTTTCCATCATGATCATCAGCTCAACATAAGACCACGAAATATGAAGTATAAAGAGAGAACCTTTTCTGTTCAGTCTCATCTAAGATATCAAAATCTTTTTCTTTCCTTTCTTCAAAACATTTTCCTTTTTCATTTTATTCTGTGTCAAGATTATTTTGTCTGCCTCAACACTCTTTGTTCAAAACGCTGTGGTGTCACTTGATCTTCATTGGCTTCAGGAAAAAAGTTTCTGAGATATTGGTCTGCTGCTGGGATGTTAGAACTCCACGTATTTGGGTTCTGAAAATCTTACTCAACTTTAAAGTGGGTACCAGATTTCACCATTTAAAAAAGTTATTAAGGACTAAATTTAAATAAAAAACATAAGGATAAAACTAATCATACAGTTTTCTACAGAATTGCTGCATGCATGCCCAGCAACTTAACGGAACAGGTTATATTCCTGAAGATAATATATATTCATCACATTTCTATTACACATCCACCACATTTCCTGAATACATGCATATAGGCTAATTATTTATGTGAACTTATTTGGATATGAGTAAAGGTATTTTGAGGGTCTTTGGTGGTGTTATGGGAACATCTATTTTCTCAAAATTCCCCTTTATGGTCCCAGATCTTCTGAAGAATCTTCTTTCCTGAAGAATATCTCAAATATGTGGTTTGGTTATGATGCTCTTCTTTTATCATTCTTTACTTCAGCACCCTATCTCTGTTCTCAAAACTAACACTTCTGTAGTACATCTCAATCACCAATATAAGTTAATAAGGAAGCATTAGCTGGCAAAAGACTCATTAATAACAGATGTAGGGAGCTAACACAAGGCCACATTAATCTCTGGTATTTGTGCTAAGCACTTTAGGGAACAAAACTAAGCATTAAAACGAATATAGGGATCATACACTATTGTGCTAAAGTTAGAAGAATTTTCCAATGTCTTCCCCCACTGATGCATAGACTTCTTCTTAAAGAAATATCACCTGTTCAGTAACATTACCTTTTGATTTCTTCAGGCAACATAAAGATTAAAAAAATTCAACAGATTGCAAATGTCATTGTATTGCGTTAACATTCTGCTATTAAAAAAAGCAATCTTTTTATTACAGAGTGTGTGACAGAGGAGCTTTCCATTCAGTAAAGACGTGACAGGTTCTTTGTTAAATTGGCTAAAATCAGAAATTAAGCTTTACACCTTTGTTCCTGTCAGGTTGTGCTGTCAATGAGAAGTTGGCAGAAAGAAACTCTCCAGGTGGTATAAAGCTCTCATAGTAACAAGTCCATAAAATAGCTCTGACCTAACTGTTCACCCACATATGAGCATCAGCAGTATTGCCAGCTCCAAATGTCCAGACATACCAGTCAGTTTTAAAGGACTTTTTGAATAGTCTTTTATTTTTCAGTGTTACACTTAATATTCAACATTGTTCAGTCAACTTTTAAGTTTCTACAGCCAGGAGGACTGAGAAAATATCTTCCTAATAAAGAAAATCTGATAACCTGTTAAATAAATCCAAGGTGTTCTTAAGACTTATAAGACAAATAATAAGATTGTGAGAGTTTGTGATGCAAAGTCAGAAGGGAAGGGCTGTGTTACAGTCAAACCCCAACAGAATATTTCTGCTCCAATGTTGCAGGCTTGAGGGTTAGGGTTTTTTCCCAGAAAAGATAATTTTTAAAAGCCCAGTTTTCTGTGTTTTTCTGGAATTATTTTTAAGCCCTCATGGTAAATAGATCAGGAAAATTATTTTTTTTTCCCCTCACCAGGTAATTTTTCTCACCAGGAACAGAAATGTTCCCTGACTGTTACACGCAGATGTAAACTGGTGTATTAGCACAATGAAATGTATGATGCAGATAAGGCTTGGCAGGGGCTGAATCAGTTCTGCTGGTGAATCTGCAGCTACTCCAAATCATTATTGGCCAGTTTAAATTTTTATGGGTCTACCATTTTTGTAATATTTTAATGCTGCAATCTGATGTACAGTTAGTGATGAACTTTGGTCTCATAATTAATAACACCATAAGTGACTGAACATTTAAACTCACTGAAGGGCTCTGTTAAGCTCTACAGCAGCTTTATATAATGCAGGTTGCTTTATAGGACATGCAATACAATAAGATGAATAACAGATTTCAGACCCTTCATCTTGTTTCTTCTTGACTTTCCTTTCTTGTTTATATTCTTTACAAGTTTATATCATCTTTAACATATGTTTTACCTGCCTGCAGTAAATGTCTTCAAATAAAAGAGAGGACAAACACTGGGCTCAGAGAATGTTCAATGTTAACTAATCTTTTTTGGCTCGAGAACACTACCTTCTTGTTTGGATATCTAAAACAACATCAAAGCCCAGAGTGAAAGGTAAGTCACAGTGGAAGGTAAGTTTCAGTCAAAAATTCCTGCCTGTCAAATTTTAGGAAATCAACGTGGCACTAAAAAAATCAAAATATATAAAAAATCATCTCTACCGAAGGACAGGATTTTCACAGGTTTGCTATCGTGTTGTTACAGATCTGTTTAATGAAGACCCATGCAGCTGAAGTAGTACTAAGAAAAAAAAATTCCTTTCAATGCTAAATAAAACAGAAGTAGTAGGACACTTCCTGAATAACAGATGAAAATCTGGAAATCCTCTCTGAAATGCTTCACTATGCACATATAGTCTACACTATCTGACATAAGTAAAAACCTCATGCAGCAATAAAGGGAACTGTCTGCAGTTAAGCCACTATGAAAATAAAGTAATGCATAATTTAAGAAAGTCAGAATGTTACTGACATTAGAAATAATCAGGTATCAAAGTGGATTTCCAACAACAATCAGCTAAATTTATTTCTGACTTTATCTGAATCTATATGTTCCTTGGAATGTTTGGGGTTTTTTTAATGAATCAGGAATTTCTAACAGAAACCTTTTCCAGTGCAATGGTTTCAACCAGCTCTAAAAGACATTGTAATTTTTTTCAATCTTTTTTTCATCATTATTCTTCATTCTTTCCATTGGACTATTATTATTAATGAAAAAAAATTGAAAATAAAAAGGAGATAAGAAAGATCTATATCAAAATCTAGACCAACTTGAAGCTTTCTAGTGCATGGAACACAAGCTGCAATTCAGTACTTGCAGCTGGGTCAGGCACACACATAAACACAGATTTACTCAAAATAGAGAAGTTCATTTTGTGATGTTTAAGCTGAAGGTGGTAGTAATGCAACAATTTAGTTTCATGTCCCAGAAGCCTGGTCCAGCAGCTTTACTGTGTGTGCTGGGGGTAGTTCCCTGGGAAGTGTGCTAACTGCACATACCTACAGGGTTTCCTCAGAGTTCTAGCTGCCAGTTCAAGCAAGAACATAAAATAAAACAGTAACTGTACATTTGTCCTATTTAACCACTCTTGAAATAACTTGAAGGTAAGCATAGGGACCTGAATATGAATGGTCTTGCTTTCATTTAAAGTTTACTTTTATATATTTAAAAATGCAGTAAGAAGCTCTCATGCAAACATCCTTTATGAACAGAATTGTTTTCTTGTGTGAAAATTTTATATAATAGCTAAATGACTAAAAGAAGGAATTTCTCTCCATGGAGAGGACCTATTCAGCATATCCTGGGAGAGCCATTCAGGGTTTATCTGATGCTTTGTGCATATGGATTTCTCCCATATGGGAAGATTTGTTCACAATCTGTATTTGCATTCTATTTTAATAAACAGCTATTTAATAGTACAACTTGTTGTTGGAATGTTCTTGTTAAGGTAAAGAAAGAGCTCTGCACCATCCTTTTCTCCCTCTCTCACCATGCACCCCCATACAGAGCACATGGACTAGCTGTGCTTCTTTCAAACTTTTAAATCTCTTGCTGTGCTTTGGATGTTACTGTTACACACAAAATTATGAGGAAGCACATATTTTCTCCACCTTTCTAGTGGCCAAAACATTAAAGTGAGAGTGGCTATATATATATATTTTTTTTTTTTTACTTCTGATACAGCCTCATTGAGCAGTCCAAGATTTTTCTCAGCTAACAGAGCTGCGGAGGAATTTTTTATAATGGAGCAAATTTTGCTATGTAAATCACTCTAGAAAACTGAAAGAAATATGATTCAACATAATTAAGGAGAAATTACATGTATTCTCTTTGGTACCAGTCCAGTTTCTTCAACCAAAGGCAGTTGAAGCACACAGAAAATATTTACTGTAGACTTACTTAAAATATTTGAAAGTATTTGCATTATTTCCTACATAAACAGCACCTCCAGAGCTAGACAGCAAACAATGTCTCTGGCAACAGATAACCAGTAATTACTTTTTGCTGAAACCACATTAATGTTCTAAATAATGCAGTCCCTTCTGTGTTAAAATTTCATGAGCTTGATTGCAATTATTCTTGAGTTTGTGTCAGTCTCGGCTCTGCAGTACTCTCTGTGAGGCCTAAAAATAGCATCAGCTGTGACTGCTTTGTCCTTTTTTGACACTAGGAGACTGTAAATGTGGGTGGAAATTCCTCTTTGCATATTCTTAAGAGGTTGCCAGTTATGCAGAATTACCACATTTGATTTAAAGATGCTCTCTGATCATTTCTTTCCCGTAAAAATCTCTAAGAAAAGAAGGGAACAAAACCCTCTAAACAGCCTATTAATAAGAAAAGACAACTTTTGAGAGTTACTTGGGGACATGGGAGAAGTTGTGGCCTCAGCACAGAATTGCAAGTTCACAGCAGAAACCCCATGGAGAACATGCATGTCATGGACTTCACTGCTGACCTGAGAAGGAACAGATTTCTGTCTGTCAAGTGATTGGTACAAGTGTGGAAGCCCAGACCCTTCCTGGGGCACTGGACATAGTTCCCTCAACCAGAAGGGCTGAAGCAGGCTGTAACAATCACTGTTGGCTGAGTTATTCTTACAAGAACAGCCAAAATCCTGGACATTTCTCAGTATTTCACAGTACTTAGATGGGAAGAGATGAAATACAATCAAGCCTTATCACATAGTATTCCTCTTTTGTTTGTGGAAATAGATGTTACACATTTGAGTAAGTTGTGCATTTTGAGTCTTGAATCAGTTTCCATTCCAAAAGAAGTGGTGTGGAATCTCCTTCTTCCTTACTGCTTTTCAGAAGAAAACAATTTTTTGCTAAGATTTTTTATTTAACACTTAACTTGCCCCTTAAGTGATTGACACACTCCAACTACATTTATTTTTAAAATAATGCCCTAGAGTTGTCCTGGTTTTACGTGGAATAAAGTTAATTTTCTTCTTGTTCGTAGCTGGTGCATTGCTGTGGTTTGGATTCAGTATGAAAATAATATTGATAACATGTTGAAGGTTTAGTTGCTGCAAAGCAGTGCTTCCTCTAAGTCAAGAACTTTAATTTTCCCATCCTCTTCCAGTGAGGAGGTAGTTTAGGAGGGGGCACAGCCAGGACAAGTGACCTGAACTGGCCAAAGGGATATTCCATACAATAGAACATCATGCCCAATATATAACTGGAGGGAGATGGCTGGGAGCCACCAATCACTGCTTGGGGGCCAGACAGGCATCAGTCAGGGTGTTGGTAAGCAATGTTACAGCATATCACATGTATCTCTTCAGTTTTATTCCTCTTTCTTCTTCACATTGAAATTTGTAGTAGTAGTATACAATTTTTATTGTCACAATTTATATTTTTTTCAATTATTAAATAGCTCTTAGCTCACATTTTCTTTCCAATTCTCTTTCCCACTGGGTGTGGGGAGGGCAGGGAGTGAGTGAGTGAGTGAGCCATGTGGTACTTAGTTGCCAGCTGAAGTCATTACAATAATTTAATCCTTTAAGATAACCTTGGGGAAAAGAGCAAATAGAATCATTGTCTCACAGGGTGTTCTGCAACAGGAAGTACTGGTCCATTATGAGTGGCATTATGATTGTCCATTGGCATTATGAGTGTCCGTTATGACACTCTTATGAGGGTCCTCATAAGAAAGTCACTCAGACTCATTCATTTATGATGCCATTTATGAGAATTAAAATGATAAAAAAATAGTACAGATAATCTTAGAGCCCCTTAGTTGCTGACAACCACATGCAGCATGCAATGCAGACCCTGTCCAAAGAGTTTCCTCTTTTGATCATTTGAGCTATTATTGGATTTTCTTACAAAGAATCAATCCTTGCAAGATTAAGGTCTCAGTGTATCACTTCTACAGTCAAACAGAAGTGATGGTCACAGGAGAACTCCTTGCTGTCCTTCTAGCTAAAGGCAAGGCCACACTGAGAGTGCACTCAAATCCAGCTGAGGTCACCCTGTGGCCAAGGGTTTGTGCCACGCCACACGGTCCCAAGGGTGTTCTGGATGGACAGTGTGGCACAGCACAGGCCTGCACATTCTTGGGGTTAACTTTGGTATGCAATAATTTTCCAGATGTGATGAAGAAATACAAGGGGGAGGTGGAGTGCCTGTTGAAAAGCTAAAGCTACTGACAGAGAGAAAATGCCTAAAAAGTAAAAAAGAAAGCATTCTGAAAGTTTGCACATGTTGAACAATGGATAATTATCAAAATATCTCTTTTACAGATACTGTTTTGCAAAATAAGAACAACATCAAACTTCTTTTAACTGGCACAAGTCTTTTGAACTGGGTTTTTCATCTTATTCCTATAATAATGAATTGAGACTGCTTACTACAGAAAATCAAGCAATTTCATATGGATCAATCTGCCTTTAAAGGTTGATATAATCTTTAGGTTCAATTCAACAAAAGTGAACACATGTGCCTATCTTTAAACATGGGTCAAATAATCTATTAAACATTTCCACTGCTGCCTTTCTGCATTTATTTCACCTGACACTTCTACAGATAATCAAATTGAGATTTCGTTCCAATCACTGAAACTTCAAATGCATTTCTATTCATGCATTAAAAGCTTTGTTGACTGGGGGATCAGATATATGAGATAATGTAAAGGAACAAGTGAAAGTAATGATTTCAAATCCAGTAAGGTTCTAAAGGACAGAAGAGTAGTTCAAGTTAAGCAGGTTTGGACCACAGAGTTTAGCTTCTCTGTAAATCCATTCCCAGCACATATATCTTCTCTATACATTCTACATCTATTATCACTTTGTCTTTGTGTGGCTTGACCCTGGCTGGATGCCAGAAACCCACAGAAGTTTCTCTATCACTCCCTCCTCTACTGGACAGGGCTGATAAAAAAATATAATGAAAGGTTCATGAGTTAAGGTCTGAGAGAGGTTACTCACCAAATACTGTCATGGGTAAAACTGACATTACTTTGGCAAATTAGTTGAATTTATTACCAATCAAAATTAGGGCAGGATAATGAAAAGCAAAACAAATCCTAAAAATACCTTCCCTGCACCCCTCCCTCCATCACATGCCCAACCTTATTCCCAATGTTTTACCTCCTTTATTCCTCCTCTCACCTCCCACAAAGCACAGGGAGATAGGGAATGGGGTTTAAAATCAGTTCATCATGTGGTTTCTGAAGCTGCTTCCTTCTCACAGAGAGGAACCATCCCCCTTCTCCAGTCCCTTATGGGAAACTGTCCCCCGCAAACTTCTCCAGTGTGAGTCTATACCATGGCACTGCACTTGTCACAAACTGCTCCCTTTTCTTCCACAGATTGCAGGTGGATCTCTGGTCTACCATGGACCTCCATGGGCTGCAGGGAGACAGCCTTGCCATGGTCTGCACCACAGGCTGCAGAGGAATCTCCGCTGCAGCTCCTGGAGCACCTCCCTCCTCCTGATCTTGGTGTCAGCAGAGTTTGTTTCTCTCACATATTCCCTCCCCTCTCTTCTCTGGCCAGTTGCATCGGTGCAATAGTGGGTTTTCTTCTTAAATATTTTATCACAGAGGCACTGATGGACTCAGCTGTGGCCAGCAGCAGGTCTGTCCTGGAACCAGCTGGCATTGGCTCTGCAGGACATGGGGAAGCTTCTGGCAGCTTCTCACAGAAGCCACCCCTGTAGCCACCCACCACCACCCAAACCTTGCCATGCAAACCCAGCATAGTCTTGTAATTCCTCTATCAGAAGTTATCCTCTCTTCTATTATTACTGGATCTGTACTGGCTTAAATGATGTATTACCATCAATTATGCATATTATGACAGAATGTGACACCTTATTTTGCTGTTAAAATAGAATAAGGGTGAAAAGCCAGTTCAGAGGCATTTTACATGTAATAAAAGCGCAGAGGATATGCTCTGGTAGGTGAATTACAAGACTGTGTTGGTCAGCATTCAAAATTTCAGTAATTCAAAGCTACTAGTTAGAATACTTCTTCAGCTGTTGATGGATATCATAACAGCAGACAATCTGCAACACTACAACACCACAATCTTCTAAAGATTATTAAAATTATGAAATTTAGACATATGATTGATTCCTTTTGCCCTGGTGAGTAGAACACCAAAGAGGAAATTATTCTAGTTATCTGGAGAATTAATCAGTGCCATGAAAAAATTCATTTGAACAAAAATAATATTCTGTTACAATGCTTTAGTATGTGTTCAAAATGTGTGGATATTTAGTAGATGATTTTTAAAATATCAGATCACTTGTTAAAAATGTTATACAACAGAAGGAGCAAATTACTAATACAATTTTTTCAAACTAGCAAAAGGCTGATTCAACTTTTGTTTCTGTTCTACTTTGAGCAGGTGGTAAGAAAAAGCCCATGTTTTTCAGCAGTTTGTCTTAACAAGAACTATAAGTTTCTAGTACCATTTAATACAAAAAAGTTTCTTCAGGGTAGCACAGCACATTCTATTTCCTCAGAGCTAAAAAGAAATTCACTCTACAGAGAAAACTTTGTATTACCTATATTTTTAAATTTCTTTTCTATAGCATATGGTAGGAAACAAGAATCACAATTTCATACACCGTATACAATAAAAGATACAGTACAAGCAGAACACATATGAGTTCATTGTGGCAGTGCTCCTGATACCAAATGTGAGTAGGCCTATTGAAGGCAATCTATGAAGTCAGGAAATTAAAACCCAGCTTTTTATTAATTCCTTACATCACTAATTTATGACAGCTAATTCCTTTATGCAGTCACCTTTCTCAAATTAATTGTGCTAAAAATCACAGGGGGACGAAAAAACTATCTCACAAGGATATTAGTAATCTGAGACTTGAAAAAATTTTAATACTTAGCTTGATATGACATACTAGTGACAGAACAATTATTTTCCATTAATATTCTCTGAAATTTCAACTCAAAATTTAGCAACATTTGTTATCTACACAATAAAAATCTGAGTGACTTGTGAAAACAAAAAAATCTGCATACAAATAATGCTTTGTCCTTTCACTGTCATTGTATTTTGTGTCTTATAAAATCTTAATTTGTAAATGTTCCTAAATAGCTTGAAATATTCATCTGTTTTATAAGGCAAGCTCTGTTCTGAATAAGATTGGTGCTATTGGTACTCGTGCTACCATTCTCCTGTTACCTGATATGTATATATTCATTGTGTTTTGTAGACTTCATTAAAATTTATTGCCTGGAATAAACTGGATTATCCAGAGTGTACACATTTAAATTGAGTATTTTTGATCCACAGTGAAGCCAGTGAGGATGTGTGGTACACTTATTCTGTGCAACCACAGAATAAGTAAATATTAACAAAGAAGGAAAGTGCAGTTAACAAGAGAAAAGCAGAACAAAATAAAGATGCTGAAGTCAATTGCATCCACATTTCCAGTGGTGAGACTCTGGAACAGGTTTCCCGGGTAAATTGTGGACACTCCATCCCTGGAGGTGTTTAGGTCCAGGCTGGATGGGGCTCTGAACAACCTGATATAGTGGAAGGTGTCCTTTCTCACAGCAGGGGAGGTTGGAACGAGGTGACCTTCAAGGTCCCCTTTCAGCCCAAACTATTCTTTGATTTTCTGAATTGAAAAGCAGGTGTTTTGTTGAGTTCAAATTACACACCTTTACACCACCCATGTCAATTCCATCATTTTAATATTCTTTCTTGTTCAACTTTAAGGAATTTGAATTTTGGCCATTAAATCTGTAAACACTTTGAATACTACAAAGAAAGTTCTACAGTACTAGTAACTTCTACTATGAAAGTCATTATAAACTAATTAAGTCACCTTTACCTTCTTGCCTTTGAGCTAAGCAAGCTGGGGGTTTTTCACTGTGTAATAAAAATTCAGAACTAGACCACAGACCAAACCTCTGGTTCCACGATGTAAAGAGAAAAGTCTCTTATTGTATATTATTAATTTAGCATTTTTTTCCTAATATATCAGTTGAATAGATGGTCTTTTGTGTTTGCTCAAGACTGCATCACACAACTGGAACCAAGTCCTGACTGCAGACTGAAAATCAAACGGATCATTAAATAATTGATCCTTAGGAAACACCTATTTGAGACACACTAAAGACATTGGAAAAAATGTGATTAAAATATATCAAATTAAATGTCTTCTTATTCTTCTCACTTCTCAAACATACTCTGGATTTGTGCTTTGGATTCAAAGCACATGAATTTGCTATACAAGTGAAATCATTATCTTTGCATGGCTATCATGAACTTGCTGCCAATCATTAGCGCTGCTACCAAGCTCTTAAAATATCTGTACTTGTGCATTTTTACTCTCTCAAATTTTATTTTACAAAATTTACATTTTTAAGAAATGTAAATTTAATAAATATTAATTTTATGTTAAAACTATCTCTAAGCTCATTTTAAGCTACAATGCATTTTACAAAATCTGTATTCAAGGACAGTAACTATAGCAGTCTTTTTTTTTTTCTCAGGCAATGAACTTTCAATTCCTTAGGCAAACACGTTCTGCAGAAAGTTCTTACTCAACATCACGGTTTGCTTCCTTGGAACCAAGGTGCTTTGAATCATCTCTGTAGAGTCACATCTGGAAAAATTTGTGGGCTCCACTTCCTCAGCACCTGACCTGTGGTCTCTACAGACAATCTTACAGTTGCACTGTGACATTTTAAACATGTCAGAAGTCAAGGGTAAGGGCAGGATGTTGTAGGCACACAGTTTGTGGTAATTGGGAGTGGGGCTGGGGCCAGCCTCATCCCCAATGGGTACAGCTGTGTGGGCCAGGTGAGCAGCATTGACAGCAATGAGCCATGGAGTGCCCAGGGGCACTGACCAACCACCAAAGGGAACAGAGGGCACACAGGTGCAATGCATCAACATCAGGGGTATAGAGGGTTGGTCATGCCTGGGTAAATCAGAACCAACAGAAGATAATGAATTGTCCAGCATTGGGTTCTATAACACTTTGATCACCATTCCTAACTATAGCTATGATTGTTGAAATTTAAAAGTTAGTTGGTGTGACCTAAGTTAGAAAGAAATCACGCTATGTCAGAAGCTCCTGAGTGAAAGTCAATGGCTTATTAGTATCCTTTACAATTGCAAAATAGTCTAAAAGCTTCAATGCTGATAATGAATTGATGATAATACACAGCAGCGTGTGTATTATTAATAGTTATCTACATATGAATAGAAACTCAGCCAGACTTGCCTGAAAGTACACTTCAAGGTCTGCTCCTTAATGGTACATCTGAGGAAAAGGTTTGTGAAGATGAACGTGACATTTATTATTCATTTAAGAATTGACAATAGGAAAAATCTTATTCTTTTTAAGTATATTTAACCTTGTGTAATGGTAGGATAGAGCCTTCAAAATCTCAAAGACTGTCCTTGCGACCAAAAGCACTCAAACAGCAAGCTGCCCTAAAATTTTCATTTATCTCAGCTGTGGAAGTTATCTTTAAGATCTTGTACTCTGATGAATCACCCTGGGATTTCAAAACAAGAACTTTTGCCTAGTTCAACATATTCACAATTATTTGGGAACAGTAAAGTGGCAATTTTTGCTGCTATCAAATTTTTCAGACTAATTGCTTTAGGTTGAAAGTGAAAGGTTGCACTGATAACACTTAATGACTGACAAAGTGACAGATGATATGATGATAAATACAAAGGAACACTGCTTCCTGATGGTGCAGACATTTTGTGGTATATTCATTTAATTAAATGTACTTACAATTTAAACTGCCATTTCTAATTTAGTTTTCTATTTCACTTCAAAGATGTTGCCCATGCTATCTTAAAACAGCTCTTTAAAATTCACATTTTTCTCTGTTGAAAAAAAAAATTAGAATAAAACACTGAAACCCAAGTCTTGTTCAGAAAGCACCAAACTGCGTTACTAAAATTTTATACCACTGGAGGTTACTGATGCTTATAGCTATACTGCAGTACAAACACATTATGCTATAAACACTTTAAACTCATACTGTCTAAAAAAATGTTTTTCATTGAATACTTTAATCTTTGATTTTAATAAAATGGTTTGCATTTTACTGAAAACTTTCCTTACTGCTGCTTGAAGTTTAGCTAGGGAAAATATCAATGCCCTTTCACCACCTTTTAAAGCATTAAAGACATTTACATTGATTCAGGAATTGTTACAGATCAGTACATTGTTTCTCTGGGAAACAGGCAACCACAAAGTCTCAACATAATTTTTCTTTTTTTTTTCCTTATGTTTCCAGTGCACATTCAATACCTGTGCAACACCCTTGTTAATGAAAACTGATTGTAGGTCTAATGGACCAATCATAATGAAAGGTTTTCCAAATTCAGAGACTTTTCACAGGTCTTGAATCCCTGTAGTCACAGGTACCAGGCTGCTCTGTGGCTGTCTCTTCAAAATATGAGCAAAATACAGGACAATACATTGCATTTGGTGACTCAATTGCCATTAACAGGACTCAGGACAAGGCTTGTGTCAGCTCTTACCCAGGTGCCTGCCTGTCAGCTAACCCCTAGTCTCAAAGCTGGTAATATCTCTGGTTACAAAGAGGGACATCTCTGCAGACATGACAAAAATCAGTAATGACTGGATCAGCACCACAAGTCTCCAGTGCCTACAGTTTTGACCCCTATTATTTTTCTGGATTGATTTAATTTTCCAACTCTTCCAGGTAAAAAAATAGATATTTAAACAATTATAAAGCACCGTATGTATGCTAATTATTGGAGAAATTAGACTGATAACAGCAGGGAAAAAAGGAGGTCTAGAGAAAAGAAGCCATAAAAAAAATTAAATATGTCTTAAGATGAGTGCTGAAAAGGACAAGGAAAAAAATATGTATAAGTATGACAAAGAAAGAATGAAAGGGAAAGAACAAAAAAATTGTCATGAAGCATACATACAGAAACAGTGTGAGAACAGGAATGCACAAAAGAGTAAAAGAAGATCAGATATTAGAAAATTTTAATTTCTAATTCAATTGTCACAAGCAATTGTAAATGCTAAAAGTTTAAAATAGTCAAAAAAACCAAATATTGCATTCATGGAAGAAAAAAAACAATTTCAAGGACTAATAGATATAAAGGATTAACTCCTGTCTTATGAATGTCTGAGCTGTAAAATGCTGGAGAAATGCAGGAGAATTTTCTGGAAAGCTGCTAGTTGCAATTACTATATTCTTACCCTTTCTCCATGATCTCCTGGCTATGCACTAAGCAAGTAAGCAAGGAAACCACTGCCATAATTCCAGACAATTAATTAATCCTAAAGATAACAGAAACAGCTAAAAATTCTTAATAGTACTGGATTTCAGCTCCTAATCAGCAGCAAAATTGGAAGATAATTATAACATATTTTTGTCACCAAGATGCAACAAATGTTACAGAGAATCAGCTTATAGATTTTGTTACAAGTTCTGTAATGCAGCTGATTTCAATCTTTCATAGAAACATTTTTCAATGTTTCCATTAAAACCTGTTAATTTGACAATATCTAAATCTTTCATGTAGAAATAACTGATTTTGTGAATATTTCTACTACATTTATCCAAGTTCTTTGGTTTAACAAGTTTGAAATCTATTTCAATTATGTTGTTTGACTTTTATTATGTAATTTTTACAAGAAATAAAAGTGTATGGACTTCATTATTCTACCATAATGAAAAATAGAATTAATATGAAGCAAAGAAGCTATAAGGACCCCCATGTTAATAGCCCATCACTTTCACTCCTGGCATTCTATCTGCATTTGACCTGACATTATATTCACTAGTAGTCAACACATAAATGAAACTATCAGGTTTTGCAGATATTAAATTACAAACTCTTTCTGGTTTTATCTTCAGATTTTATTTTTACTATAATTAAATACATGGAATTTTTTTTTCCATAGGCTACTTCTGTGTCTGTTTTTTGGACGGGATAGAAGAGAATTTGATCTGCATGCCTGTTCAATCTACAGGACTACATGGAGAAGAACAATTCTGGGTGAAAAAAAGGCAGAAAAAGACAAAGGGCTTGTTGAAACCCCAAATCAGGGAAGCAACTGCAGCTCTGGAAGCCTCAGAAGCCAATGCCTTATTTTGAAGTCAAGCCCAACCATCTATCCTTCCATAATTGCCATGGACATAAGAAGATATAAGCTTCAGTTCATATGCAAGCCTGAATTCATAACAGATAGAACTAGGGATAATATTATGCAGTATTTGAATATCCAAGATGGAAATTTGAGCCCTTTTTTTTTTAATTTACTTTTCAGCAATGCAGAGGTACATAAATTATCTTTTAAGAAGAACATATCATTTTAGCTCATATTTAATTCTGTCATCTTGAAATTTATGTCCCACTGAAAAGGAACACTGCAATGCAACAGATCTGCCTGAAATGTTATGGACCATGTTTTATTCAATATTACCCCTGATGGTAAATAAGATGTTTACACAGCATTCTGTGAATGACTTGTACATTGGAAAAAAGAAGTCATTGGGAAAATGGAAAAACAAATCCACTGAGATTCCCATAACTGAACAGAAGAGGGAAGTAGAGGGCCAATGTCAGTACAGTTCCAGCTATTGGACTTCATCGGGGCTATTTTCAGATTACACTAGTGACTCAAAATATCTGGAAATAAGGGCCAGTTTCTGTGCAGCAAAGGTTGCACCCAAATAATACTGAAGTGAATTTGAATGAGCTTGGTGACAGGAGAGAACGGAACAAATGTTTTAAAAGACCATAGCAGTTTCCCTTGCTTATCCATCAGATCTGAGAAAACAGTCAAGAAAGAATGATTTAATGTTTAAAGCAGGGTTGTGATTGCCATCAAGAAGCTGAAGACAATCAGCAAGTTTTGATCTAGAACCTAGTATAGATACTATCTAGAATATGATGAAAATTCTAAGATTTCATTTCTAGGGGTTTTATAAAGACATCCATTTGAGAATTCATCACCTCATAGTCAGTGTGGAGGAGAAATAGCTTGATGTGAGCATCTGTCACAAGTGTGCCAGACACTGCATAACTACATCATCAGTGCTGGTTACTTTCTGATCAGGTTTTCAATTTGAGTATAAGAGGGCAATCAGAGCAGCAAGGGTGAGAAAGACAATCACCACATCAGCATGATGGGCATTGCCTTAAATTGCTTAATAATTATCTAGTTTTGAAAAATGTCTATGAACTATTTAGAGACTACCAATTCATGTGGTACTCTGAGTACTGTACACTTGCTATGGAAACAGCAATGAAAGAAAGTGCCTCTTTGAAAACAAGAGTGGTAGCTGAAAGCTAATGGTAACACAGTTCTTTCAGACACCATATTGCAGAAACTGCACAGAATAATGTACCTTTGCCTTCTGATAGGGATGGCCAATTCACAGAATGTATTTTCAGAAGGGAAAGCAAACAACAGCCCATTAAAACGTTTTAAGGTAATTTTTTTGAGCTCTTACTAGAAGACTTGCTTTGTTATTAAAGCCTGCCAAATTGCAAAAATTATTTTTCCTATATACTTTTAAACTCAGTAGTTGTTTTTAATTTACTTGTCTTCAGTGACTTTTCTGGAGTGTGGAAATAAAGTTGACGTTCCATTTCATTCATGTTTTAGGACTAAATGTATGTACATAATTTTTGACCCACTGCATAGGCACTTTTTGGACCACTTTTTACATAGCTTCACAGCATGAAAAGATGTAGACTGTGGAAACAGAGCTGTCAGCCTAATTTGAGAAACAGCAACAGCAGCAGAAAAATAACAAAGCCAACTAACCCTTTAGTCCAAGGAGTGAAACTACAGCAGCAGCAAATGCAATCCCTGCTGTGAGGGAACATTTCTCGTGTATTTCTTTCTTGACTCTTTCCTAGAAGTGATTTTTTTTATACAGGGGAATTATTCCTTACTTGATTTACAAAGAAAATAAAGTCAGTAGAACTGAACCAGCAGCCTGAAAATATACTACGAGGTTTCCTTAAAAATTCTTATTTAATCACTTCTCTACATCCACACTGACTTTGTAATTTATTGTATAGGTTTTGGAATTTCTGCCTTGAGTTCTTCCTGCTTTTCTTGAAACTACCCCTCTGATTTTTGGATCACAGTCACTCTTAATGAAGTTCCACTGCCAATACAAAAGCAAGGCAGGG
Source organism: Agelaius phoeniceus (assembly GCF_051311805.1). Taxonomy (NCBI): domain Eukaryota; kingdom Metazoa; phylum Chordata; class Aves; order Passeriformes; family Icteridae; genus Agelaius; species Agelaius phoeniceus. Next base: position 35,160,380 of record NC_135270.1, on the reverse strand, counting down.
AATATTAAATTTCACTGTCCTGTGATTGCACAGACCAATGAATCTCTCATGCCTGAACATAGAGTGCAAAAGACTGCCCATTTTGATAATTCAGTGGGAATTTTGTATAATACTGAATCAAATCAATATCTTGCATACTATTTTTTGCATACTGATAATATGTACAACCCCTATATGCATACAACTATATGATTTTGAAACAGAAACCATTTAAGCTGAAATATAGGTTACCTCGGTCATAACTGTCATTTCCAGAGAGTTCTCTGAGGCCTTTTATAGGATCTTCATTTTACATCTTTGAAAGGGCCAGCAGTCTCTCTAACATTACATTTCATATGAGAACTAATGTATTTTCCTAATTTATTAAATGCATTATAAAAATACAGTTCTTGCTGTTAATGGTGAAAATTATTCTGCTTTTCTTTCCCATACCTTTGTTTAAACTTTCTGCAGTACCACAGAATTCTTTTTCCAGGAAGTGCCAAAAAAATCATCATGGTATCTCAATATTCTCAAATCTTTAAGACAAAAGGTGTGAAAGATCCCAACCAACCTTATTTCTGGGGAACCAGCTACACAAAAGTCCAGGAATGCTCCAGATCTTCTGCCACAGCACATCACATCACAGAATCCTGGAATCATAGACTGGACTGGGTTAGAAGGAGCCTTAAAGATCATCTAGTTCCAGTCCCACTGCTGTAAGCAGGCACATCTTCCCCTAGAATGGGTTGCTCAGGGCCTTATCCATCCTGCTCTCTAACACAGCCAGGGACTGGAGACCCACAGCTTCTCTGGGCAACTCGTGCCAGTGTCTCACTACCCTTGCAGTACAAAATATCTCCTTACAGCATTTGTTTGATGTTAATGTGTGAGCATAGGCACTGCATCATGGCAGGCACAATTCCTGCTCTGGAGAATGGTGTCCATCCACATTGCAACTTCTTTAAACTTTCTTTGCCATTTTGAGTTCAGTGACCTGCAGTGGATATAAGAAATATTAAGTTATAAATGTGATTCTTTTTTCAAGCCAACTCTTAAATTCCTTACAGGGTTTTTGTTCATGCACCTGTGAAGTAGCCCTCAGTGGAGAATTTTCTGGGTCTTCTTAAAGTTGTAGAAAAGGATGTGGTGTTTTCATGCTCAGGCTGAGCATGAAACAAGGTCTGCAGTAGATGGCTACAAGGTCCCCCACAAAAAGTAGTTGCATTTTTTTTTGTTTTGTTTTCTGATAGCAGCTAAATTCCCTTATCTTTAACTTTTTTCTTCATTAACTGATGAATAACCCATATTGTTCTAGTTTTGTATATTCTTCTCTTAGGCCTCTTGCATAATACACACAAATATGAATACATGTGTCCACTACAAAATTTTCTGTTGAGTTCCCCACCAACAAAAAAAAGCCAGGGCCAACAATGATGAGCTGTGGTAATAATACTGCTGTCACACATGAATACAGAAGTCTGTATCCTTTAAAGAGTCTGAATTTATAAAGAGAAGAATATATATTAGTATTAAACAACTAGAAAACATGGAAAACAATAGACATATCTGAATGCATAAATCTCCTACAGGTCCCTGCAGAACGTTTCCCTATAAAGGGCTTCTCTTCCTAAAACTATGCCTAAATTATATCCTCCAGCCTAACAGAATATTTCCACTCATGGTGTATTTTAATTTGAGGACAATACGGTATCTAGATCAGTTTATTGGTCTGTAATTCCTTTCTTAGGAATATTTTCTTTCTTTCAGCCTAGATAACCTCCAGCTTAATAAAATATTCATTTTTCCACGCTGCTTACAAGACATACAGTCTTGTCATGGATGATTAAAATTACAACAGTATTTCCATTCCTGTGACAACAGTAAATTCTGGAATATTGAAACTTACTTAAGCAGCAAATTGTCATGTATGAAATTTGGCAGCTTTATCTCACTCAGAAATGGTCCTCAAAGAATAATCTGCATAAAATTTGCAAACACAAAGATGAATGTTGTGATGGTCAGAAAAGAAACATATGTGCTGGTCTATGCTCCCAGCTCAGACCCTGCAGTCAGCTGTATTAACTTGGAGCTAATGGGCACTCTGGGCAAGGCAAGCCATGATCAAAGCTCTTCAGCCCTTCCAGAGGCTGCATCCCTGTGGCTCCAAGCTGCAGGGCAGGCCTGGAGCACAGACAGCACCTCCAGCCCCACATACAGTGGGACCACACCAGGCAAGCTGGCCAGACCTGCTCCCCCAGCACCTGCAGGGAGGCAGGACAGAAATGGCTCTGCAAAGGAGGCCTCTGGCATCTAGTTTGGTCCCTTGTCCTCTGGAACTTGCAAAACTGGGTTTGAAAATCAGGTTTGTTTTTAGACTTTTCCTTTTTTAGGTAAAAAGACATGGATCTATTTTCCTCTATGAATTTAAAATAAATAGTTACTATTGATTGGAAAGAGTTAAAATTTATTTTCCTGGTCAACATAACTTTGCAAAGCATTTATGCAGGGCAGGCAATTTCAGCAAAATTATAGGTTTTCTTTAGGTGCATATAATTATTGACATTCCTGTCTCAATTTCTTCTTCAAAATCATCAGAAATAATAGTCTCATCTTTACAGAAGACTTAATATTTTTCATATTGTCTTTTCTCTCCTGTGGAGAATTTTGATGCATTTTCTAGAAGAGAGTATTATGCACCAAATTTGGAGGTTTTTGTTGACCCCCCCCGAGGAAGACAGTCCCACATGCTCAAATCTCCTGTTGTGTAGCCAGCCTGACCTCTCTGATGCTAAGCAGCTGGGGTATTTTCCCTTAAGGGAAAAAATTTAAGTACAAAAATGTCAGTTTTCCATACACTTCTGTGTCCTATATATTATCTCAGCAGAGGTGCAGTCCACATGATTAAACTCTGTAATGTCAGACTACATTTTCCTCTTGAGGCCTGTGCTGTTTGTTTATAAGGAGAAAAAACTATTGATGATAATTCTGTTTTCACTAACTTTGCTGTTTTGTATTAACCAGTTTCATGCTCTGTTCTTTTACCAGCTGATAATACTGATACCTGTTCTGAGTGATACTCCAAATTTTAATCTTCTGAACCTTGGAGTAAATATAATTGATAAAAGCAAAAGCTTACAGATGCCTTTAAACTTAAGTGCAGATATTTGAGAAGAAAAAAAAAATGCAAATGTAGCCCAGAACTTTCTTTTATAAGCATATGCCACTCATTCTGTGAGCAGAACAGACTATTCACAAAACACATTTTCTCAGGAGTTATTTTTAGTAATTAATCCTGTCAGATAGAAAAAAATCAAAGTTCATGCATTTCAAGTTTGTTCTCTGTAATCAAAACCACAAATGTTGGTCCACAGTGTGAAAGAGTAAGCTTCTAGAAATGTGTAGAACCTACTGTAAGATTGTAACCTTTTTTAGTATTAAATGTCAAAAGATCCCTATAATTTACTTTTTAGGGTACCAGAGGATACAAAAATGAATTCAAAATACCATTCCATCTCAACTACATAATTAATTCTTCACAAACCAATAACTAATGGGACATAATTACTCTTTTAATTTTCTATTTCAACTGAAGCTCATGGAGGAAATAAAAATTATGCTATTACTATTCACAGAGTATTGAATATACTTCTCTTTTTAAAGACTTTTAATTTTTCATAACTTTGTCTCTATGTGAGATTTGAGTTGATCTATGGGAGGCTTGTAGAACATCTATAGTAAAAATCACAAGATCAAAATGGCAAAAAGAATTAATGGCCACACCCATACATCTTTAAATTGTCATAACTTTGTAAGATGGCTGAAACAAAACAAAACACACAACAAAAGAGCAAGAACTGCTGCTGCTGGCTATGATCTTTCAGCCTTAGTCTTGCCTGAACTTCAGGTAATAACAAGCTTCTAAAGTTTGTCTGACTGTAAGGATTTCCAAGTAAGTATATTGCTGTGCTGTTCATAATTCAGCTACTGAGATTGCAACAATGCCTTCAGCCTGGTGTGAAGATGCTGGAATCTATTTATTCTTGCCAGCTCTTAATTTGGTTTGCTTGCCTCTCCAAATGCAAGCAGAAAGCTGTCTACTGGAAACTTCGATGTGGATTCCCAATGCATTAAGGAAGAAGAGTAAGAGAGGTCCCCTGAATCAATCAGATGGTGGGAGGAAACTGTGGGAGGACAGAGGGTGATTATGAACAATTAAGTGACTGAACTTTAATCTTCCCTAGGAGAAGGATTTGTTAACGTGAGGGAACACAATCACTGAGGTCCAAAGCATACGCTTCCAGGCTTGACAGCTACTCTGGGCTCACAGTGCAGGCAGGCACAGAGAGACCTCTATGTGAACCCAAGCAAGGACTGAGGCAATATTGCAACTAACAGCACCAGGAACAGACAGAATAAAAGCCAAAATCCCAATGGGATCAATCCTTCTCCAAGGTGAAGTAACAAGTTTTAAATTATTCTATTTCCTCAACTCTGTAAGAAAATTCCCATGAAAAAGGTGACAGTGCTGGGACTGAAAATTGATGTGTTGACAGAAGGGTGCATCAAGAAAAAGACAAGGTCAAGGGAAGAACATTTGAGTAAGGCTTTTTTACATACACTTCTTTTTCTCCACATCTCACACTGTTGCCTTACACTGCCTATTTTTTCCCCAGCGGCACAAAATAGCCATTGGCATTAAGAACCTATTCTGAGACAAGTATTAGCCGATGTGCTAATAATTAATTCTGTGAAGCAGTTCAGTGAAAATTAGCTGTAATCTGTGCTGTGGGCTGCCACAAAAGTATGCAAATTCTAATGCTATTTTATGATTTTCTACTACTTTGTTTCCTTTTGCTTTGGGAAACTTCAAACAACAAGCTGTATCTTAACTAGGTACTTGCTGGGACAGTGCTGGGCTTTCACTTAATGGTGAAACTTAATCACTAATGATTAAGTGTCTGTACTGACACTGTCTCCTTATATTTGCAAGTATTTAATTGCTTCTGAAAGAATTAATTCCTCTAACAGCTCAATAAATAATGCACAATGAAGTAATCTCTCAACTTTAATTCTAATAATCAAAGAGAAGCAGTCTTGGACAAGATCTTTATCCCACATCTAACTTATCTTTTTATAAGCAAAATACAAGCCAGCATTCAAGATACTGTTCTATACCATTAATATGATTTTTCCACTCCAGAATGGTAGGTAATTTTCTTGACAAATTGTCTATCAGGAAGAATTTGAATCAGGAAAGTGATTACATAGGTATTAAGGCCTAATATTCAAACTGCTGTCTAAATACTAAGTACAATTACTTATTTTCACTGAAACAAACTAATCTGGTTTTTAACCTATAAAAAGAACAAAATTTCGGGCTAAGAAAAGATGATTTTGTCAAAAATATCATAATATTGTACTTTGTTAGGAAAATTATATTAATTTATCTGATTATATAAAATTTTTAGTCAAATCACTTAGGAAACAGCACAGAAATATAGGCAACCTATGATAATCCCAGAGATCTTCAATCCTAACTAGTTTATAGTGCAATGCTTTTAATCTCCAATTGAGCAACTGTTTAAAGAGGTTGAAAGCTTTCTCAGAATTATAGCATTAATGTTCTTTCATCATTAATGTTCATTCATTAGTTCTCATGGTTCATTTTTATTAGACTAGACTAAGGCACTGGGTTTTTTTTAAAGAGCATTCTTTTATTGACAAAGAGTCCCAGGGATATAAGCAACATAATTCTTAAGCAAAAGAAAAAAAAAAAAAACAAAAAAAAAAACCTACCAGAAGTATATAGAAGTAAAAAGTATAAAAGAAGGAAAAAAAGAAGGAAAAACCAGTTGAATTACCATAACTCCTCTATGGCTTTTTCTCTTTTTTTTTTAATTTAATTCAATGAATGTAACCAGTCACCATCATTATTTTACAGGGTTTTTTTTTTTCTATTAGGGACAATGTCTTTGTTCCTAAGAACAATTCAAATTATATGTGTTCGTCTGAGAAGAAATATGTGTTAATATGGTTGATGAATGTGCCCAAACCTCACTCTCCAAAAAGCAAATAAATCTAGTATCTCTTACAACTGCCATTTAAAATGAAACTAGCACATGTAACATACCTATTGAAATCCATCCTTGAATAGATCTATTCTTTCCATCCTTGTTAAAATGCAAAAGCTGTTTGGACATAGTGCTGGGAAATCTGCCATAGGTGAGAGTGCTTGAGCAAGGTGGGATTAGGACCAAATGACACCCAGACATCCCTTCCAACATCAGCCTTTCTGTGATTCTATGAAATTAGGCTCAAATGCATTTATTTGTTTACTCAGTAGCTCATCTAGTATCCCAAATCAATAATGTGGTCCATTTTCTGTGGGAGTGATATTTAATGTTTAATTTTAATTTTTGGAGGGAGAACATTTCCAACATTTTTTTCAGGCTGAAACTGGCAGGGACAGGTGAAATAAACTATTATTGTGATCATCCAGTTCTCCTCATTGATTTTAAACAGTTCTGACAAGTATCTTAGTCTTCAAGATATTTTCTAGATCACTAAAGCTAGATAATAGGAATTGTAACCTGATTTAATGTTCTTTGGGGCAGAAAGTCTCCCATGTTAAACAATCAGGTGAGTACTAGATATCCTTTGTCAAAGAAGGTGGCAGGAGCAATGGGACAGTCTGAGTACCAGAGATGTTCATACTTACACTGTAAACTTCTACAGATGGGTGAGATCCACATCACTCCTCTCTTTCTACACCTAAATCTTGCAGTCAAATTCCAAAAATGTCTGCCTACTTTCTGATACCTGGTTTCAGCAATGCTTAAGATATGACTCTGAATTTGCCACAGAATGAACTGGGATAATGACACAACAAGGTTTGGAATTCCCAGGAAACACATGCTATGGAACTGATGGGCAGTCTCTCATGAACTCGTAGGAGAAAGGCTTCCCTGAAATGTTTTGGGTGTCTTAGGCACCTGGACCTCTGAGAGATGTTTGTGAATTTGGTTGTGAATTTGTATGGATGATTGTAGTTTGATTTAATTTTCAATAAAATGGACTGAAATAAAGAAACATAAAATCTTCTCAGAATTCCAGATAATAATTCAGAATATCACTTATGTCACATTCCACACAAAAGAGTGTCTCAGAAAATGTCAGAAACATGCCATATGTTTTCTGTTCCAATTAACAGAAAATACCTCACAATCCTGCAGTCACCAAAGTGAGATTTGTTGCAATTCAAAGGCAGACATGATCATTCATACCAGTTAATACTGTTGTGCTAGTGTTACAGGATAGAATATGGCTCCATCCTTCTAAATATGAAAGTATGTGAAAACACTTTTAAGAGCTGAGATGTAAATTGATGCTTATGTAGACCATTAATTCAATATGGCACTTAGGGACATGGTTTAGTGGTGAACATGGTGGTGCCAAGCTTATGGTTGGACGTAATGATCTTATCCGTCTTCTTCAACTTACATTATTCTATAACTTTGTCACTATTTTTAAATGTGGCTAAGAGAATACATGTCCTAAATAATTCATACACAAATTGTCCTGGTCCTGGACAGGGCAGGTGAATTTTTGCAGTACCTGGGAGAGGGCATGGCCAGGAGATGGAGGTTATTTTATACCACCTCACATCATTGCCAGGGGTGGGGGGAAGAGAGTCCCTTCCAGGGAGAAGGAATTCCTTCCAGTCAAGAAAATACAGAGGAGGGAGTTGTTGGTGTTGTTTATTGTAGGGGGATTATTTCCTGAATCCTTCCTTTCTGCACTTTCTCTCATTAGTGCTGTGGCTGTTACCCTTTTTTTTCTTATCTCCCTGTGGTTTTCAGCAAATTGTCCTTATCTCAACCTGTAATCTTTGTCCTCTGTGCCTCCAGCTCTCCTCTCCAGCCCAAGGGGTGGAGGAACAGGGGAGTGAGAGGTGCCTCTCTCACTCCCCTGTTCCTCCACCCCTAGGGGTGGTGTTTTAGTGGGAGTGTTAAATTGGACAATATCATTCCTAAACCACCACACAAGTCCTACTGAATATTATCAGGGCTTGGGCTGGCGCTGCAGTGTGCTTGTAAGTTGCAAACTTACTACGTTTGACACTAAAAACTCTTGTGATTTTCAAAGAGTTTTAATAAAATGGCAACACATTGTCAAGCACATAGGAACATGCCGAGAATCAAACATTATGAAAGCTTTGATCCTGCAAATGTTCTTAAACATCAGTTTCACTTTCAATTTTCAGACATATGGACTCAGTGCCTGTTTCTTCTCCACAATTAATGTTTCTATAAGACAGGAATCTTACACTTTCTGAGACTTTCTGAATCTTATACTTTCATCTCCTGTGAGTACAACACTAAGGGAAGAAGAAGAAGAAGAGGGTAATATTTATCAACACTTGAGTTTTCTTCAAGTTAGTAGGCATATCATGTTTGTTCAAACACTTATACGGTACCGGTACTCTCTTAACATGAACATGCTTCAAGAGAAATCTTGCCTGTTTTCCATCTTCAAAAGTCTCACTCACTGAATATAAGCCAAGGTTGACTCAAAATCTGATGATTCTTTGCTTCCAGAATGTTCATATGGTACAAATTCTATATTCTGTGTTTTATAATTGGGGAAGTATGTTCTGTGAATTATTAGCAGTTCTAAAGGTAAAAGAACAATTTGTGGTTCAAACAAATTTGCAGTAGAAGGACCTGTAATTTCATATAATTTTGTTATTTAGAAGATCTGTGAAACATTTCTCCTTAAAGTCAACCTTGCATACTGAAAGTGTTTAAATATCAAATTTATCTTCCTCGATGTGCCATTTTCCCCAATAAAATTCCATAGTTAAAACTTTGACCTCCTTAGACTTTTTGATAATTGCTAGATGCAATTTCAAATAATTAACAACATCACTTTGTTAGTTTAACACAAAAATTCAATACCGCTCTTCCCAAATATACTGTCAAGTAAAAATTAAGGAAAAGTAAACCTACAGAGTTGGAGAGATGGTGAGGAAAATGTGAGGGACTTGTGATTTTGCTGATGTCTGGAGTTATATTTAGGTATAAGAAGTGAAGAAATGTTCTGAGAGACAGATGGATATAATAGGCATTAAGTTTTTACCTTTCTGTGAGTCTTTTTCAGCTCTGAGGTGAGGTAATATTCTCTTTGACTCTGAAGTATTTTGTAGTAAAAACCGAAAAAACTGGGAAATTTATCCTCAAGATCTGTAGACAAGAACAAGCATGATGGCAGCCTGAGTGTTTAAACAGCTAAACATTTAAATGTCATTTTAGGCACCTTCTGAGCACTGGCTTTTTGTTGTTTTTCCTTAGAAACACCACAGAGAAGCCACAGTTCTGTTTTGCTGGCAGTGCATGAAAACCTGCCAAAGTGACAGGCCCCACAACAGAAATCTACTGTCCTCAGAGTGCTGCCTGTGCTTCTCAAATCTGCAGTCACCCATGTTCAAGGACCAGACCCTTATCTGATCAAATCAACTTAATGCTTCCACAGTAAATGCATTATGTTCACTTATATCAGAAGGAAGGACTTCTGTGGACAAAGAAAAATAGAAAATAGTGTGAGAAAAGTACAGAATTTGAGGAATTGCAAATGTGGTTAAAGATTTCCTTGCAGTGGAACTTCTTATGGATTTGCAAGGCATTCTTGAATATAACATTTTGGAAAAAAGAGAGAGGAAATCAGTTGGAGACACAAAACATAACTTTACATTATTCTTTGTCAGAAAAATACAGACCTGATCTCTTTCTGAAGATCTTACATTGAGAAGCTGCATTGTTAGCAAAAGCCCCACTCTCAGTAGCAGTAGTTTTAAGTAGCAATTCAGACAATAGATTTTCTTTCCATTCCTTGTACATTACCTTCAGTAGAGATTTATCTAAAAGCCATTTTTGGACACTGTCCCAGAGCCCAGACTTCCTTTTTCTTTATTGGTACTACTAAAAAATAGTACCAATAGCTTCACTACACACCTCATATATTAAATACATTCAGCATTCCCCAAATTTTAATGGTGATAAATGAAACTAAAGACCACAAATGGATTAGCTTGACTTGATTGCAAAAGTTAATTTTAGAGGTTGAAAACATTAATGTCTTATTTCGATGAGCTTTTAAAAGCATGGAACATAATGACTTTCGTGTGCATTGCTTTAGGATGCTGCTGAATATTAAATATAATTTTATTGGATAATAATATGTCTCTGCTATCAAGAAAAGCGACTCAGACTGGAAATGTTTCTACTTAACATAATAGATTTTCTACAATAGTATTTTCTTCAAAAGTCATCACCAAAGAAGTGGTGTTTCTCACAATAGACTACTTCTAGTATGTAGCTGAACCAAACTTGCAGGAAATAAAGCATAATTTTCTTGTGAGTCAATAAACAGGATTAACTGGTGCAGATTAAATTATTTCTTTTAGAGATCCACTATGCAGGAAAAAGAAATAAATTACTTTTTAAATTACTCCTATTTCCTCAAGCTGTTTCCTGCTGAGTTACCAGGCCTACAGTCACACCTCACATCAGGGAACACCCAATTTGGCAGTAGCTGCTTTATCTGCTTTTACAGACATGAATACACCAATATTTTAGATATTAAAATTAAACTGCTGCAGTTGGGCAACAAAGAAAGATACTTGTTTACTAATGCAGTTCATATAGAATTCTGTATTCAGCCTCTCATTTTCATAAGGCCTATGAACCAATAGTATAGTTAGTTAAATTAGTTAAATTAGTTAAATAAGCAGTGGAATAAATATTTTAGGAACTTTGATGAACCTTTATCATCCTAATGAGTTCTATTACTTGAAGCTGCTGCTGGCCAGCTGTGACATCAGATTCTCATGCAGCAGTTTCTTCACATGTGTGAGAGCTTGTGATTAGAATTTGGGTGTAGTTATGTGTGTAAAAATGTGATCAACAGCTCATATCCCATCTGTGTCTACTAATTCCTCCCCTGTCCATGCTCAGTGTGAAGCTGTGCCTGTAAAGGTGACAGGGGAATGTGGCTGTCCCTAGAGGCCACCACCTGCCCCTGCACTGTAACACCTGCATAATGTAGCCCAGCTGCTCTTGTCTATTTCTGAGCGCTGTGGTTTTCCTTTGATCTTTTACTCACAAGGTGTCTATGGGTTCATCTCTAGACAATTCAGACAATTCAATGTCTCATTGCTAACAGTGAGGCTTGGAGGAGGATTGATCATGCAGCATGCATCCAACATGCTGGAGAAAAGGTTTCCTTGATTGTTTTTTGTAGGTATGTTCCTTGCCTTATTTAAATTATGCAAATAAACAGGAATTCTGATAAGGAACAAGGTAGATCTTTCACTATCTGCTTACAGATTTGTAGTCTATCTTTGGTTCAATTTTCACACAGAAGTTTTTAATAATAGCTATTAATTCATACATGTTCTTTTGGAAATAAATGTCAAAACATTTTTTATCCCACCGTGTAGTGGAGCACAGAGTGACATGAAGTGATTTGGCCAGTGTCATACAACAGGTATGCCCAGTCCTAAGTTTTGCAACATGCTTTCTTATGCCTAGTACAGAAAAAAGAGAAATCCACCTACTTTGATTCCTAGACAAATGCATTTTCTCTAGAAATATAAATATCATTTTTCTTATTCTCTTCTAGTTCCGAAAAGCAAATCGATTCTTCCCATATTGGTCACAGATACCTGCAGCTAATAAATACTTTTTAAAAACTAAGTACCCAGATTTTAATAATTAATTTCAAATATAATCTCATGCAAATTTGTTTGCATGCACCAACTACAGTTCCAAACTATCTCATCAAGCAACAAATAAACATTTTCCTCTGATAGCTCAGATCAGCTTTAGTATTCCATGCCTACAGAAAAATTCTTTCTCAAGAACTGTCTATGCTCAGAAACCAAAACAGAATATAATTTTCTTTGACTCAGCTTCCTCTTCAAGCAGTTTCTGCACAGCACTGAACATAGTTCTCTAAATTAAAACATTTATTTGTGCATGGAGGACAACTGCATCAAAAATTATGTGCAATAACACCATGAGCGAATTATCACTATAATATACATATACATAAATCCAAGCTTTCCATTGTACATGTCTACAAAAGAAATTCTCTGTGGAAATGTACCCTGATGCAAATTTCAGGATAACAATATTTGAATCTTTATTTTATTTCTAACTGGAGTTTATTAATCAACATATTTAGTGTGTCAATAAATACTCTAGGGAAAATTTTAATGTAGTTGTGCAGCAAGCTGGAGACTTATTTCTAATGTTCTGATGTATTTTTTCAAAGGTTTTGTAAGTAGCTGTGATGAGTCAGATGGTGTCCACAAGCAGAACTGTTAGAAAAGTTGCAAACTATGTTCAACTGGTTTTCACATGGTGAGTTAACTTTGACTAAAGGCCAGACCCCCACTTGGCTGCTCATTCCCTCCTCCTACTCAGCAGGATGAGGAGAAAATAGGATAAGAAAGATTGTAATGAGATAAAGACAGGGACATCAGTTACCAATAACTGACTTGAGGAAAATTAATTGAATTTATTGCCCATTAGAATATTTCAGATAGTGAGAAACAGAGACAAATATTACAACATACTGCTTCTCCCCACTTGCCTATGTTCAACTTCACACCTTCACTCTGCATATGAGCTCTGGAAAATTTAAAGCAACTCAGTTTAAAGAAAGAATATTTTATTAGCAAGAATATATTGCTAATAACTTACCTTGTTTCTTACATACCTTCTAGAGCCTTAGTCTCTAACACATGACCTTGGTAGAATCACAAATTCTTAGGATAAGCTTATGTGGAAGGTACCTACAAGGAACATCAAGTCCAGCTGCTGGCCCTGCACAGAAGAGCCTGAAGAATCACAGCATGAGGCTGAAAACATTGTCCAAACACTTCTTGAACCGCATTTCTCTCCGTGATAGGTTATGCTAAAAGATAATCAGTATTCTCATCTAAGGAATGCATCTATTTTTTTCCCCCATTCCAGGGTGATGCTTTCCCAGATTTGATCAAACTTTAAAGAGTTTCTTAAATTAATGTGAACTTTGAAATTCAAGTGCATAACTGTTACTACAGTAAATAGATACCATTTGTAGCACTGTAAATAGAGCTTCCAAGAAAGCAGAACTATTGAGCCACAGACAGATGGTATCTGAAATTCTGTATTCATTTTGCTGGTTACCAGGAATTTTTTTTTTTTCCTGGCTGTAATAACAGCTATATGTTAATAAAATGGCAGTTTTGTGATTTCCCTAGATATCAACATTACCTAGCAGATTTTGTATTTTTTTAACTCTCTAGCACTTAGCATCTGTGCTATCTTGCAGCCTCAGGTTTCATGGTATAACAAGGATCTTGTCCTCATTAATTCAGGGAAAAACTTTGGAGTACAAACAATAAAAGGTAAGCTTAAAAAAAAATATATATAACCCCATGTGGAATCCAAATGGATTTGTAAGACAATTCAGCAGCTTTAGAAAGCTTTAGGGACTGGCAATGCTAGATGAAAGTTTCCACAGTACAGCTATTTTGTCTTTTTTAAAGTTTCATTTGTTTTTCATTGTTAATTATCATTGTATATAATTCATATGTTAATTTTCATTGTTAAAATTTTCATTTTTTTTATTTATGGGAGAAACTATTATTTCATCTGATTTACGACATATTACATAGAAAAGAGCACTTCTGAAACTTGAATAACTCTTCAAGACTCTAAAATAATAACTGAAATAATGATGCTGACAGAGCAGAAATTGAGAAGGTTGAAGGCTTAAAAAGAGGAGTAAGAGATTTATATCTGGAACAGTTATACTTTGAGGGGGTTCAGCAGGTAATGTCAGAAAGAAAAGAACTATTTTTTTCCAAAAAAAGCAGTAAAACCCCTAGAATTCCAAAGAAATTAGTTGTTATTTCAAAATGGGGCAAATTTTCCATCATATATTTTCTCTTATGCAAATTATGCATCATATATTTTCATTGTATATTAAAAGACATGCTATATATATAGTTTCAATATATCAATAATGTTTAGTCAGTTTGGTGACTTATATAATTCATAAGTTTTTACCAAAATATTGCTGAAAATGTATATATGAATAGAGTCAAAGCACTAGTTAAATTTTACATCAAATTTACTGAAGAGTCAGCTAGGTTGTTCAATAAGCACCTTCAGCAAATGCAAGCTAGCACAGATACTGGAAGAAGCATTCCTTGCCACCACCAAAAACATCCTCCTGTTCTCATTGCTGCCATCCTCATACCAGCACAAATGACTGGGTGTGCTTATACAGTGTGCAGCAAGAGAGCTGCACAGATAAAAATGGAAAGAAGGAGAAGAGGCAAAGGAATAATTTTCTGTCAGATCAGATCCTGCATTCACTACTTTGAGACATGAACAAATTTTGGACACATCTGAGCCTTAAGAGCAGGGAGCATACAGGTAAGGAGTGAGAAGGATTTCTCTGGTGGAAGTGGTGACCTGTAATTGCTGAAATGGCTGCTGCAAAATTTCCTTGTGAGAAGTGCCAGAATCAGATTGTGGTATAAGCTCACTGTGCTGGTTCAAATATATTTTAAAATGACAGTTAGAGATTTTATTAGCAGCATTTAGTTGTTGCAGGATTATATTGGCAAGTAAATCAGACAAATATGCAGTAAAGATCAGAATGAATAACCTACAACAATCTTACTTTTCTCTTACAGTTAGATTTCTTTTCTGCTATGTTGCAGGTTTCTTTCTTATACTTTAGCCTGGATTCCATGATTTTTATCTATTAATGATACTCCCATCTTAGGATCTATACCTGGTCATACAGAGAAAGGAGTGAGGTGTTATCTTAGGCCATTTACACTGAGATTGGGTTAGTCTAGACTCATTATAGTTCATTCTGCTATATGAGGAATGCTCTTTGCTCTGGGGCTTACTGGAGCTGAAGTACTTCTTTAAGTCTATCTTTTACTACTGGTAGAATGGCTGAGACTTTTTAGGTGAATTTAAAAGAGGATTTCAAATAAAAACTTGGCTTCAGTTTCCTATTCTTAAGTCACAGAGGACATACTATTCTGCTTTTTATAGAGGCTGTGTTTTAAGAGATGTAGAGCCATTTTCCAAATACTTGAAAATACAAAATGCTTCCATACTGTTGGAGCCTCCTTTCAATATCTTTCAGGTTTAGGCTAAAAACAGAATTACCTTCTCTCTGAAGCACAAGGCCTCCTCATATAAAATACTGTCCATGCACATATTTAGAGGTAAAAATGCTTTGTAGCCCTTTAAGAAGGGTGGTGAACTTCTCCCTGTACAGCTTGTTCTCTCATAATGTATGAAGTTGGGAAAAAGAATGGTATCTGCTCCTTTTGGCACTAACTCACCATGTTTTTATACTGTCATATTTCAGGTCTACCATGCCTACAACTGAGCATGCTCAGTGTGTAAGTCTGCAAGTGAGTGGGTAAGGAGTGGTTTTGTGTCCTGTGCTGTAACATCAACACAAGGACAGCTGCAGCTTGGCCCCCCAGGAGTTCTGGAGATTAACTATCCACTGGTCTTAGGCACAGCTGTGTCAGCTGCAATATAAATTTTACTGGTTTGAAGCTTAAATATATCGAGAATAAAAGTACTGGGAAATAGATGTGCTAAAGCAGAGCAGGAGTTTTCAAGGTACTAAACAGAAAATTTCGTGCTTGCAATTAAAACAAAAGCAAACAACAGACATAGTATATAGGGTTTGCAAATAAAATTTCCAATCTATCATAGGAAGTTCATTTCATATAGTGGAAAATTAAAGCCCTAATAATTTTCTATTAATCACACCTTAATATAAAGAAATAATGACAGCTTCATGAAATTTTACTGTGTTCATGTGTATTTTTTTCTGGTTCATGTATATTTTAGTTCTTCCAGGGTTGATAAATGCTTGTATTTTTTATGAGCAAAGGGTAACTGCTGGAATTAGTACTGACACTGATACCAGAACAATAAACCTGTTCATCCAGATGTTTGCTTTCCAGTGGGGGAAGGAACCATTCACCTCATTCTTCTGACTACTGTCATTTGGCCATTTCTCACACCAAATCAGCCTCTAGTTGAAAGGCACCTCCATCAGCATTTATCCATTTATAAATGCTCCATCAGCATTTATCCCAGCCCCCTCCTCCGAGCAGGTCTCGTTTTACCAGGTTTCTCCAGGCTAGGTGCAGCCCTGAACACCTTGCAGACTGGGGAGTCTGCAACACCTGGGGCCAAGCTGATCCTCTTGGTAAAAAGGTTTCTTTATACCTAAATGGAGTTTTTCCTGTTGCAGACCTTCCTGCTGCTCCTGGCAGACCCCATTCCCCAGCCCCACAGGCACCGTGCAGGAGCCAGCCCTGGGAGCACCAGCCTGACAGCTGTGCCCATCCTGCCTGGGGTGATCAGATAAAGAGGGGGTTGGATGCACAGAGAGGAGAGCAAATTGAATGTATGGCCCTTTGCTAGATCAGCTTTCTCTCCCAAAAAAACCAAAACCTGAGGGCCTTGAAATTTTATATCAAGGCTTGCATTTATTTTTGGGGAGAATAATGAAAACTTGTTCCCCTGGCACTTAGGGAACAGTAAGTGAAATTACAGTATTCTTTGAACAGACTAAACTTTTTGTCTTTAAAAAAAAAGGTGGGGTCAAAAAGGAAGAATTGTGCATATTTGCAGAATTCTAGCTGTCTGTCAAAGGCTTTTGCTAAACACTGCTAACTTTGGGCTGATCTTACAGTGATAGATGAGCTGTAACTTGACAAAATAAGGCTTGAATTTTTTAATCAGTAAAAATATGAGTTATAAGAAAAAAATTTCAAAATACGAGCTTTATATTACACTAGATGAAGGGCATTTCTGTGTATATGAGAAAGGTAGATTAGTTATAAAACTATTTTTAAAATTGTGCTGACTCCATTTAAATTTATAATGTCTCTTGGAATTAAACTATAAATATTTATGAATTATGTTATTAATTTCTGTAACAAGTCAGATTTTATTTGAATATTTTTGAAGCAAAACTATTTCCTTGGGTAATGGGATCCAAATGAATAAATAAAAATGTTCATTTATAATAAATATCTAACATGAGAATTTGCAAATAGTTGTTTCCTTTGGTTTTTATCCTCTCTTAATACCTATCATAATGAGCTGTGAGCTGAAAAAGGTCATTTGTAGTATGACAAAGCTGTTCAAGTGGTGAATTAAGCTTTTAAATTATATGGAATATTAGAGTCATTTTTTATCTGAACAAATCAAGTTTAATCCCCCCAAGAGGGCTGACTTTCTAGACATTAAATAAAACCAAAGGAAATATCTTTAGAACTTGAATGTCTTTTAATCTATTGTACTGAAACCAATGGCAAATAATTTCTTAAAATGTCCTTTTTATGAACTATTTTTGTCTGTGTAATAGGCTAAATGCTATGGAAGAAATCTGCAGAGAACTGTTACCAAGCACCAGAAATTTACAATTGATTTATTTCTAAGTTACAGCTTAATAGCTATTAGAAGTTAGCTAATACTGCATGAATCTCTGTTCAGAGAAGATATTGAATTGCACATAACTGAAAGCTGTTTATATCCACGATAAAGGGAGTTGATATGATATTAGAGGATGAAATGCCAATTGTTTCAGAGTCATTCTAGTTCACATACCTGTGATGCATACATGATGTATTAGTGACAAATTTCAAAATATAAAGCAGCAGGTTTAGGCAGTAGCCAAATTTTCCAAAATTTCTTTTTGAGGCCTCTTAGCTTCTGTATACGAAGAAGACCAAGAAAATAGGCTTAAAAATGAAAATCTATGGAAAACATTTTGAGGGTGTGGGAGTGTTAAAAAAAATAGCTGAATATACAAATGTACTTTTCCCCAGGAATAAAAGGGGAAAATTAACATAAATATATAATGAAATAATCTTCTGCTGCTGGAAAAACAAAACATGTTGATATTGGGTTTTTTTCTGTTTTACCTGGCGGAGTTTTTTGTGTTTTGGTTTTTTGGGGGGGTTTTTGGTGTTTTGGTTTTTTTAATGTATCCATGTTCCTAGGAAAAAAAGCTTTTTTCCTATATGAAGTAATTTTAATAGTAATATTTCTCAACATGAAATGGCAAAAGCTTCCTTTTATAGACAAATATTGGTAAATCATGAGAAAAGAAATGACGTTCCGTTCTTTTTTTTTTTTTTTTTACAAAACCACCCAATACGTGTGGTTCATCCCGCGTGGTTCAGAAGGTGGCACTGTTCTCCCTGTTGAGTTTAAATGCTTGTGTGGCATATTGGAACAGGGAACAGCTGTCATTTAATGAAGTAATATGAATTCCTTCCCCGTCCATTAGCACATATGTCAAGCAAATGGAAAAATAAAATGTATTTTAACACTTTTCTTATTATTCACTGATATAAGTCAAGTAATATCCTTTTACAATTCCAATTATGTTTCTTACCTGCCTCTCTGTGCTTATAGTATGTAAATAATTCTTATTCACACAATGGAATTACAGACTGCAGAATTTCATTATGAATATCTTTTCTTAATTGTTTTTCTCATTGTCAGACATTTGTTATATGGTCTATTTTGTTCATTCTGCCCACAAGTATATGCCAAACACAGTAAAGACAGCAGGCCCTGAATACCTCTTAACTCACCCAAGTAAATTATTTTGTTTTCTCTTATAAAGAAAAGAATATTTACAGTTTTCAGAAAGGGAAAATAATCCACTTTCTAGCTGTATCACATTAACTGAAAAACTGTAAAATAACAGATGTCAGTGCAGATTGGATTTATTTTTCCAATATGCTTTCAAATGAATGAATGTGAAACTGTTTAATACTTGTTGTATCTCAGAAAGTTGGTTATATTTACATGATTTGAATGTCTGTTTTTTTCAATGTTAGAACTGCAGTCACGTATGTGGGAGGTAACTGGCACTTTCCCAAAAAAGGCTAGCTGTATGGGCTTGTCATTTAGCATGACAGACATCTTTTCTTTCCTATTTATTTTGTGGTTTCATAAATCAGATCTTTTGTTGTTGTTGTTATTGTTGTTGTTGGGGTTTTTTTCACAGTTAGATACTGAATGTGTATTTCTACTCACAGGAGAACTCAATAATCAGATTGAGTCTAACAATGCTCTATGGGCAATCAGGTCTAACAATGCTCTATGGGCAATGAAAAAGGCTGTCCTTCTCCAGGGAGAAAGACATTGTAGTCTTCTACAATGGGGTTTCTTGTATTGTTGTTGAAGCTGTACAGAGATGTTTTCTTATTGATGCAGATAAAGAAATAAATTCATTCATGGTTCATTACTTGTTGGCATCGTGAGAACGTGACAAAATGGGATACAATAATAAACCAACCTTCAAAAAGATCTTCAGGAAAACCAATAATGTTATTGTCCTGTTACTCTAATCTACACCCTTGGATGCTGTGGAGTCACATGTACTTCCATTAATGACAGAGACTTTTTTTCCACTTCTGTGCTATGGTATCAATACAGTTATGGAAGAATGAGCTGAGCTGGTCTCCAGCTTTCCTTCTACATCATACACACTGTCAGCTTAGCTCTCTGTCTGCAGAGCCCTCATTAAAAGGGGAGTGGAAGGAATGAACAGATTGCTTTTTTCAGATTCCAGATGGAGTTTGTAAATCTGACAGGTGAAGAAGAGAAATGAGTTGGAAAGAAAAAATTTCATGCTTGTGAAATTACAAAAATCTGTCAAGAAATTATTCAGAAAATGAATATTGGACAAATTGGGGTTGTAAATTATACCCTTCCTGAGTATAACAGTATCTGAGGGGTTAATCATTCAAAAATGCTTGAAACTGACACCCAGATAATCTGCAATTGCAAATATGTCAGATGAATACCAGCTGAGATCCTTGTCCATGAACAGATTACTTTGTAGAAAGACTTGTGCTATTAGGTGTTTATTAAAATTTTATACAACTTAATATACTGAATTCTTTTGTGACCTTGTAAGCATGAGGCTGTAATTTTCCAGATATGTGTATTAAACTACACTGCACATGTGATAATGAAATACATAAGACTGAAATACAAATTTTCTTTATCAGTGTGAATAAGTATGTGGATATATCTGACTGGTCTCTGCAAATCCAAGCTAAGCAGTTATGCAATACTACTGGTAGCAGCAGGTTGAGATGAGATATAAACTATTAAATATAAATATAAACATATTATCCATATTCCAGATTACAGTGTGTCATGGTAGAGCCTTTAGCTGGCTTGTAAGCCTCTCCAGAGGACAGAGAGGTGAAACAAATGCTAGGTAAAATAAATAACTATATGTCACTGGGTTGAGCACTCCAGTACTTTAGAGTATTTAAAGACTAACACTACAAGTAACTCATAGAAAGTCTTTCATATTAATTATGATCCAGACATGGACCATAATTTTATAGAAAGAAAATTAAATATGTTCAGAATATGATGATAAGAATTAAGCTACTTAATTCTGCACAATAATATATGCTTTAATAGAATTACTTCAAGATATTAAGAAAACTTACTTTCTGTTAGCCTCTCACTTTGGTATTACACCATTAATTTTAAATTTAAAAATAAATCTAATTTTCTTTTTGATTTTTATATTATTTTCCCAGGTTTTGTACACCATTATTCTTGAAATAATGTATTAGTTTTGCATTTTCTTATTGTGAGTATTCTTATCTTATGTTTCTCTTGACTTTTCATGCAAGAGCTGAAAATTGAAATAAAAGGAATATTGCATAGGGTCAGTGCAAATGCTTATCTAATCCTTGCAGTGGCTGAGAGTGCCTGCAGAAGAGTACAAGAACCAGGGTATTTATATTATTCTTTCTCTTTTGGATTCTGGAAGATCAGTAAAACTGGAGGCTTAAAAGAAACATTTTATGTTTATCAGCTATAAGTGGAACTATCTTCCTAAAGTTATCTTTCTCTATTATCTTTAAATACAGGAAAAAAATGGTGTTTATTTTTCATTTACTGTGCTCTATCCTCCAGCCTTTATAGTAGAGACTGAATCAAGATGACTGTACTTTCTCCTGAAAGAGCCCCAGAAGCTGTGAATCCATCAAATGATGTCAAAGCACCTAGAAAAAACTGATATGTAAAAAGCTATTCCTATAGCCTGAAATGGGTTATTGTCAGGGCTTCAAAATCTGGATATAAATTTCTTCTGACCACAGAAGGCCTGAATATGGGTCAGAGTAGAGCAAGTGCTCTCAAGGAATATGAGATTCATGATTTTGCTCTCAGTGGATTGTAAACTGCAAAAGGCTGCATGCCTGCAGTCTGCATTCAGAAAGAACTCTGGCTCCTTTGTATTCACCAAGGGATATCAGACTCCTAGATGTCCTCTGGGGAAAATATATATATATATATGCTGGGAAAATAAAGGTCTTGTCTCTGCCTCAGGAAAGTGTTACACTGATGCTTTTATAAACTGTGGAAGTATATTTGTGACCTGCTACGCTGTCTTGTACACTAGAAATTCTTCAGGCTTTTCTTACAAGATGTTATTTTTCCTTTAGTTTGATTTAGAAAGGAAAACTACCTTTTAGGCTAGTATTTCACACCTCTACTGTCTTCAAAGTATGCAGAAAAAAAGGATTATTTAGTCATTGAGTCAGAGAATTCTAATTTCTCTTCCCATTTTTTATCTTTTTGCTTTAATCTAGGCTCTTTAGGAAGCAGACATATTATCTATTCTCATAAAGGCTCTGGTAGAGATTTATTAGCAACATACTTCTGAATTCTTCAGATTAATATATGACTGAAATGCAAAATGCCCTTACTGATTATAGAAAATGCAGCTTGTATTTCCAGAATACAGCTTTTTTCATTGACTTAAGATAGAATTAAATTCTGCTGCATTTGTGTCCAGGGTGTGTATTAGTTAGGTAGTAAGAACTACCAGAGTCTCATTTATTTTGTTTCTCACCAAAAAACATGCATTCTAAAAATATACTTAAAATATTACTTGGGCAGCCTCTAACAGTGCTTGGCTTTGAATTAGTCACCAAGTATTGAGAGATAATTATAGCACTTAGAGTGAGTGTGAGGAATTGTGGTTCTAGTTGCTGAAGCAGAGATAATTGCTGTGAACAGACTCTCCACCCAAGCCATTCTATAAACACTCACAGTGTTTGGGAGAGTGGTGAAGAGATTGCTGAATGTCCACAAGTTCATAGCCTAGAGCATTAAGAGGAAATTTGTTTCAGTGAAATCAGTGGTAATTTTTTCTTCCACAGCTGTGTCTTACTCTACCAAACTATCTGAGGCTCAAATGTATTTATCAGTCCATCTCCGCAGTGTTAGTAGCATCCATCTGACAACAATACCTGCTTTCTGCAGAAGTATCCCCAAAGGATCATGACTTCCTCATGACCCTCTCTTCTCTTTCCACTTCAGTCCCAGATGTCCTTACAAGCACCAGAAAAACCACACAAGAACTGAATAAAAACAGTCCTCTCCTTGCTGATGCAAACCCCCTCGTTTCTGGTATCTAGCAACTCACTGGCATGCACAGGTCTTTTTTTTTTCCTCAAGATATGAATGCCCTCCATCCCATTTACATGGGAATATTTGGCATGTAATAAGTTTTTAGGTGGTCCCCACAGATGCCTTGATTACCACCATACCTTTTTTCTCCAACTTTCACTAAAACTGGAACTGTACACAATAGCAATCTGCTCTATGTAGACTGCAGATAAAAGTGCATCCAAGGACTCTAAGGTTTGATGAAGATGTTGCCTAGGCTGGTGCCAGAACATGTTCTAGAAAACTTGCTGTTGTTTCTCTGTCCCCTTGTCAATCCCACAAGCTTTTTCATGTTTTTCTCAAGATCTCTCTTCTCTTTTTCCCACTTTCAGACTGGCCAAAACGCAACTCTGAATTTGGCAGCAATTCCCTAAGGAAAGAATTCATCCAGACTTATCTCCAAATGCAGCAGAGCATGTGGGGATATTCTGAAAGAATATGGAGAGGGATTTCACATGGAAGGAACTATGAAAAAATGCATACCAACTGAAAAATTCCCAAGTAGTAAGTCATGCATGTGATGACTCAGCTGGCCTAAGGAGCTGAAGCACTCAAAGCATCTCTGTTTCAGGTACAGACACTTGGACACTTATGTCAGATGTCCTTTCCACAACGGCAAGAGAGGAAGGAGCTTGTGAAGAACTCACTCTCCATTCTCACTAGGACAAACACAACAAATTAGTAGATTTTCTGAGACCAAGAATAGAAAATGAAGGCCCTTCCTTTCCTCTTTTCCTATGCTTACCTTTCTACCTACCCAATGGAATATCTAACATAACCATGCTCGCTCTTCCAGAAACCTGAATCTACAATGTGGAGTTCAGCTACCTGCAAGACCAGCATCTAAACTTCCTTCTGGAAATAAAAATAAACCCCCATAGTCCCCTATCACCATCTAAGAAAATATAAGAAACATTTGCAGAGTATGATCACATACTGAAATTACTTTTGTGTCAGACACAGTAGCCTATGAAGATGTTTTAAAAATACAGTTCTGATTCAAAGTGCTCTTCATTATCTGAGTATGGACTTTTAACTTTTTTTTTTATGATTTTAGTATCATGTAAAAGATTCTATTGTTAGACTTGTTTCACCATGAAAACCAAGTCTGAGTTTGTGTCCCATCCTCCATTTGATCAGGCGAGTGTATGTTCTTTACTATAGACTCAGTGTGTTTTTAAGGCAATTGCATCTTATTTGCAGATCTCTACA
Organism: Agelaius phoeniceus; assembly: GCF_051311805.1. Classification (NCBI taxonomy): domain Eukaryota; kingdom Metazoa; phylum Chordata; class Aves; order Passeriformes; family Icteridae; genus Agelaius; species Agelaius phoeniceus. The sequence goes on along the minus strand of NC_135270.1, from coordinate 35,136,576 downwards.
TTTTGGAAAAAAAAGCCTAGTGCTCTTGTGTGCACATTAAATGAACCATATTTTAAATATCTGAGAAAGAGTTTTCATATATGATGTGATATCAGGAAGTAGTTTTTTTCAGCCCAGTCAGCAAAATTAGGTTCTAATGGAGTTAATTATCCCCCACATGAGAAGCAAGTGCTTGCAATGTGGCATCTTAAGAAGCAAAAGTATAAATTTAAATATGATTTTTACATGCTTTTAAATTAAAAATCACATTACATAATAATATTTATTGTCTATACACAATTTTTATCCTAGACAAGTTGTTGTAACACAAAATGTCAATTCCCAGCTGTTAAAAACATGAATTCTATTTTGTATTTTAAGTTGTTTCCCCTTGAAATGACATTGCAAAAAATATATTTTTGGGAGTAGTTGTCAGTGTTTTTTAATATTATGTGCTTCTTCTGTGGGATTTTTACCTAAAAATAACTACCTAAACTACCTACCTTGATATCTGCACACTCTTCGCTCTGTCTATTTTAAATATTTTTTGCACACTACAAAGTGGCAGTATGTTTTTAAGGAAATACACTTATGGTCCTTTGTTGCTATATTCTGTTTCCAAAGATCTGTAAATAAAAATTACATAAAACTCAATAAGGTGGTTTGAGTTTTTGGGGTTTTTTTATTTCTTCTAGCAATTATCCAAAAGTATTGACATCAGTATCTGTATATTTATGTAAAGTACTTCAATAATTTTGACTTTAGGGAACAAGCTCATTCTAATATTTAATAGCTAAAAGGTCAATTCAAAACAGACTCTTTGTACAGCTTGCTTTGAGTTTTCAACAATTAGTTGATCAGTTGTGATTTTTGAAAAATCTAATTACAGTCTCAGAGCTGTAGGACATCTTGGATTTTTTAACAAATCCTTATGTATTGAAAATCTCTTTACTCATCATGAAATCTGAATAAATATTTAATAAAAATTTTATTTTATTATATAGTCATAGAAAAAAATTACTGAATCACCTTAACTAATATCTTGAAAATAGAAAGTGAAAAAATTATTGACTGATTTTAATGTCACATTGCTTTGGACTGTCAGGATGGCGAGCTCTTTAGAAGAATTCCTTCACGAGAGCTTGAGGCATCTATAAAAAACACCAGAACATCTGGGTTAGACCAGTTATAATCTGAGTAAATTGTTAGGTTTTGAGTTAGTGATTCTTCTTCTTCTGGGTGCTGACTGGTGAAGAATTGGGAATTAAAAAGAACAGACATGACAGGCAGCATCATGTTCATAACCCAGATACAACTGGGGTGAGAAAGCACAAAGATGATTCCTTCTGTATCTGTCACTCACGAAGATGATGGGTGAGAGCTTTTGAACTGGTGGATGCTACCTCCTGAATTGCCCTGTCAGATGATACTCAACAGTAGGCTCTCTGATTGCCAGCAATGTCACCTGTCTACCTCCTCAGCTGAAGGGGCAGCTCAGCACAGATTTATTTCTGGGTATGGCCATCGACTCTCTCATCTGGAAGCTGCTCTTTCACTGATGGCCACACTACAGCACTCAGTCAGTATTGTCCCCAGGCTCCAGACACTACTTGGTGCTGGTGTCTGGGTGTTTCTGAGAGAGACATCTGGCAGTGAGATGCATCAGCTGCACTGCCAGCTCTGTTCCCTGCCTACCACTCTGCACTTTTTGGAGAGCTGGGAGCTGTTCCGTGGCTGCACAGCTCCATTCCCAAAGCCCAGCTGCTCTCAGGTTGCAGACCAGAAAGGTTTCTAAAGGGTACGCTGGAAATCACTGGGCTGAAAGGCAATGCTGTCCTGATAGTGATGTTTCTTTATCAGGGGCTATTTTTGCAGGGCAGAGCTAAGAAACAGGAGAGCCTAGGAACCAACTGCCAAAAGCCTCCTGAGTGTGCCATGCAGATAAGCAGAGGAAAAACACCAGGCAATCTGGAATGGCTCCCACGTGCCCACAGAGAGTGCAGATGTAAATGCCATAGTATGAGCTTTTCTGCACTCCTACCTACTCCTATTCAAATCTGCACTACTAAGTGAGCTGAGGGCATAGGGATCCCTTTTAAATCAATATGAATGTATGGCCCTAAGTACCCATAGAATCCTTTCTCTCCTAAAAGCCTTCCCCTAGTTTAATTTAGTTTTTTTCTTACGTTAAACACTCCTTCTAGCTAAAGTTCTCTGATTCAGAGTTCTCAGTATTAACACCTGAGAACAAAATCACAGATCAGTATTTTGAAAACAAATGTGTTCTGAAAACTCTCAGGGGGTCCATGATATTTTCAATTTATTTAGTTTAAACTGCATTAACCTCTAAAAGGACACAGTGCAGTTCTTTGTATATCATTCTATGTATTGCTGCAGTGTACTCGGTTATCTTGGGGAGAAGGCTTTGCCATTTTAAATTCTTGTATCTGCACTGTTGCACAGAAGAATATTAAACACATGCAAACAAAAGATTGCAGCTGAAAAGAAAAAATGTCTTGTGAATTTAGTTTACTGACTGTAAGCAGTAGAAGAGTGTTGGGGGTTTTAAAATGCTGTGTATATATATATATATATATATATATATATATATATATATATATATGTATGTATGAAAAAAACCAGCTGAAAAAAAATGGTTTTCCAGTCATAGAAAGATGTTTTATGGGTACACAAGCAAAGTATTTGCTTTCATGAGAGCAAAATGGAGAAAATAAGTTTGAGAAGATTACCAGATCAAACAAGAAGTAACTCCATGGAAATTAGGGAGCTACAAGAACAGAGCAAAGTCAAAGTGCACATTTCAGAGTAGGGCCAGCACATCCTGATTATCAACATTGATATGCAATGGAAAAACACAAGTTAGCTGCAGTAACATTCTCATTCATAGAACACTAAAAACCAGCATTTGGACCTTAACAAGAGTGTATAATTTCACAGTTTTCTCTTCGTCAACTGCCCTTTTTATCTTAAGTATTTTTAGCCTGACTACTTTCTTCACTTCCCTTTAGAAGGAATCAAGCCTCAGGAGGCAGAAGTTGCACAACATGGATATTTCATTTATTTTTCTTTCACCTTAAAAACAAAAGTTTACCTTTAGATACAAAAGCAAAAATATACAACAGATATCCACACCTTTTTCACTTTTTTTCACTTAGATAGGATGGCTACAATGAAAGCTCATTTCAGAGCTGCTTATTTAAACACTAAAGTGCCCATAAAAGAAAGAATTTATCCTAACTGTTTGCCAGAGATATGCAAGTTAAAAATAGTATGGCAGTGAAGCAAAACACATGATGACACTGTGCCAGATGACAACAAAATGGCCTAACAATGGAAAAGAAATTAATTTTATATACAGTAAGTTTTTCTCAAATACTCTTATTTTCTACACAGATTTTCTCTTCTCAGTTATCCTGTATTATAGCATGACTCAAAAGCAGAATAGGTAACAAAATGAAGTGTTAAGTACAAATTAGAGATATGCTACTAGACCTTGGTGTTTGGGGAGGTGGGAGGGATTATTTTGTAGGAAATAAATTCTAGATTTTATCCATTAAATATCTTCAGCATTATTTCTGTTAAGTAACAACAGAATTTGTTAACAAATTATCAAACAGAAGGCCATTCCAATATTTTGTATATAATTAGTTTAAATGCCTCACAGGAAATATTTCTGGTAACAGTACTGAATGTGCTTTGAGAACTGAATTTATTCAAGAGTTTGTTTGGTTTTCATATTATGTTATCTCTTTCTTTTATAGACAGAGGATGTTTTACTATTTTTTTTCTTCTCTTAGTTTGCAGAAATTAAAAGTTAAGGAAGAGATATAATTTAGAATCCATTAAAAAGAATAGGTCATCATTAGAAATGTTAAACATAAAGCCTAAACAAGACAAAGTTTAAAGTGCAAAGAGGTTCTTCCTAACTTATGCTAAGAAATGTTTACATCAGTAATTAAATGAAAGGAAATTAGTCTATTGTTACTATTATACAGAGAATGAAAGCTTTTCAGAACAAACCACACTTTAAAATTACCTGAATATCTAGAAGAGCAAATTTCAATTACTTGAAGAGTTTATGATCCTTCTTGGGAAGTTAAAATTACTGGCCATAAATGGGTATGCAATTAAACTAATTTTCTAATACTAAGGCAAAGTATTCTTTTTTAAATCCTCAAGACTATAAATTTTTAAAGTACCTATCCATTACATGTGCTCTGATCCCTCAAATGCAGTATTGTCAATACAGTAACCTCTCCCCAAATTGATTATGTCTGTATATTGGCTACAGATATTGAATCAACATTTTTAGTATTTAAAGAAACCTGATGGTGTTATCAGTTGTATTATTTGGTAAGTGATTTAGGATCAAAACCACAGTATTGATGAGACTCCATCTTTGAAAGAAATAAACAGACTGAACATCTATTGCTTTACCTTTCTGTGCATGTATATGTGTGTGCCTGCATACATGCACAGCTGTTTATTTTGACAAACATGGTTTTATTTGTCCCCAGAGAAAATGGTGCCATTAATCAGCTAATTATGAGTGCAAAACTATCCATTGGGCATTTAATTATTTGTCAGAGTACACAAAGCCATTTCACCCAACTGATTTTTTTAATGGTTAAAGAGGCTGAGTACTATGTTATGTACGGGCTGAAAATTGATTATCTTCAACACAAAGTGAAACTCAAAAGTTATTAAGTATTCACACTTGCTGCTTTCTTTTTTTTCTATGCAGTGGAACCTTTTTATGGCTGGAAATGGAGCTGACTGGACTCCAAGGCTCTTCAAGGATTGTGCAATCCCCCAGGGTTGGTGGGACACAGAGAGGATGCACTGGCTTTGCACTGCTTAGGCCCCCCTGCGAGTGGCTTTTTCACCTCTGTTGCAGAAAGTCTCAGGGCACTTGTACTTAATCTTCAAGAACTTTGGTTATTTCAGAAAGGTCCCAGTTTTAAATAGTGTCCCCACAGAAATATATGCATATGTAGGATATAGATACATATTTAAACATTAAAAAAAGTTTATTAAATAACTTTTTAATTTCCTTCTTAAGACCTCTGATTTTACTCTTTCTGCCTCTGAATACAGGATTTAATTTACTGTTGATAATTGGGCAATGCATCTTACAGCTTTCAGATTGTAAGTGGGTTTCTACATAATAATCCTTACTATTATAAAAATCATTCTCTGACATTCTCCTACTTTCATAAATCCTTATCCAAGCAACCTGTCCACACAAATTATTTCTAACCTAATTTCAGTATGACCTCTGGAATTGGCAGACAGTGAACACCTTTTAGAGTTAAATGCCTTAACAGGGCCTGTGGCTGATTTTACAAGACTCAAATCTACCCCTGAATTTAACACTATTTCATATATTAAGACTGTGACAATTTTGACACTATTTTCAATTTAATATGTCCTCACAAGAGGCAGACATAAGGTCAGTTGTAGAAAAACAAAGATAAAACCCTAGGAAATCTATTTTAATGTTAGAAATCTGTATTAGAAAAAAATTGTCAACACAATTCCAAGAGCGATGATGCAAAATTATTTATGGAATGATTTTTTGTATCTGCCTTCTTGTGTTTTATTCAGACTGGTTGCAGGAAGTAAACTCATTAGAACAACAAATCTGAGGTCTGGAGAATAAAGCCTGGCAAGATCTCAAAGCTTCTCAAAGATTTATGTTCTTCCACTTTTTGACTGATGCTGAATCCACTGCTCTGCAGATACTGATTTTCTGATTTTTTTATGGTTTAATTTGGTGATTCTTAAAAAAAATAAAATATAAGGAGAAATATTGGTGAGTAAAAATTTTTACAGTTCAGTGTGTAATCCAAAAGCATGCCTTTTCATTGTGTTCTGCTTATGATGAATATTTATAAGCAGAGGTTTCACTTTTTTTTTTTTTACAAGTAAGTGAGTCCTTTCAATTTTTCTTATGACTTACTCCTACTTTGAAGATTCAGAAATACACAGTTTGGAAATCCTTGAAGGATTTTACATGGGATGTTACAAGAAATACAAGCAACTTTCTCAGTCTCTGAGAGAGACATCTGCCCACCACAGTGACAGAACACAGCTTTGCAGAATCTATCGCAGTCCAGGTTCATCTCCTCGTGTCCCCCTCAGGGCTGTGTCAGGATAAAACCTTCTCAGGCAGGTTTTGAATGTCTGTGCTGGCCTCAGATCTTACTCCCAGTTCCTCAGGTGGACACTTGAATCTAACTCAGACATGGAATGACAGAAAATATTATTGGGTTGAGACCTTCAGAGGTGATTTTGCCCAAACTCAAAGCAGGGCTCACTTGAAAGACAGATTTGCCCACTGTAGTGATGGCTATTCCACTGCTCCCCTGAGCAACCCCTCCCTTGGTTCTGAGAGTGTATCATCACTCTCACGCCCAAGAATTTAGTTACAGATGTGTCTATGGACAATACTGTAGTTGGGGCAAAATTATTATAGTTACATCAGTAAATCTCATTAAGAAAACAAGTCCCCCTTAACCACCAAGTTACAGAACAAAATGTACTGTTTCAAACCTACCAGCTGCCTTGAAATCATGGCCACAATTTTAAAATATACTTCTAACTTTACAGTTCTTATTCTTGTATATTATTTTATGCATTTAAGATGGTTCTTAAAGTCTAAGATGCAGTTTTTTGCATATCTGGCCTTTAATTCTTTACTTGAAAAGGTAAAATATACTTTATAAACTATTATGCATGCCATTTGTCAAAAATTGGTGTAACTCTGTTTATTAGTTTAGAATGGTGAATTTAACCTGTGGATTTTCACTAAAAACACTCTTTTCACCTTCAGAATATCTACAACTGCTCTGGAGCATATGTTATCCACATCTCTCATCCATGGCTCCACTTATATCAGAAAATCTGTTAATCTCACAACTAGAAAGTACAGGGTACTCTTCTAATTCTGAGTTGTAATCAGACATGACATATGAGATGCTTGTTTTTTAGGTATAATGTATTATTAAATATGAATTCCTTTGTATTGACAATTTTCTGTAAATATTTGTGTTTATAGCTTTGACTGTCTCATAGAATTACACTTTAAACAGAATGTAAGACTCTGCCTAAATTATTTTCCCTTAATTAAAATTCAGAGAGTTTGTGTATGTATATATATATATATATATATATATATATATATATACTATTTAAAAATAATACCTATTGAAGAAAATATATTTCATGTCCATTTTATATTTCAAATATAAACCATATAATGGTTTACACATTAAACAAAATTAGGGTTCGTAATCACTGAAATAACACAAAGTAATGGTTTTCCAGAAGAACAAAACTTTCCCAAAGCAACCAGATTTTTCTCTTTTTTTTCATTCGCAGCTGCAAGCTGAATAGAAAAATAAACTTGTTTCTTTCATTTGTATTATCTAGTCTTGGACATAATTTAGCAAAGAATACTAAGGAGCTGATAAAACATTACACAAGTGCTTTGTACAGGCATCACAGTAAATTATGCAGTGCTATTTGCTTTTTCTCCCCTTTACCATGAAGGGTATTTTTTCAAATAATTGCTGTTAACTTTCTATGAACTCTTAACTCCAAAGCAAATAGCAAAATGTAAATTTTTTTAAATTAACTGTCATGAAAGCATATTTCTAACCTTTCTAAAGTCCTTGGATGTCATACTCAGACCCATGATATTTAACACCACTGTCCACATGGCCATGATACTAACCATTAAGTGATGATAAATAGTAAGGCATGCTGTGCAAATGATATATAATTTTATGTTGCATTCCCCATACCCTATTACAAATCACAGCAGAATTTCTGTGGTTAGGTCATATACTGTGCTAGGCCAGGCAGCACATGATGTCACTCCCCTGATAATCATAAACATTATGCACAGATTTTATCTACTGGTCAAAAGAAACCTGTAATTAGTGACTAAGCCAACCAGATCTAATAAAATGACAGGGTCTTTCCAGTCCTATAAGCATGGAAAAATAAAATCCCTTAAAAACTTCCACTGCTGCCTAGTATATTTTATGTCTTTTCAGAAAAGTGCATGTTCTCAAAAAAATTTAGGAAAATATCACAAACATTTCCAAGATGTCTGAGGCTTACTTGTGCCCCTTTACCCTGCTCTGCCTTGCTGTGCCTGCAAGTCTTCTGAGCCACCACTGGTCAATGAAGGCAATTACTCATCTCATTTTCACATAGTTATTTTTAAACTGGTCCAAGCATGTTCTGACAACACAATCCAGTACCTTCATTGCAGGAACTGGGACAATTTTAATGTATCCCAGTAATTAGGGATTTGGATTTTCCACATATAGATAGACACATATCTATCTATGTCTCTGCATATCTTGATGTTATCTTAATTAATTAGAATTAAGGGTTATTTATTTTGGACAGTGTTCCTACTTAATTAAACATTTTAATTTTCAATTGGCAGGCTTAGAGGAGATCTGAGTTTGCAGTTAGAGATAATTCTTTTAGTGTAAACAGAAAATTAATAAACATCAGAAGATATCAGTGAATAAAGAATGAACAGAAAAATGGTGAAATATTTTTTTCTTGCCTCATTTTGTCTGTCTAAAGAAGGATAAAACCATCTTTTGAATGTAGAACAGCATTCTCCACATGCTGTTCTTTTATTGACATATTGTAGTAGTGAAACTTCCTGCTCTTGTTTTATGGTGTCGTAAGATGAGAGGCCCACAATGAACCTCCTTTGCTTTACATGTCCCAGAGATCCTGCTGTGGAATATCCCATAGCCTGACATGGCTTTTTGCTCAGCCTGTCTTGCTTCCTATGCTCAATCCTTGTGGCTGTTCTTTCAGCTGCATAGAAGGAATATTTTCAGGAAGGTGTTTGAGGGGAGAGATATTTTTATTATATGGGAAAGGAAGAGTCCTGAAGATAAGAGAGAAGGAATGCCTCCTTTGCTACCTGCCAATGCATTCTGCTGCTGAAAGAAGTGCAGAATTCCTGAATGTTCCCTCCACAGGTAAGAAAGGGCTAGAAGCATTTTGTCAAACTACCCTACTATCACCAAAAAGTCTCTATCTATTAATGTAAACATCAATTTTGCATTGAATAGATATATAATGCTTTTTTTTGCAAACAGTAGTAAATCATATTAATTCTCTGGATTGGGTTGTATTAAATTTCTTTTTGTTTAGCAACACTTGCTAATACTGAGGTCTTCTACAAGAAAATATGACTCAGCAAGGATCATGGGAAGTATCCTTTTATGTTAAAATTTTATTTGTATCTTTCACAAAAATACAGAAGCAAATCTGTCCACTTACTTTTGTACATATGGAGGCATTCTTTCATGATTGGAAGAAACAACACAACTTATTTATTCTGAAGCAAAAAGAAAAACAGTGGTGGTCCTTCAGATGACACACTGGGGACATGCTGTAGTTCTGCAGTTTGTATGCATTGGTCACAGATGAGTAGCTTCTGCTTTTATCCACGCTGCACAAGGGTTCACCCCTCCTGCCATCAGCTCTTCAAAGGGCCCACCTCTTGGCTCAGAGACTGGCTGCTTTCCTACTAGGCAACAGGAACTCTGCCTGCCATAGAGACTGCCCTGCCACCACCCAGTCCCTGACTCTCTTTACTTCTAGCCACAGACCTGGTGGATTTGCCATGAGGGGTTTTATGATCTGAGCACTAGAACAATTAGCTAGGGGGGCAGTGTGTGCAGGTGACTCAGAGCCCAGTGCTGGCTCCTACCTGACAATTCCAAAGTCCAGGACACAGCTCCCCTCTCTATGTAGTTCATCAGAAAATTGTATCACACACTTTCTTATGATCCATTTTCTCTGTTTTGCAAGTGTAAAGCACTTAAATTGCTTAATGACTTTGGCTATGCACTAAGCGTGAGGCCCAGCACTTGTCATTTAGCAGCCTTGCACATTCAGTTTATGCTACCTATCTTTAAATAATACATTTAAAAATAATTTCCTATATAAGACTTCAGGTGTCCTGCACTGTTAGTGCTGTGAGGAATTGTAGATATCCTGCTTATTAGTCCTTTATCAAGCTGCTTATCAGTGACATTCTGGTAGTTCAACTGCATAACTGTAACAGTCAGACTTCTGCTCTCTAGGCCCACAAAACACTTTCTTTAGTCTTAATTCTGAGGTCATGTTTCTCAAAAACAGTTTATTATCTAAATGTAATTTTAAGTATCTTGCACACAAACCATTTCAATAGCCTTATGTGTTCCTGGAGCAAAGGCTGAGGTTTGCTTTTGAATACTCAGATGAGTCTTACACACAGATAACCACCAATATCTCTATTTCATCTCTATTCCAGTGGAACTGATGAAGAGGGAACCTTTCCAAATCTGGACCTCTCTCCTGATCCCACAGGATTACAGGCAAGCTCTGACTTTGTTTCTCAGATCTCACTCCTGCAAACACTATTCTTCTTAGAGATGTGCTTTGGTACAATAATTTAAAATTATTTAAAACACTATCACTACCTCGGTTTAAGCTCTGTCTCCTGGCCAGCAATTGCTACAAGAAATGTTTATGTTAGAGGTGAGGTTTGTTTGTACTGAGATAAAAGACTATGAATTGGGGTAGGAGAGACACAAACATGTCCTGTTCTACTATGAAGAATTCTGGAATACTGCAGTGGGATTAACCTTTCAAATTCATTCATCTAGCTGGACCCCTTAGGCACTTAAATAATTTTACATGGTTGACTGACACATTTTTTTTATGTTGCTTATGGCCATTTCCATGTGGAAACCCACTTGCTTTCCTTGCTTTCCATGTGGAAACCCACTTGCAACCCACCTGTGTGGCATGAAGGTTGAAAGCTGCTGGACAGTTTTTGTATGCTAAATCTGTCTAACTAATAAATTTATCCAGACATAGGAGGAGAACAATGGCTGAGCCCAAGCATGCCACTCAGCCTGACAAGCCCAAGGACACTGAAGACATTTTACAAGCATACATGTCACTGGAAATGACAGGCTATATGCTTAAATATAAACTCAAGGCCATCAATACACTTTACATCAATACATTTCTAGCAACACCAATCCAGTAACCCAAATTAAATACTATTAGTTCAAAAGACAATGGAAGCAAAAATTAGACAAATTTGAAAAGTCTGAGTAGCTGCAAGAATAAAAGCTGGAAATTTAATTTCAACTCTTACCTAAAACACACTGCTTGCAAGAATCTACAAGAGGGAAAAAAAAAAAAAAAACAGAAAAAGAAGAGGAAAAAATCTAAAACAAAATGAAAAAAAAAACAACTAAACAAAAAAATTCCCAAAACCTGAAGCTTGCCAAAATACACTAAAAAGAGAAGAAAAAAGGGGTGAAAGGCTGAAGGGCTGAAAAGTGTCATTATTAGTGTTCATGAAGACATATTCAGCTTTTCTCTTGGTTTCTGTAATCAGGCAATACCCATTGTAACTTCAGCATTCCTAGTCTGTATTGCTGCAGGAAAATTAGAAAATAACATTTTAAATGACTCAGTGCTTAGATAGTAGATAAAGATGCATCACTTATCTGGATGTTCCCAAGTTTATCTTTCTAAAAAAAGGTCATGGGGAACTCTTTGAAGATCTCAATGCTCAGATTCATCAGAAAAAAAAAATAACCTTGTTTCCAACTTTGCCTTTCCTAACTGGCCTGTCCTCCCTGTTTTCTGTTCATGGCTATCTATCTGGCCTAAAATTCACAGATGCTGGAGACACTGAACTCTACTAGCAGTCATATTCACAGAAAAAAAGGGATCCATCTTTTGAAAAATTGGTTTTAATACAGAGGGGCAGCTGAAGGCCACTGGAGGTTGAACTTCTAATATATAAAATAGGAAGACATTTTCAGGAGGCTGTTGCCTACAAAAGTAGATTGACCTATTTCCATTATATCCATGCAAAATTTATTGGAATTAATATGAGTCACTGAATGGATTTCACAGCATTTCTAAGAGAGATCTAAAGGAACAGCAATACAAGTGAGTGTAATGGTCTGAAAAACTGAGGCTGTAGGGAACTGCCACTATGTAGCATCAACAAGCATTAGATTAAATGACAGGATCAAAACACACACCCCCTGAGGAAACAGTCCACTTACATTTCTATTCACTAACGGAAATTGTACCAACTACAATTCACATTGACAATCATACAAAAACTCAGCGTTAAACATTGTAAAATAAAGTACAAAAATATTTTGCAATGTTGTGAATGTTTATTTTCTAACTAACTGGCTCATTATTTCCAAGCATTACATTCCCAGCATTGCCACAGTGGACACACAGCAATGCGTGTGGCCCAGGATCTGGACACGTCACTGACACCCAATGTAGAAAATACAACAGCAGAATTTGTTTCCACCCTTATCCTCTGAGTGTGGAGGAACATCCCGCTGTTATTTGTGTGACGCTCTAGCAGCAGACAATGCCTTCCAGGAACGTCGCTGGGGGCCTGGCAGCGATCGCACACCTGACCGATCCCAGGATCTCCGCGGGCCGCTGGGAAGAGCCGAACCCGGCTCCCGCCCCGCGGGCTTTCTGTGCCAAGGTGAGAACGCGTTTCTGTTCCCAGCACGATTAGTGCTGCAAAACTCGTCAGAGAGCTGAAAGGGCGCTTTACACGTTCATTTTGGAGGTTTGCCCGTCTAAACTCTTAATTCCGGCGCCGGGCTCCTCCGCCTGCCCCAGCGGCTCCGGCGGGACTCCGGCCGCGGCGGAACCCGGCCCGCGGGAGGCTTCCCGGCCGCGGCGGGCGCACGCCTCGCCTGCGGAGCGCTCTCGCGGAGCGGCGCTGCCGCCAGCCCGGCTCCACGGCGGCCCCGCGGGCGCGGAGGCGGCGCGCAGCCCCCGAGCAGCAGCGTTTGGGGTTCCCTCCCTTCAGCGCTCCCAAACTCCACTCCAACGCGCTTATTTCCTCCTGCCTCCCAAGCCAGCTTCCTGCCCGCGCAGCCACCGCTTCTCCCCGGCATCCCGCCCGCCCTACCGCGCCACGCCGCCGGTTCGCGGGCGGCCCGGGACGGTGGCGGCGGGGGCGGTGGGCGGCCCGCGGGCGGCCCCGATTGGCGCAGCCGGCGCACGTGGGGCCGCCCTCACGCCTCGGCGCTGGCAGCGCGGCCGCCGCCGCGGGGCACGGCAGGGCAGGGCGGGGGAGCGCACCGGGCTCCGCTCCGCGCGGGTCTCCGCGCACCGCACGCGGCGCTGCGGCGGGGAGGGGAGAGAGAGGAGTCGAGCCGAGCCTGCGGAAAGGTGGGTGTGGAGGGGGCCAGGCGCCGCGCTGCGGGTCGCGGTGGCCGTGGGGTGGGCGATGTGCCCGTCGGCTCCCTCGGTGGCGCGCCGCGCTCGCCCCGTTGGGGCTGCCGGCTGCGCGGCGCCCGCGGGCGGAGCTCTCGGAGGGAGCGGGCCAGCGAGTTAGTGATCAACTCCGCGGCGGCGTCCCCCGCCCCGGCACGGCGCCGGGACCTCCGGGGCGCGCTGGGGGTGCCGGGCCGAGGCGGCCGCTCCCGAGGGCGGCCGGGGCCGCGGGGCTCCGCCGAGCGCCGTCTGCGGGCGCGGCTGGGGCGAGGCGGGCGGTGCGTCCGGCAGCGCAGCCCTTCAGCCCTCGCCGTCGGAGGCTGCGGGAGCGGGGGGGGCCCGGCCCTGCAGCCCCGGCACCGGTGGCTGTGCTCTGACACCGGCCCCGAAGTCTGCCTGGAGCCGCTGGTGCAGCCCGGCGGTGGTCGGTCCCTGTCGACCGTCCTCGGGAGGCTCTGCGGGTGATGAAGAGCAGCACGGAACCGGCCAGTAAATGTAAAGCTGATGCACTGCTCCCCTTCCAACACGATGTTTCAAGAGTAACCTTGTCAGTCCGGTGGACCGACCACCACCACCTTCCCCGCTTTCTGTTTGAGCCAGCTTTGCTAATGGAAAAAAGTAAAATTTACAGTAGCTGTAGTCATTACCCACTTGTGATGGATAATCCTCAGCTGATGAAATCTGAAGTTCAAGGAAATATTTACCATTATTTAGAGAAATGTGTTATTCTTTTTTCATCATATTTTGCCCCCTGTCAAACAGAGGAGCTTATGTTTAAGGAATTGCATCACTTTGCAAATCCCTCTATCTTTCTCTAAATATAAGCTGTCTTAGGATGTCTTCAACTTGGCTGTTTTCCTTTTGTGAGTCAGAGCTAGTGTTACTGCTTTTCATTGCTTGAACGGGCTCCACAGACCCATGACACCTCTCTTCAGAGTTTTAAGAGTTGTTGCTCATGTGATGGGGATCATCTGGCAACTCTGCTTAACGTTACTGAGGCAGACAGGACCTTTTCCAGCCTAAAATACTGGAAGATGACGATAAGGTATCTTGATTTTCTTTTGATTATGACATCTAATCAGTGCTGCAGTGACTAACTGTAGGGGAGGTCTGTAACGTGTCATCTCTTGTAAGGGAGGAGTAAGCAGAGGGCAGGGAAGTTGTATCTTGCTGGTGATGCATTGCGTTAGCAACTCAGGGGTTTCTTTTTCACATCTGTTGTTTCCAAGCACACTTTACCTCTGATTCTTTCTGTAATTCTAGTAAGTTATTTTAATGAGGCCCTAAGAACTCAAAACATAGTGAACACAGAATACTTGTGGTAGTTTGAGTGCAAGTAATCGTAATGGGGTGTTGGGCTTTATTTTATTTTTTTTCCCCATGCTCTGTGAATAGGAATTTTCAGCTTCTTGCCCTTAGGAAGAATGTCTCCCATGGGCCTGATCTTAGTCTGCTTGGTAAATACTTGAAAAAGTCACTTTCAGTGAAATGTTTAAGGCCTTTCTGCTTGAAGAAAAGCAGTTACATTGTAGTCGTGCTACCCTAATTTCCCATCTATTACTCTTGATTTTTTTTCAGGACTATGCCTTAAAAGTTGCATGGCACCTTTAAAAATACACTGAGGTAAAACAGCGAAAATAAAAAGTACTCTAACATTTTGAGTGTAGAGTGAAAGCAGCATTTTGGAAGTTAGCCCAATCACCATTTTGTGATAGCTTCCTCTGGTGAAGGAATTTCTAGGTGGAAAAAGAAAGCTGTGAAGAACTGTGCAATGGAAAGTAAGGGGTATCTTTCCCTTGAGTAAGAGTGTTTTCTTGGTGACTGAGATTTCTTTTAACTTGCACATGTTGATTTCTCATCTCTATTTCATTTATTCTCAAGTTTCTGAGTGTCTCCTAGACATGGTCTGGATAGGAACATGTAAAGTCAGGGAAGTCCGATGATAAAATGGTGTTATGAGCTATAGAAAGGTCAAAGAGAAGTACTTTATGGTTTTTTTTCCCTTTGAGATTTGTGTTCAGATCACCTCAGTCCTGTGTGGATGTGGGATGTTTGGACAGTGAAAATAATATAATCCATTTATAAAGTCCTCAGTCTGAACGGGTTTTTTTTCGTCCTAATTGAATATTCTTTCTTTGTACTATTTAAGGCATCTTTTACTAGAAGTTCACTTCTTAAGTAAGATGAATTCATCAGTAGGTACTTCTTGTGTTTGTAGTGTTGTTACTAGATTAAAGCATACATTTTAGAAAACTTAAAAATACCTTTTTTTTTTTAAAAAATGCAGCTTATAAGACTATATGGGATATCTTCTGTTTTATAATGAATAAAATTCTGTGAAATGCCAGCTCTGCAAAAATAGTACTGTTAGTTTCCTTTGGGGAGAAGCATTCTGTCTGAGTAATAGTGCATTTGTGCTCTCTTCTTTCCTCCTTATTTCCAGTGTCCAGCTGGTAAGCTGACATTCCCAAGGCTGTACAAAAGTGTATTAATCACAGGTGTTTGGATAATATGGTGGTAAGACAAACTTGCCTTCTGTTTTTAACCAAGCAGGAATGCCATAGCTAACATGTGTGCAGAGAAAAATCAAGTCCTTCAAGGGAACACCTAATTTTCCTAGTCCTGGGTTGGTGATCTGGTGATGCTGGGGATTTGAAAAATGGATGAAATAAAAAGCCTTGATATTAATTTATATTGTATCCAGACATGCCAGTGAATTCATTAATACACTTTTGCATATGACTGCAGCAGTTAGTGCTGCTTTAACTGTATAGAAGCATGTTTAAATTTAGGCTTTTGGTTTGCTTGTTTCTTGTTCTGAGTCAGGAAATGCAAACTAGGATGTATCTAATATTTTATCAGTTCTAATAAACATTGTGTGTTTGTTTACAGTTTCTTGTTGTGTAGCATTCCTTGGTTATACAGATCTTTAATCTTATCCCCAACAAATTTCTTAAGCTTGAAGAAAAGGAGAGGAAAATAATAATAATAATAATTCAAAACAAGAACTATGTTAACAAGAGAAGGGACTATTGGTTTTCCTGCCTAAATGATGTCATAGAACATTTAGGCTGTAGTGTGCAGGGAGAAAGTGGTTTTAGGGAAGTGGGAGGAAGGAAGGACATTGCTTCTTACTACTTTTTTTCCCTCCTCTGGGTAACCTGCTATCACGGAAAGGAATGATGATTTTTCAAAAGCAAATGCATTTCTGAAGCTGTATATAGCAGAAATAGACTCATGAAATATATTCACTGGGTAACTGAGGAACAAAAAGATATCAGACCATTTAACAAAATCATTGTATTCAAACTCTTTCAAAATTGCCAGTATCCTCTTCCATCCTGAAAAATCTTTTCCCAGTAGTCCATTTTCTTTTCCAGTATACATTTGTTGGAGGCCCAGTTGACTTCTGGTATGTGTTGTTCATTGTGGTGCTCTAGAGCTCACAGTTGAACATTAAGCTGCCTTTTTTTCCATATTAAGCTTAGGCAGACATCCTCTTCACCTGAGGTTTTTGACACAGACGGTGCTGTGGGGCTTCTTTGTCATAAGTATAAAAGATTCCTTTGTAAATGGGATTGCATGACTATGAGTTAGCTTGATACATTACCTATTCCTACTTTCCCTTTCATCATTTTTCTTTGCAGATAGTTTTGGGAAAGGATTCCTGCTGTGCTGAAGTGCTGCAGGTTTGGGAGCAGTTTGGACTGTAATGTTCCTGTGTTCTTTACAAGACAGCACTTGTATTGGATTTCTGATGCTTAGAAGACCCAGTTTCTGTGTGTGTGTGTTGTCAGTTTCAGACTTTTATATGTAGATAACAGTGCTAATCTACTGTCAACAGCCCCAAGGGAAAAAAAAAGCAGACACTTCTGTTCTGTAGCATTTTGATTTCCTCAGTAAAACAGGAGCATTGTGGGAGTTCAAGGTTGCTCAGTGGTGCACAATTCTTCCCAGTGGCTATGAATCCAAGTTACTGAAGGTTTTTATGGTCATGAACTGCGGATTAAAGTCCAGCACTAAAAGCTGAACTTGGGGGTTTTTTACCGTTTTAACTTGGTTCCAGTCTTGCTGTAGACATGGGAATGGTGCTGGCTCCAGGAATCTTTTTTTTTTTGTTTTTTCTTCTACCTTTATTGTCTTGTGTGGTTTTAAACTTCAGACACTTTCACTTCATTATCTCTTCCTAGAAATTGCACATGTTTTTTATATATGTGAAGTTTCTAAGTAGTGTGAGACCCTCTGTGTAATTACAGGCAGATCCATTAATAATATGGCAAACCCCCAGATTATGTGTATCTGTATGAAACACTTAGGATGGAGAGACTTTGGAAAACAGGTTTCTGGGTAGGTTGAGTTTTTCTTGTCTGTGCATAAAACAGTACAATTAAATGTATCATAGTAATAAATAAACTTGTTTTGGAGTAGATTTCAATGTAAGAAATTAACATACTCTTACTTAAGCCATGGTTAAATTATTAAGATTCTGCCGCTGTGGAAACAATTCCTTTTTCTTGATGCATCAACATGAGATAAAACTGAAAATGTAACTTCTGTAGAATTTGGTGCTTGCCATTCATCTGCAAAAAAGAAATACTTATAATTTCTTCTTGCAAACTGTGCTGGCCAACAAATTTTTTATTTACACAGTTTGGTTTTGGGTCTCCTTTTCACAAGCCATTCTGTGCTATGTTTGCAGCCTGTTTTAGAAAACACTCTTTGTATCTTGTGAATACTTGCTTGGAGAGCCAAAACAGTAATTCCTTAACTTTACTTACAGGTTTTCTTCAGTGTTGTGCAGAGGTGCAAAATTGAGATGTAATCTAATATTTTTCCTACCTTTCCACTTGCTAGTGTATTTAGGAGGAGGGGAAGAGCAAACAACTGGCCATATGCAGTATTCTAGGATGTTCATGAGTTTCCTCTTGAATTGTTTGCCTTTAATGGGCCATATCAACTTTCTGTATTCATTTAAAGCTAGACAATGCTCAGTTCAACATTGTTAATCATATATGGAAAGAAAGAAGGAAAGAATATGATCAGTTATTGACAGATTTGAATTACACAGAGTGAGTTCCTGTTAGTTAATTTATTTCCTTGAGCTTGTATGGCAGGTTCCTGACAGTGTAATAGTGTCCAAGAGCTTTGATATACCCAGAGGTTAGTGACTAGTCTGTAAGCACATCTGTGACTTTAATATAAACATGGCAAATAGTTTTTTGAAGTGGCAATTTGTTCAGTGTAGGTTAACAATCAACTCTACTCTCTAACAGCAAACACTTGTAAGTCTGTAGGATGCCATGCTGGGGCCTTAGGCTTTCAGGCAGCCTTTCAGGAGAAAGGATGGGTGCTCAGAGATGTAATCTGCTCATGTGTGACAATGCAAAGGGGCTTCTTTCTGGCTTCCTGCTGGCCATCAGTTCCTTGCTGGTAGGCATCCACTGCAGGTGGGCTCTCTACCTGGGCCTTTGCCACGTTTTTCATTGCATGAAAGTTACAAGATTCAGAGAGACAAAAAAGTATCTGATGTCTTTCCACACGAAAGGGCCAACAAAAAACTTGTGTTCAGCTGCCCTTAGTGTCTTAAGGACAGATTTAAAGGTGGGTGTTTAAAGTCCAAGTTTATAACTTAGTTTTGTCATTTTAAAATCTAGATCTATGCTGAAGGGGTTGCCTTAAAGAAGCAGTCTGACTTAAAAAACAGAAACCCCCAAAAGATCACAGAACCATAGAACAGCTGAGTTTGGATGGGACCTCTGGAAGTTCCTTTTTACAGTTTTATTATACCACTCTCTTTAGGAGAAGAGCTGTGTTAAGCATAGCTTTTTTTGGACAGTGCTCTCAGGTCCATGGTGTGATTCTTGGGTTTGTCTGTGCAAGGCCAGGAGTTTGACTTCATGATCTTTGAGGGTCCAACTCATTCCAACTCAGGATGCTCTATGATTTGGTTTGGGGCATACAGAAAGGAAGTTGCAGCTTGTAAATATAGAGGTTCACTAGTATGAGGGGATATCAAACAAAGAAGACTTTGTTTTGTAAGCAGACAGCTGAGTGAACTCAGAGGCACATTCTCAGATGGAATGGAGTTCTTGGTTACTAGAACTGAAATTTTCCTAACTTACATTTTTTTGAACGCTAAATGGGGACCTTTTAAGAATCATCTTACATTGTGCCCAAGCTATTAATTTTTGTCTTGATCAGTACAGAATTTCAATTTCATTATGAACACATTTTCAATATGTTCTTTGAAAAAGCAGTATTCTTGACTGATTTTAGTAAAACTCACAACTTAAGAAAATTAATGTGTCAATTATTTATTTAAAACATTGGTTTTACTGTAGCCTGTGTGCATTTACAGCTGTTCAGAAGTGACTGTCAGAGGGGCAAAGAATGATTCAACAGCATATGAGGTGCTGGATGCTTCCCACATCATTGATCATTGGTAACGTATGATCTGTATTTGAAAAATGTAACCAAGACTGAATCTTTACATGTTTTCATGTTTCTTTTTCTGGGCAATTGATTAGTTAGTTTGGCTATAACAAGAGACTGTGTTTGCTCTAAGTTGGGGTATTTGGATTGCTTTCAGTTCACCAGGGCCTGAAATACACATAACGAAATTCACAACGGAAGTGTTTGCTTTGAAGATTCTGATTTAATTTAACTCCTGTGGAAGCTAAAGGCTGTAGCTGACTTCACTGGGACTTGAACAGAGCAGGTAGGCAAGCTTTGTCCCATAGAGTTGCTTTAATGTTTCTGATTCCTGTGTATTTAGTAAGGCTTCAGATGTTCCTTTATTATGTAACTATAGGGCTAGGTAATGTGTTTCACAGATGCTGAGATGCAGTTACAGTATATAACCTATTGTTTAAATATCCAAGTGCAAGATTAAGGATTTGCCATAGATGATCAGTTGTACCTTGCAGAGTTGTTAATTAGACACAGATTGTGTTTTTGACTGAGTCTGGGCTTAAAATGAGTCTCTTTTATGTCAGTTCTGCATTGAGTTAATGCTGTCTACTTAGGCACCTGATTGTCTTCTGACCTGAGGTGTCCACATTTCCTGTCAAGTCAGTGGAAGGAGTTGAAAGCCTTGGGGGCATGAATCACAGCATTGTAGTGTTTCACAAAATAGTAATGACATTACTTCAGTAAGCAGTATTAAAAAGAATGAACAGAAGAAATAGCTTTTATGTGCGTTGGGAGTAAGGCAATACAATTTTGTCACTGCTGTGTTAGCTGAAGGTAGCTGTGTCTGTTGGGTTCCACCTCATTTACACATCTTGACACGCTACTGTCCCTGCTTGCCCCAGTTTGCCAAGGTCCTACTGAATTGTGGATGGTTCTTTCCCCAGCCCAGGAAATCAGATGCTTGGGGGTGTCTCTTGAGAAAGTTTTGGGAAGGTAAGCTAATTGATTATCTGTGAAATTTTTCAGGAGGAAGCTAGGACTTAGGACCTCTAACTTACTTTAATGATTTGATGGGATCTGAAATGTGGCATTTAGTGTCTTAAAAGCAAATTCCTTGTGTCCAATATGATATTTTAACACAGAGCCCTTATCTGACCAAAGGCTAATGTGACACCCTTTAAAGGATTAAGAAACCAGTGTGCATATACCTTGATAAAGGAATTTAGTAGATAGGAACCATGTATAGGGCACCTTCAGGTCCTTGTGAGATTACATAAAAGAGTTTCAGGTTCTGTTTGGTTGCTAAACAATGTTTCATTTTAGAGGACAAGAAGCCTGCAATTAAAAAATATTAGACTTCAGTAACTTTTAATTTTTTGGGGGGCAAACATTATGCATTTTAACCTCCTAAAAAGAAAACTTCAAGGATAAGCTCTGTAAGCTAAGAAATATACTGGATTTAGTCATGTCTTGTAAAACAACAGTGCATTAAACTGCCCTTCTTTTTCTTTCAGCGGTGGTTATTGTGAAATATACAACAGTGTTTTGGAGTGGGAGTATAAGGGCTTATGATGGTTCCGGATGCCTGTGGGTCCAGTTCTACTGCTAGTTACTTCTGTATAAATCTTCTCATTTATTCTTGTAGAAATGATTGCTTATTTGTGAGAGTGGGCAGGTCTGGGCTGAGGCAAGGCTTGATCCTGTTGTCCTTGGAGTGCAATAACAGTGCTTCTGCATTCCTCTTAAGGGGGTGATAAGACCATGTTTGCAACTCTGCTTTCTGTTCCTCTCCACTAGTTTATTAGGGAGCTGGTTTAGTTTTCTGGATGTTTGGGTAAAGAAAACTGAGAATTCTCCAGTAGTATCAGACACTTGTTTATTTCATGTTTGTTCCCTATGGAAACTTGTGAAGCAGGATATAGTCAAGATGCTGACATAGCTTGTGATTAGTTGCTTGTTTCAGACAGTAATAGCTGATGTCTTCACATCTTAACTTGGTAATACTGACTGGTTTTGTGTGTGAAAGTAGGCTTGTTATTAATTCAAAAGCTAAATGTGCAGTTTTGTTTTTGCTTTTTCTCTTCTATTTGGTTACAGTGGAAAGTGCAGGAATGGATTGTCTTTGACAGTAACGCAGGTACCACTTTGGGTGCTAAGTGAGGCTTCCTTCCAGCTCTCTCTGAGCAGTGATTAAGCTGAAGAATGCATTTTTGCAGCCTGGTAACACTGACCTGGTGGCCCCATAAGTGCTTAGCAGATGCCAAACTCTCCCATACATTTATGAGCTGGGTGTGGTGACCCCTCATTTTCTGCAGAAGGAAATGATCTTAAATGAGTTGTTCAAGTTGATATCTGTAGTAAAACTGTGATAATACATCTTTCTAGTTCTGTTTTTATAGATTATCAGTGTATCAGACTTCATCTTTTAAGCAATTCAGTAAGAAATTTGTAATCAACTCTGTGTGCATTTGAAAGCCTCTTAAAAATTTGTCAATTTATCTCATGGAGAATCTTGCCCAATGTATAACGCAAACATCTTCCCTTTCCAGCTTATAACAAACCTGTTAGTTTTCTAGAATAAAACAGGCAGTGATGTATATGGGCTGTTCTTCTGTCTCTTTCATGGTGCATCTGTTGTGTCTTCCTCTGTGTCTGACATAGTTTGTGCATGTACCCCACACATAGTCTGTGCATGTCTCTGCACAGAAGGAAGTGAATTTTCACAGGTGGAGCAATAAAAGCCACCCTTGTGAAGGTGTAGTGTCTGGATGTTTCGTAGGGAGTTGGTTTGGTGGCTGTGAGCAGTTTCTCACTTCCTGCTGGTGACAAAGCAGTAAATCCCAAGTTGTTTTTCTCTATGTTCCCCCCACTATGTGGATTTATTTCATGTTCGTACAGCACGGGCTTATCTGAACTTCAGGATGTTCCCAGCTTTGACATGAGCGCTCATACTTACTTTTGCCTTTTCATTTAAACATTTCTCCTCCCTCCATTTTCAAAAGGGTGGCATGAGGTGAGGTTGACAATTGATGTCTGTTATGACTAAAAGGGAACCTTGCTTTTCTGATAGAGGGATAAATACATAATTTAGCTTGCAGTAAGAGGAAAGTGCTTTTCATTTCACTCAGTGAGCTATGCTGAGGAGGGGATAGTAGGGATTCAGAAAAATGGAATCCAGACTGTGATAAACTGTATTGTAGTATGTTATGCTGAATAAAATTTCCTGAAAATAGAAAAGAGATATTAGAGGACTCCCAGGAAATGCAGCAATTCCCCTAGAAACATGTCTGAGATGGGAGGAAATGAGAGTTCAGTACCACTGAAACACAGAGAGGTGCAATGAGTTGTCTTCTGAGGTGTGGGAGCTATGGGAGGTATTTATCTGATTAATGAACCAGTAGCACTGGTTCAGCTGTCTTCCATGGATGAGGATTATTCCTGTAACATGGTCTCAGCTGTGTCTAATCTCCTTCTAATGTCACTCTTTGTTTTCTGCCTTTATAATTTTGTCTGTTTCTTCTTAATTTCTCACTATTTTTTATCTTAGCATCCTTTGTACATTATTTTAATCATGGGGCAGTTCTCTTTCAAACCTCATTTAGCAGTTCCTAGGGACTTCTTAAAGGCCTTAATAGGTGTGTATTTCCCTGTCATGTGTCAGTTTAAACATTAACTTTGGCATCTTTTGTCAAAGAATGTTGACTAGAGATTGATTTCCTCTATTTATAGGTGAGTTATCACCTTTCTTCATGTTCTTACTTCCTCATTTAAATAATTACACTTTTCTAGTTTATCTTAGAAACAAGGTAACTTTGGGAAGAGTAAGATGTGACCCAGATGACTGGAAAAGGGGAAGGATTTTGCCCATCTTGAAAAAGGATAGAAAGGAGGATCCTGGAAGCTACCAACTTGTCAACCTCACCTCTGTGCCTGAGAAGGTCATGGAACAGATGCTCCTGGAAGCCATGCTAGGGCACATGGAGGACAGGAAGGTGACTTGAGACAGCCAGCATGACTTCAGCCAGTGCAGGTCTTGCCTGATGAAGTGGCCTTCTATGCTGGAGTGACTCCATCAGTGGACAAGGGAAGCTATAGATGTCATTTATCTGGACCTTTGACATGGACCTCCCCAACATCCTTCTCTTTAAACCGGAGAGAGAAGGATTTGTTGGGTGGACTGTTAAATGGATAAGAAATTGGTTGGATGGTCACATCCAGAGGGCAGTTGTCAACTGCTCAGGGACAAGGGACATCAGTGACAAGTGGTGTTCCTTAGGGATCTGTAAAGTGTGTTGTTTAGTATCTTCTTCATTGATATAGACAGAGGGATTGAGTGCACCCTCAGCAAGTTTGCAGGTGATACCAGGCTGAGTGGTGTGGTTGACACACCTGAAGGATGGGATGCCATGCAGAGGGACCTGAACAACCTCAGGAACTGTACCCATGGGAATCTTAGGAGTTTTAACAAGACCAAGTGCTGGTGCTGCACCTTGGCTGGGGCAACCCTGGTATCAGCACAGGCTGGGGATGAACAGCCCCAGAGCAGCCCTGCCCAGAAGGACTTGGGGGTGCTGCTGGCTGAGAGGCTGCACGTGACCCAGCCGTGTGTGCTGGAACTTGATAATCTTTAAGTCCCTTCCAACCCAAGCCATTCCATAGTTCTGCAGTTGCATGACTTACTTTGTAGTTTCCATTTCCCTCTACTTGCAATTCTACTCCCCTTTCACAATGTTTCTTCTGAGTTGCATACTTTCAATGAAACAACAAAGTTATTGACGATAAGGGATGAAAGGTAAGTGTTCTATGAATGCCACTGTGGTATGTTCTAGATCTTTCCAGATATGTTACTGCACTCTGTGACAGGATGTGAAATATTCCACACACATTGAGTAAATAATAGCTGTTATGAATAAATGCTTTTAAATTAGCAGAGCTGGATAACTTGTTTCTGAACATCTTAAAATGAAAAGCCTGAAGAAATGTAGATAGAATAAGGAAAGACCTGGAATTATGTTAGATATGTAATTAAATGGTTGCTTCTTATTCTGTTGTGGAACAAAAGAAGCCAATGCTTTGCCAGTGCTGAGGGGTCACGGAAAAGAAAAAGACAAATTTGAAATTGTAGGCGGTTGTTTGCCTCGGTATGGTGCTGGCAAGTCTAATATACTTTATTATGTGCAGAGTATTCTGTATATAATTAAGCTTAAAATGTGAGTAACGTACATTCAAACACAAGAGAAATGCATCTGTTATCTTTTAATCTTTCATTGAATGGAGCAATTGATTTCAGTGTAGGATTATCTGTATTACAGGGTACAGGACACGGAAGGGCTGCTTCCACTTCTGGTTGGCATTTTTCATTGTTCTAAAATGTCTGAGCACTTTAAGTATGGGCAATATATATATAATACTTTGAATTTTCTATTGTGTTTCTTTAAAATTACTGGTTAAAGGTTATCTTTAGTACATAATTTACATAATTTCTAAATTATTACATTATGTGTATGTACCTGAGATCTTTGCTTTTTAAGAGGTGAATTCGCATCTCTGCATAACCACAATATTTTGGTTTATTTGCTTAGGTCTTTGGCCCACACGGACATCTGAGGCAAAAACATTTTTGGAAGGTTTATTAGCAGTAGATCCTTGCTTGATTCCAGATGGAAATCTCTCAGTTCTCTTGGGGGTCCTATGAAATTGTTCTTTCCTACAGTAATAAAATAGTCTCTCAATTATAAATGGTGCTAGAATTGTCAAGCTGAGCGAGCAACTAAAACTAATGAGTTGCAAAGAATTCCAAGTATGCATCTGGCTTTAAGGCTATACCCACAGTTTTGTGATATCTTTATTTGGGAAAACATCTCTTGCTTTCTTTACTTGCTGTGCAGATGGCCATATAAAAGATTGCTCTTTGAAGGAAGACTAAAACATCAGTAGGCATAGTAGATAAAAGCACAGAATGCACTTAACACTCTCTTTCTTAATTTCAGAATCTTTCTCATGAGGATTTAGAAGCAGCTCTTATAATGATGTAGCTTTTGAGAAATTAGTATCCTTGTAAAAGCTAGATGAAAGCCTTTTAAGAAGTTGTAAGAACAATATTTGTACCATGTGCTATGTGCCTACATTCATGGCTCCTTTATTATAGATCTTGGTTTTTACAGAGCTGCCTGTCCTTGCAAACCTTTCTGTATGAAATTTTCTTGGAGAGACAGAAGGTTCTAAAATACTAATAGATCTTGTAGTCTATAACACAAGTGTACTTTGCAAATGAAATGCTTCTTTCTTTTTTCAGCAAATGGAGTAATGTGAATACTTTTTTGAAGAAAAAACCAAAACCCTAAGCTTCCCCTTCCCTCCTTTTCTCCCTGACCAAAGTATTTTGGGATATTTGCTTTAAAAATGTAGTTGACTCTTTTCATTTTTGAAAATGTTCTAACATGTAGACAAGAATAGTAAAAATTCTTAATCACTGCAATCCTGATAATATCCCACTTTTTAAAAAGATATTAGTTCTGTTGGATTCTTGGAAGTATATGAACTTGTGGAAGACTTAAGTTCAGCTACCTTAGTGGTGAATGACCAGAAGAAAGCACATCTAAATTCCATTTAGGGTACACTAAGACCCTAATAAGGATATTGCTTAGTGGGGTCTCTTTTCTGAAACTTCCCTTCCTATCTGTATACAGTGTGTTTCATTGGTGGCCTTGCTGTACTTGTCAGGCTGAATAAAGGCTGTTAGTTCATATTGTGACTCAGCATCACCTCTGAAATGTATACTGTACATCTGCATTGTATGGAAACTCACTAGTAAAAAACCCCAAGCAACTTTTTAGTATTTCTTATATCTACCAAGGCTCAGATTCAGACATTTGAGTTTCTGGGTGGGTTATTTTGCTTGAAGACTGAAACTTACATAGGCAACCCTGAGAAACTGTTGTGATAGTAACATGATGGCTGATACTTACTGGGTAAGGATGAAAATGTTATTTGCAAAGTGAATGTGTGCAGAATCAAACGGATCTGCCTTATCTCTGTGGGGTATGAGAAATTTTTGGTTCATTCGAGGTTTATTTGCCTTTGTCTTTTGTTTATACTGTGTTCTATTTTATTAGTGATAACATCTATGATAAAATGCATGGCTGGATCCTTGCATAATGGGAAAGCTACTGAAAGAGCTCTTAAATATAAGTAATTATCTGTGAGGCTTTACCTGCCTGTCCTGAAGATCTCTCTCAGGGATTTCTCCAGTTGTTGAACATAATGAGCACAGACCATCATTAACTTTAGAGATACTTGTGTGCCTCACAGGATTCTGGGTCCCTGTTGATTGGATGACACTTACTGATTTTCTTTGTCTTGGAGGAAGACATTTCTCCTTTCTTTTAAGTCTGTCCTGTCACTGCTGCACATTTGTCTTTATATAAAAATTAGTAGGGATTCCCTTCCTTTTCTTGTTTTCTTCTTTCTTAAGTTTCTTTCTCATTGTTCTGTTGTTACATACTCAGATTGCCTTTCTTTTATCTTCTGTTTCATTCCTTCACCAAATTTCACATAGGTATGGGTGGTTAAAAAGACTCTAGTTGCATCAGGTTGCCTACTCAGGGTACAGCATGATTAGTGTGAAAGCTTGATATTGAAAGGAGAAGATTTCAAAGATAAGTGTTAAACTACCAGCAAAAATGTACAAAACCTTGATATTTACCAAGGTGTAGAATGCCATGCACACTTCAGTAAAGAATATTGATCACAGTACTCACAGAAGTGTATTAATAATCTGGATAAGATTTTAGCAATCTAGAACAATCAATCCTAGTTGGTGCAAATTTGCTTAAAAATATTTACCTTCTGACTTCAGTGTACATTCTCACACTTCTCTGGCCTTGCCACTGTATTGTAACAGGGCTCACACCCCCTGAGTAAAGCTATTTTTAATTCCTTTTAGGAATTAATAGAGGAGGGAATTTGTTTCTGGTGAAGCCAGAGCTGTGTACAAGGAAAGTACTAGGTCTGAATTGTTCTTATTACAGTAGTGAAAAGGCATTAGAGCGATAAATAATTCTGTTGTATAGCAGGAAAGACAAAAGACAGTAAACATTTGCATTTGATCTTGAATCTGATTTACATAGTTTATTTAACAAGGCTATCTGCTTTGATTGTAGAAGAGCAGGAACTTTTGGTGATAAGGTGAGTTGCAGTTTGAGTCTCCATTTATGCCTTTCCTCTGTTTGTACCTTGGGCTTACTGGGTGTCAGATACCTTGAAGCAGTTAATAGATCTGCAAAAGCTAGAAGGAATACTGCTCACATTTGAATGCTCAGCAAACAGATGTATGTTATTTTAGGAAACCTGACAGGTCTTAGAGTAAACTTAAAAGTCACCAAATGTACTGGTACATTGAGAACACATCTCCTCAGTGTGAATACAGCTGCACTACCCTCCTGACTACTGGGAGATGAGATCCTGGGAAGGGTGAGTTCTCGTAACAGAAGGCAGAGAAAACCTGCTGATGTTTGAAGGACCTAGTTCTTTCTGTGTGTGAAGTGCAGTTAGCATCATCTTTGCAGCACAAGGGAAGAGAGAATGAGGTAACCTTCTTGTGAGAACTTCAGAGTCCACACTGACTGGGTTTGAAAGCACTGTATGAAAACATTCTGTAGTTTTCTGTCCCAGCAATAGTGTAGCCTGGGAGTAGGGCTGAAGACTATGGTTAATATCTTTGGGGTGTTGACAAATTGCAAATGAAAAAAGATTACCTGGGCTAGAAGGGAAGATTATATTCATCTTCTTTCATTGTCAATTACAGCAGAAATAGTCAGAATAACATCTTAATTTCCAGTAGACTGTTCAGTGTAGATTTAAAAGCTCTGAAATATGTAGACTCACATTTGTTCATGAAACTTGGGTAACTTGAAGCAAGTTGGGAATGTTGTTCTTCCTTTCACCTGCACCCCTCTATTCACATTTTGAAATTATATTGGGATTGTATCACCGATTTCTGTCATGTGTGATTGCAGTGTTGTAGGTTTCTGCCTCTCCTTAAATGAAGGTAAGAAAAATGACATCATTCCTATTGTCATTGAAAGCGTGTTGTTGAGTAATAACAATGAGGGCATTTTATTAAAGCTGTAAAACTGTCCCAGATCTCTCTCTCATCAAAACATGGTTCTTCAAACAAGACTGAAATACTCCAAAATGTAGTCTGCCAGTATATGTGAACTAGAGGACACAGGCTCAAAGATCAGACACAACGTAGTGTAAGCACTTACTGAAACTAAGTTTATGTAAAAAGTGGTAGTAGGTAATTTCTTTTTTTGTCTTCCTTGGGCTAAAGCTAATAAAAGCAGACTTGTGTGGATCAGAAATGGTAATATTCCACAGGTATAGCATTCAGATCCAACACTTTGCTCCTAATTCCTTTTCTTCCGTATCACCTGCATAGTACTGCTGTCTCCTTCCCCTGCAAAAAAAATGTACTCTGGAGATCCATAAATTGGGAAATTATTTCATCTCCTGTAAGCAGCTAAGTTCATTATCACTTCTGTGTATTCAGGTTGTGGTATGAAATTTGCAGATTTGAATTGCTCAAGACATTCCTCAAAACTATATCAAAACAGTAAGCACAGGACAGGAGTTAGAGCTTGATGGAGTTGAAGTAGAGGTGTTGAACAGAAAGTAGTACTGTGGTGAATAAATAATGTGCTTGGATTATCATAAGAATTTTAAAGGATATTGGGGCTGATTTAGCATAGAGACAAACGTTTTTTTCTTAAACTACATAATGAGAGGAAACATTGCAGTAAGAGACAGACTGTTCCTGCCAGACACTAGAATTATGACTACATTGATAAAGTTAGTTGGGATGATTTTTTTTCCTTTCTAAGGTGGAGGTGGCAATTCCTCTTTTAGAATATGATTTCTGAGATCTTCTGTTAATATGTGCAACAGTGAGACTGCCAGAAAATGGTTTTCTAAAAATGCAATCTCTTAAGTCAACCAAATGCTTCATTGCAAGCAGTTTCTTTTAATCCACAAGTCAGTAGGCATCAATCCTGTTTAGTAGTTTGAGTTTTAAAAGAAGAACATTGATGTCACACTGAAGCTTGCATAATGCCAGTGATGGCTGCCTAATAAATATTATTTCTATGAGCTATTCTAAATTCTAGATTTCTCTGGTAGTGCAGATACTGTACATCATTTTATGGAAATAGAAATGGATGCTCTTCTGGATATTCTTTTCTGCATTGTTTTCCATGTTCAAGATTCAGAATGACCAAAGATGATCTTTTGCCTACCATTTTCCACCAGTGGGCACAGCAATGTTTGTAAATATTTCCAATTTAGCAAGACAAGTTTATGAAGGTAATCAAAGAAAGGTCATTTTGAAATAGAGCAGGAAGAGAAAGGGAACCTTCCCCTGTTATACTGTCCTTCTACTTAGGTGAGAATGGCTTGGAAATCTGACCGTTGCATATGGGTTTGCTTCTTTTTTTCCTTTTTTCCCCTGTTGGTTATTAATAGAGTGGGTATACTGGAGATTAACCTATGTTAAGCCCTCTGTTATAGTATGTGGAGTGCTGTCTCTGAACTAAATTGGGAAGAGAAGTGGTGATATGGGTCAGAAGGATACAATTTATGAATGTGAGTTTTCAAATCTAGTGTTTTATTTCAGTATACTTTCAGTTTGCATCTGTTTATGTACTTGACACAGTATTACTACGCATAACTTTAGGATTGACCATTCAATTGTTTGTTGGTTTTTTTTTATTTATTTTGTATTTTGGAGCATTTCCTATTATTAGACCAACTAAAATGTAACAGTTTGTTGGTGAAGTTGATAATATCTTTTGCTGCTCTGGCTTGAAGGAAGAGCTGTGCTCTCTGTTCATTGATTACCTCTTTGTTTTGTATGATTGTGTTAGAAGGTGGTAACTGGCACCTTGCTTTTTCGTACTATTTAAGGATGCCTTGTAATTAATATAATTTGCTGTTCTTCAAGGTAACTAATTCACATGCGCAGTAATTCAAAGGAAACCAAAAGGAGGTTACATGGAATTTCACTTTTGGCAGTGCTTGGTAAGCATGTTTCATCATCCCAGAAATTCTGTTCAGTCAAAGCCTAATTTTGGAAA
This sequence comes from Agelaius phoeniceus, assembly GCF_051311805.1. Taxonomy (NCBI): domain Eukaryota; kingdom Metazoa; phylum Chordata; class Aves; order Passeriformes; family Icteridae; genus Agelaius; species Agelaius phoeniceus. Next base: position 35,105,716 of record NC_135270.1, on the reverse strand, counting down.
AGAAGAAAAACTGTCTGTTTCTGTCTGGAACTTGCTTGATACAAAGCAAGCAATTAAGCTTTCTGCCTAAAGACTTGTAATTTGTATTTGAAAAAATTAATAACTGTAAGGGAAAACTCAATAGGAGTTGGAATCTTAGGTTTTTCATTTGATTTCAACTGTCACTAAAGATTTGAGTGGTTTCATTTCTTCACCTAACCTCTTTTTATGAATATGCTCTATGTTTCTAGTTTCCTTCTCCTTTGGGAATGCTTGATGACTGTCATTGTGGATTTTTATTTGAGTGAAAATGACAACTTGAGTGTAAGTGACAGTTTTCAAATCCACTTTTAAATAGATACAAATTTTCCAAATGCTTTGTAGATTATATCAAACCCCTTGCCTTTAATGGGTCTGTAGGATCTCTTCAGCAGATGCCAAGGTGTCCATCTTAAAACACTGTCAGGATCACCATTTATCCTTTGCCCATTGTAATATCTGTGGTTTGCTGCAAAAGTGCTGAGCAATCCCAGCATGGATACCCATGATTCATGAGTCTGTTGCATACCTTTTGTGCATAAGCCCTGCAGTTACCTCATGCTTATGTGTCACAAGCACAGGCATGAGCCTGGTGTGTAACAAGGAATGCTCAGGTGAGAGAGGAATGCTTGGCAGAGCACTGTAATTAAGCATGGCGCAAACAGGACATGTCCGTCTGTCAGATGTGAGCTGTGTATTCTGCAACCAAAATGTCCAAGTAAGTGCTCATCCTTTGCATGGACAGATATGTAGTGTTTTTGATCTTTCCAATGCTAAATGACAGAATTATCATGTGCTAAATGGAAAGCTCTTATTTTTTCAGTTTTAAATTTTGATTTCAAAGATTTAAATCTGTATTTCTTCTAATACTGTTCAAACTAATTTTATCCATCAAAACAGGGACAGTAGTTTCTGATTTTGAAATGTCAGATTACTAGTTTCATTACTACTTTTTAATGCATTTATGCACCCTGGCAGTGTTTGTGAGTTTGAAGTATTATGCAGATGCAGCTGAGGTATAAATTGTATAAATGACATTAGTAGTAAGATAGACTAAAGGATATTAAAACAGGCCAAGCAATTACTTGTTCCATTTATTTATATCTTGTATGCTTAAGGGGGGTTTCCTTTGGTTTAGACAGATGTAGCAATGACATTTCCTGATTTCATGTCCTGGGGCAAAAAAATACCTTTATACTACTATATACCTAATACTAGCTGCAGGTGCAGCTAATTGTCTGTTCTTTCTGTTTCTAAGGCCTGCTTTCCCAGCTTTCTGAAAAACTTCTTACCTTTACTGTTTCCCACAGGAGGTTACCTTGAGTTGGTGTTAACTGCTTAGAGATTTATCAGTTCTAAATAATGTATGTTTGAGTTACCCCCAGTAGGGAATGGATCTTTTGAAATACTTTTGAAATCTATTTCCTGAGTTTCCGTAGTTTAAACTTCTTTCTGAACAAAAACTTCCTCATTGTCCTGTCACCAGAAATAAGTTGATCCATTGTTTTTGGTGTTCTACTATAAGTAAGTCTTAACTGAAATTATGCCTGTCATTGGTACCTGTTTATTTAGGTTTTATTGATATTTTCTGCTTTGAATTTCAAAACATCACTTCCTTATGCAACAGAGAATACTGTAAAGAATCTTTTTTATCTGTAAGTGGGTATAAGAGTGCTTGTTTACAATGGGCAGTTGTGCTTGTCATTTTGTGTATTCACTGACCAAACGGGGAGAAATCCTGTGGAAATAAGCCTTTGAAATTCAGCAGGATTTATTTTGAAATATTACCTCAAAATTTCTCATAACTGTTCAGGGAGAAGTTTCAGTCTTATTTTTTATATACCCAGCATTTTGAAAAATAGAATTAAACTATAGAGGCTTGTAGCGTAGTCTCTTACTGATAGTTACATCTACTAGTATCTGTGAAACTGCTTTTACTTTTTTTGAACCACTGCACAAATTGCTCAGAAATCTGATTTTAAGTGTTAATTCCACTGTTATGTGTACACCATAGCAATGCTAACTATTTGAACTTGTTTTTCTTTCTGTTCAGATATGGTTATAGATTCAAGGTTTTATTTTCTGTTTTAATTTCAAGTTTACAGACTTTCTTAAATTCAGATGACTGCCTACTGGTGGCCCATATGGAACAGGAACCATTCTTAACTGTGAGCGAGACCATTTTGGGCATAATTCTCCTTTTTGGCCTGCTCTATTTATCATCTTACTAGAATGGGTTTATGCTCCCAGGATGTTGATAAATGTTGATGAATTGTAGTTTGAGCACTATTATGCATATCGTATTTGAATAACCAGGAATTTTTATTGACACATAAAGGATGTATATGTCTCTCTAATTATCATAGTGTTGTTGAAGTGCTTATCTTTTTATCTTGACTTAGAGTGGAAGAACTGGCAAGGCTTGGCAGCTCCTTTGCCTCCTGTCTAATTTGGGTTTCTTGCCAGTGTCACTGAAGCAATTTTTAATGTGCTCTTATTAGACTAGAATGGCTTGTATCATTTTTCTTTTCTACTAAGTCTCAGCTCAGAGCTTGTCAGCAGGATTATGTATGTCCTTGTGATGCTGGTGTTTCAAAGAACATTATCAGTTACTTTGGCCCTGTGTGTTGAGTCTTGCCTACAGGGGGTGTGGTGACTGAGGGAGATGCTACAGCCTTTTTAGGTCATCGTTAAATCAGGCTGCTGCTGTCATTCTGCAGAAGTTTTGCAGCCCTCCCTCTGAAGATCTCCATCTGCAGTTTTGAAGTCCTTGCTGCCCTTGCTATACACATATAAGCAGAAAGTTTTTGATTCAGTGGTATAGCTTTTCAGATGCATGTTGTCTTCTTTCCCACTGCTGAGCTGGGCAGTCTCTTGCATAATTACCTTTTATTTGAAGAAGAAATAACTCCAGCTGGCTACTGCTGCTGCATTACTGTGTGCAGGCAATGATTAGGTGTTCTGACTTTCCTTCCTTGTGCTTCTCTACTCTCATTGCTTTGCCTGTCCTTTGCTGGTACCTTCTCTAGTAGTCTCTCTCATTATCTGCCATCCGTTACTTAAAACCTTCTAAAAGCAGGTAAAAATAAGTTTTGTTTGCTTGATTCCTTTGTTTTCCCTTCCCCTGTCCTTATGAAGTTGAAATAACTGCAAAAGGCTTGAGTAAGCACAGGCTTTAGATCCTGTTTGCTGCTTGGTGTGTTTACTCAAGCTGTTGCTGGTGTTCCTTGTGCAAACAGCTGCTGGTGGTTTTAAGTTGATCTTTTGTTTCTCACGTTGGTTAAACCTGCCTAGGTGCCCTGTGTGCTGGGGTTTCCCTGTGGCTGTGGCACCAGGAGTGGTGAGGGCTCCCTGGGGTCCGGGCTGTTGGGTGGCCTCAGCCTGGGGCATGGGACACCTCCCTGGGGCTGAGGTCCAGCCCAGGCTGGGGTATCAGCCCACCAGCAGCTGGGGGGGCTGGATCAGAAGTTCTGCTGAGAGGAGCTTCCGTCTCACAGGGCTGTAGGGATGGCCTGAGGCCAGGCTGGGATGTGGGCCCACAGGTTGGGACTGGCTTGCTGGGGCTCATGGCCACCTGGGGGGAGCTGGAGAGGAGCCCTTTAGAAAAGAGTAATGCAGGAATAGGACTGTCCTGCTTTGTCTTTTGCATACAAAGTAAAGCCTGATTATTTTTTATTATGAGCAGGACGTACTGAAGGAATTAATTCATAAACAAAACATCTGTCTCTCCAGCAGTTTTTTCTGCTGGGATTGGAATGAGTCATGAGTTTGGGAACTGTGCTGGTCTCAGCGCAATGAGATCACCAGAAGACTTAAGGATTTTCACTGTGTTTTCCAGGAAGAAAAAAATATATTGTGACGTTAGCAAAACTTACCCTCCTTTTACATTTGCACATGGCCACCTACTCTTATGCCTTTATGATTTTGGGAACTGTCTTCCAGGAGAGCAGTTTCCTTTTGTTCTCCAATAAAGCATTACAGAGACTTGGACAAGACTTTCTATACTAGTAAAAGTTAACAATCTGAATGTAATGAGAGGAAATGAAGAATGTCAGGAGTGGTAAAGAGCAGTATGTTGTTGCCAATTCAGTTTTGTCCTAAACTTAGATGTGGGTAGATACCATTATTGAGGAAAAAAAAATGAGTTGACTGACTAAAAGTAGTCCAGAAATGTTTAAAAGAAAATAAGATTTTAACTGTAACTTACTTGAAAAGCAGTATTATGGCACTAGGAGATGGAAAATAGTCATTGAAAATGAAACTCTGTTCTTCTGCACTTGCCATTTCTGAGGTTTTATTTATGAAATGTTAGTTTATTTATCTAGCTAAGTTATGATTTACTTACAAGAAGAAATTGAAGTGATCAGTGCTTTGCTGCTCAATCAAATTGAATTGACTTGGTTAATTCCTTCTAACTTTTATAGGAGCTGTAGCAGGTTTTTTAATACTGTCTAGCAAGGCTATTGTATCTGTATTCTCTGGATTTGGTGCTGTAGTTCTTACTGAGAACAGTCAGTAATTTTGTTGGCAGAAATGCACACAGTCATGTTAGCGCACAGAAATAAGCCTTAATGTCAGTTTGTCAAAGTACATTGTCTTAATAAGTTCCTATATACCTTAAACATGCAAGCATATTTTAGGTGTTGGAAGTTGTAAATGTGTCTTGTGAATTTAAAGCCACCTGTGTAAGTTCTTAAGCTTCTTTGCCTGTTGTGTTAGCCATTGTGAAATGAATATGTTTGAAGTAAATTGTTAGAGTGATTAAGTCTAATGAATGGCCAAGTATCAGGTTATAAAGTCATGTTTATTTACCTACTGACTGTGTGAAATGAAAAGTAAAGGGTAAAGCGAAGCTTGATTGAATCATTCATGTTTTTAGATTAACCATTCTCTTTTAATGTAGCTGATTTCTAGATGGGTGATTTTGAGGAGTTACAAGTCTGGAGATAATGCTACTGATACGTTTTATGAGTTTTATGGGTTTTGTTGTTACTATGTCTGCAAAATATATGAAAGGAAAAACCTATAGCAAGAACAGCACTTGATTTAACATAAGATGTACTTACAAAATTTTCTGGGTGCTGTATGTAAGCAGTTAATTACTGAATTATGGAATTGCTTTTAACTACTTATGTTGGTTGTTGGATTACAAAGGCCAAGTAGTTTAATAGCTTTTAAAAAAGTGTGGTGTTACAATTAGTAGAGGTTGTAGGTCCTGTTGAGTAAAGAAAGAAAAAGATAAAAACTGCAGTTGAGTCTATAAGTTGACTGTAACAGGGACATATCATTGTCTCTGAAATGGGTTCAGGATTCAAAAATAATAAATTTTAAGAATGTAATTTTAGGACTTGGTTATAGAGGAATGTGCAGAGATGAGGGTAAGGTTGAAGAATGAATTAACCCAGTGAACTGTAGATTACTGCCAAGAGTAGTGCATAGTCCTCCCACAGTCTCACTGTTTTGATACTAATGTGCAGCTGCAAATTTTAGTATAGGTTGAGTGTTCTAATGAATCAGGAAAATACTGGGAGATGAAGGATGTTGACCCCTTTATTTGGTAACATCCCACAGTTTATCTGGCATAAGCCACTACTGAAAAGCTTCTGTTGGTTGAGGACAGGACTAGATTTTTTTTCTCTTTGAAACAGTATTCTTATCTGTAACTGCAAATTTCTGTCCTTGAGCAATTGTATGAGTTGCTACTGTTGTGTAGTGATGGTTAGGTTTTGTATAGGAGGAGGATTTTCATAAGGCTGTTTATGGTAGAAGAAGAGTGATTTGAGATAAACACATCTGTATCTACATGAATTTGTTTTCTAGGCTGCACACCACAGCCAGGGCTATGTGGCTGTCAGTTGTTTTCCCTTACCTTGTATTCAGATGTCTTAGTTAAAGATGTAATATATTTCTTCCTGCTGTTGGCGCAGAATGCATTTGTGAAATAAAACTCAGAATATGTACTTGTTCCTTTCGTTGAATGCCATTTTATCTAGGGGTGTGGCCATGTAAAATATGATGTGGGTTGTATGAAGTTGATTTTGGCACAGAATTGTTGCAGAGGCTTTGTTGCTGTGGACCTTGTCAGTTACTATACATACTAATCTGATAGGGGAAAATTGAAAATGCCACTCAATTTTAAAATGTGTATTTATCAGTCAAGTATGCATTTGGTGCTAAAATTACCTTTTCATAAGCCTGTGGAGATATACTGAGAGATTATATTATTTCAGGGTCCATAGCTGTGCCTGCTCTTTAGAGACAGCATAAATTATTCATTGCAAAATGCTGGTTGACATTTAAGTTGGAAGGGTGTCTGATAATTGATTGAGCTGGTGTCTTCTGGGATTTGTCTGAAGGAAGACATACATTGTATATTTTGTCATAGTTTTTGTTTGTTTTGTTGTTTTTGTTTTTTTTTTTTTTTAAACAGCCCTCTTACTTTGACGTGGGAAATTGGTAGATTTCTGGTGCCTGTAAGTCTAAGTTCTGTGTGCAATAAGCATGGAACCACTCCTAAATGTACGAAGTGGATGATACAGGGGGTTTGTGTTGTACTGTCTTGCTGCATCCTCGCTCCCTGGACAGGATGCTTCCTAACAAATGTCGGTGTTACTCCTTCATCCACCTTCTCACCCTCATGTTGTATTGTCTTAGTTTCAGGCATGCAAAATAGACATGATTCTCCTAATGTTTTCACCTCAAATAAAGGCATTCCAGTCTCTTCCTTGGCAAACTATAAAAAGACATAATAGAAATATTTTTTGTTTGCTTGGGCTGTCTAGGTTACCATAATTCTTTCATCCTTCACTGTGCTGTTATACTGTTGTTCTCAGAATTTAATGTAGAACTGGAAAATCTTGCTATATGTTTTACAGGTATCCCATACATTGATTAATACCACACTGATCTGTAAGAGATACTAATCTAAAACATAATGGTTTGTCCGCATCCATAAACCTGATGAAACCTTCCCCTACCTCAAGAAGTTCCTGCTTGTTCCCTGCAAGGAGTGCAGAGGGGACAATGGTATTTTATTTATATTTTTATTTTGAAAGAAGACTGTATTCTTCCCAAGAGGCTATCACTTGACAAAATTTCTGCATTGCCATGTTTGATGGAAACTTTCTAGCTATTAAAATAAAACAATTCTACCACTGATAACTGATTGCAAATTACTATGAAAATAATTAAGGAGAACTTACTTGAGATGAGAGGAGAAAAGCCAGTAGTTTCCTATCTAGGTTTTTCTCAGCTTTCTCTAAGATTGAACAGGTCAGTCCTCAAACCCAACCAACCAAAAATAAAAACCCGCACAAAACCCCATAAATTTCAATGTACAAGGTCTGTTTGCAGTCATGGTTTTCTTAAATAGATTCTGTCAGGAGAGCAGAGCTAAGTATCAAACATAGTGGGGGCTAGAAGCCGTGGATGACACTTTTAATCATTTCTGAGCTGATAACATCCCTTGAGCAAAACACTGGATCAGACCATTTTATTTTTGTTTGTAATTTCTTAAGTTTGCAGAACACTCTGCAATTTTGCAAGCTTTGTTGAACTCACCCATTTTGAAGTAAGTGATCCTTGTAACTGCTGGAAGATTCTTGGAAAGAAGTATGCATCATGTCAGAAATGTGTTCAGGTTGTGTTATTTGCCAGAAAGAAAAACTGTTTATTTAACTGCTGCAAAGTATCAGCACACAGCCAACAGATGGTTTACTACTATTACAGTGTTTGTTTTCCCTCAATAAAAACATTCATGTAGTAGTTCATAGAGGTGTGTCTGCTCTTACAGAGATCTTAATATCCCCAGAAGTGCATATATTTCATTCTTAAAAGCATTATGCATTTTGCTAGTAAGTTATTCTTCTTAGGCATTTGGAATGATTGAAAAAACCCCACTATTTATATTTACCAAGGAATGTTGATTCACCTTTGATGGATGAAATAAAATGCTTTAATACCTTGATGTTATCTTTTATTGTCTTGTCCCAATGTATTACTATGCTTTTGTACTTTTCCTCAGCATTAAAGTAATAAAAGGAACATTTTCTTTTTTTTTTCTGGTGTGGGTGTTGCAGGTTGCAGTTTAGAAAATTGAAAATATTTAGCCTGACAGGCCTGACTTTGTTCCCTCCTTCTCTTTTGGGATATTTAATTTAATGGACAGCTGCAACTTGTACCAATATCAGTTATGTGAGGAGGAATGGAAATGGAAATGGAACTGGGAGGATTTGTAAAACCTGATTTCAGAGTGTACTGAATTATACTAATTGGAGAAAGCAAGTGGTAAGAGTACTATGTGCCAGTTTTGTGGGGTTTTATATTTTCTTTCTTTAAAACACCTTCAGCTGATGCTGTAGGAATAACCTGTCTCTCTGGCAACCTGTACACTAAATTATTAATCCATTTAATGTGTTTTTTTCAATTATCAGTACTTAATAAGTCAGAATCTGGTTCCTGTGAGATATCTTGACAGAGTAGGTGATGTGAGTTAGTGTGTTGTAGTTATGGGTGCTATATTGAAGTAATAGCTTTGCATCATTTGTTTTGTGTATTCCTATAGGCAACAGTTCTGATAGTTGTGTAACAGAGACAGACTTTTAACCTGACTTTTGCTACCTCTCTGTTTAAGCCAACAAATAATGGAGTCAGTATACCAAGAAATTTTATACTATTTTGAGGCCCATTTTTTTCTTTTCAAGGAGACCCATATGAGCTCCTGTTTTAGCACTTTTTAGTAAGTTTGGTTCTTTGTAGCAAGTTTTGATTTTGAAAAATTTTGTCTAGATTGGCTCCATGCCATGTCTTCTGTCAGTGATTTCAATATTTGATGAAAGTACATGACATTTTGGGTTCTTCTCTCTTTAAAGCACAATTTCATGATCCTTGTAAACTAACACTGCTAGGGGCCCATGGGAGCCCTAATCTTACCACCTGCACTTCATTCGTGTGTACTGACACACAGCTGTGGAGTGCACTGTATCAGGGAGCTTGATCTGAGTAAAACCAAAAGAAATCACTATTTTTTTAAGATAGCTTAAAACTGGATTAATTCTCGTCTAGTTCACTGCACTACCACAGAAGCATTTATGCTGTCACAAGGAAGAGAAGTACAAAAGGAAATCAATAATTTCTGCCAGAACAAGTGCTCGTGGTGGTCATAAGTTCAATGAGAAACAACACAAACTACTGAAAGAAATTGTGCATGTTCTAAACTACAGCCCTTTCTACTAGTTCCCCTTTCCTTGAGGACCATGGCTGCTCCTTCTCACCAGTATCCTTTAATTTCATTTTTTAGTGATTTTTCTTTGCCAAAATACGGACAAACAATTGAACTTCAGATCAGTTGATTTGGGTTTGTGATAAAGTATTAGGCCATGTGAATAATTTGGAACTGCTTTAATGGTGCCTCTGATGCTGTCCCACGTGATATTAGTCACATTGGATTAACTGAGGAAATTGGGTTCACATGAAAGTAGCATAAGATGTAGAAACAAATTATTTAGGAATGTATTCTAAGGAGTTGGTATCTTTCTAGTTCTTACTGGAAGAGCGAAAGGAAGCTGTGTTATGTCTCAAACCCTTTTTAACTGTCCAAAGTGATGGCACACAGAATGTACCTCCTGACTTTTGGTGAGTGTCAGTCTAGAGAACTGCAAGTGTTAAAAGACAGAATTGGACTATAAAACTATTGTACAGTAGGAGAAATAGCCTTAAAGCAGTAAATACAAAAATCCCCTGTTAAGTTGGAATAATTAGTTATTCAGGTGTCAAATTTCTTTTTTTTTTTTCCTTTCCCACAAAAAGATTGAAGAACATGGTAGATGTTGAAGTGAAGCTCTTGTGTTTCGCTGACTATTTATGGCAGTAGCTGTATAAGGCAGTAGCTCACTCCTTATAGTTTGTAAATCTTGAGTTGGTAGGGGCCCATAAGAGCCACTAAGTTCAACTCCTTTCTCCTCACAGGGCTACCTAAAACTAAACCATATGATAAGGGCATTGTCCAGATGCTTCCTGAACTCTGATAGGCTTGGTAAGGTGACCATTTACCTGGGGAGCCTGTTCCAAAGACCCAACAAATAGTTCTTTCACTTGACTCTGTTACCATCAATGAAGCTGTGAGTCCAGACTTGAGGATTGCATTTCGGAAAAGATGTAGGGTAAAGGGAAAAGGCCTAGAGAGGTGAGGTGTTTGGAGGAAGAAATCTGTGAGGAATGGCAGAAGAAACTGTGGCAGTTCCTCCTGCAAATGAAAGTCTAAGGTTGGTTTTAATAACTGGTCTTAAGATCTAAACACTTCTAAAAGGTCATAAGAATTAAGCTAACCTCTTAAGACTACGATGTACAATGTTGTTATGCAAAAGTAGTAGCTCTTACTGTTGTTAATGTCCCAGTGTCCTAGGGCAAATTTTTACAAATGCAAATCTGGTCTCTCTGTGGCTTTGTTATAACATCTGGTCGTTCCTAAATTTCTTGGTGAATCTGTGTGATTCGAAATGTTCCTGTTAAAAAAGGATGACTCCAGCACAGGCTTCCAAGAAGTTCTTGACTGACTTTTGGTAAACAGTTTTGTAGATTGGGGGGTGCTGTTTAATGTGGTGTTGTCCATCTTTATTTTCAAATTCTTACATTCTTAAAATAATAATGACTTTCAGATTGTGGGATTCTTGCAAGGAGAATCTGAGTGGGTCTCTAACTGTTGCTCTTCACTCAGAAAGACCTGGAGAGGGCTGTACCTCCTCTGCAGAGATGCCTTTGCCTCCCTGGGGCAACTCACAGAAACACCTCCTGCTTTTCATACCAGTTCCAGGGAAGGCACATTTAGGGAACACAGCTGCTTTTGGCGGTTGAGAAAATGCTGAAAGAATCAGTGTCCACTGATTCTTGCATTATTATTTTATTAATTTCTTACGAATATAGTTTTGATCCAGAATGCTGTGAAAACATAAGCAGAAATTAATTTTGATTTGCTGCAGTTCTTCAATATATATTTGTTTTCTGCGCACCTATTTAAAATAATCTACTAACAGCCTGCAGCTATTCACACACAGAATCACAGTACAGAAATGTTATGTCTTACATTTGAGTTGGATTTTTCCCAGATTGCAGTATTTTACATTCTTTTCAGTATTACATCCTTTTTGTGAGCTGGGATCTATGACACTGTTTACTAGGACCTTAGCTTCTAGATCTGGAATTGCTGTTTTCTTTTCAGAGCATGATATATGACCTGGAATATACAGTAACCCATCCCTCAAGATGTTTCTGGTGCTTTATGTCACCTCCTACTTAATTTTCAGTACCATTTAGAAACAGTTTAGGGGCACAGTCTCAAAAGAATGAAGTGATACTGCATCTTCTGCTTTTTCTGCATCTTCCTTGAGGAAGTACAGGTATTACTTACCATGAGCCTCTGTGTATGTATTTCACTCAGCAGAGCAGAGTGCAGAAATGAAAGCAGCTGCTCTGTCTTCCACATGCAAGTGGGACTGGTTCTCATTTGCCCATTTATGGGATTTCTGTGGTGTCCCTGATAATCTGTCTTTGTAAGGAGATGTTTGGGTTTTTTATGAGGTGATGGAAGAGGGTGTACCAAACTTCTAGGTGTATTTTTTTTTTTAAGATTGTGTTACAGATTAAATAAACTCAAAAGTACCTTCCTTTTTTTTTCTGTCTCTATAAATGTGTATTCCATTTAGAGCTTTTTATCTCTTTAAATCTGTAGGTCCATACTACTTGCACAGAATCCAAATCAACTTCCCTTGTAATGAAAGGTTATAGGAAATGCCCAGGGCCTCAGGCTGCCTGCCTCAGGTGAAGAAATGTGTTGAGCATTGAGGCATTTACTGCTTCTGTCTGACTCTTAGATCCTATTAATGTGCACTTCTCCTCTCCAATTTTTTTTTCCTTCACTAAAAACATCATATGTTCTCAGACCACACAGTATGGTAGCCAGTATAGTCTTTCATGTTTCTTTTGCTTATTCTAGGCGCTTTTGAGAAATTCAGTGATTCAAACAAGGCTTCTTGAAGGTTTCAGTAAACAATTCTGCAAAATTCCCATAACCAAACAATGTCTTGATTAAAAACAAAGTTAAGGCTTGTATTTCAAATTTACAGTAAATTCTGCCATGTGTTGGTCTTGGATTAGGTGGGCTATGATATAAACCTTCACTTAAAAGACAGAAAGAAGTTACTACTTTAGCATGTAAGATTCAAGTTTTCCATTTAGGCGCTGTTGCTCTCTGAAGTCTGCCTATGTCCTATTCAGCGTGATTGGGCAGTTTATTTTGTAATTACATATGTAAGTGAAAACACACTTCTTGTTTCTAGTTTGAACTGCTACAAATACAGTTCTAATTTAATGATTTTCATATTTTAGAATTAATACATTATTCAAATGAACCAGTCTTAGCTGAGAAGTTATTTGGAAAAATAAATTGGAAATGTGACAGCCTACAAATAACTCTGGAGAATGATTGAAGCTTTCTCAGTAAATACTTCTAAAAGTTGTAAACCCGTGTTAATAGGAAGTAATGGAATGTTTCTGGCTGCTACAGTGGCTGCTGCTATTGTCCTAATTTAAATAAATATCTTTCAAGCAAAGTTAGATTTGAAAATAGGATGACAGAAGATGATCTGATTTATTTTTTATGTTCAAGCATTTTAAAGATTTTACCTCGACTGTTTCAGAATAAGGTTGATCAACTGATTTGATCCCTGTATGCAAAGCTAATTAAACTTGGTGTTATTCCTCTAGGATAAAGTTACACTTAATAAATGTATTGCAAACCAACTTTTAAAACTTGTCTGCTTTAATATTTGCTCTTTAAAGATTTATAAATTAATTGCCTTGGGTTTTAAATGTTTGGTTTTTTCTGCTTTTTTTCAGAATTGTACTAGCTATTTGTTTGAGATGACAGCAAATACAGGATTTTGATGACCTGTAATACTCAAAGAAGTTTAAACACTTCCAGCAAGTAAATACCAGGCAAGTATCACAATAGCAAAAGCTGGTTTTTTGGCAACAGTGTCTTGCAATTATTTCCTTAAGTAGATGTCATCTTTCAGGATAGTGGCTTTATTAAAAGCAGATTTGAGTGCTTGCTAGAGTTACTATTCCAAGAATAGTTGGTTGCTCAGATGATTTCACACTGCAGGCAGCATTTCAGTGGTTAGCCTGTCCTGTGAGCCCTTCCCTGTTTGTGATTAAACTGAAGATCCTTAAAAACAGCCAGGTTTAGCATACTGAACATTTTTTTCCTTTTTTTTGGAAACCTTTATGTCCTTTTCCAGCTCTTGCTTTGTATTGTAATTTACTCCTATTTGAATTCTGAATGCTGAGGATTAGTTTCCTTTCTGCATACCTATACCCTCAACAAAGATACTGTAAATCCCTTTTTTTCCACTTATTTGCACAGAGTCCTATGAAACATGTGGGTGTAAAGATAAATTAGCCATTTGCTGGCTGTGTGCCTGAAAACAGTCTGAGATTCTGGCTGACCAGAAAACTGTCCAGTTTTTTTTTGTTATTGAACATGTGGGATGCATTAAGGATTCAGCTTAATTATCTTGGTTTTATTTAATCTTCTTTTTAAGAAATTGCCTTTAATTGTTGCCCCCTCACATACTTCTAGAGGAATAGTCAGCTGTTCACAGAGGGAGCTTTTAGTGATAGAAATATAGTAGAGAAGAACTGTAGTAGAGGAAGATGTGAGAAGATGCAAATGAGCAGCGCATTGCGGGCACTTTTTCAAATCCACACAGGAATCTTTCCTCTCTGTGTTTCTTCTTTGTGCTGGGGCCACAGTGTAAATGCTGACATTCTGTTCCATAATGCTATAGTAGATGGAGTGAAAAATTGCAGAAGAAAAAGGGGGTCTTTGTTTAGCCTAAAAGCATCAGTATAATAATTTGAGTGGAAGTAAATATGTGGAACAAAGCATGTGAGGTAGGAAATGTGGTCTCTCTTTCTGAACTCTTAGGTTTACTGGAACATTTTAATCCCCCTTACCTCAGAGGGGTTAATGCTGCAAGCAGCAATGCACTGTCTGAGAGTGCTCAGAGATCCTCAGAGAGTGCTCAGAAATCCAGGATTTTATTTTGTATTTGAGTACAAATGGGAGGAAAATGTTTGTGTTCCAGTGCATGAGTTCATAAGGGCCTTGAGTGGAAACTCCTGATGGTTTGAATTTGTCCTGGAATGTGCACCAAGAGAAAACATAATTTTGCAAAGAAATATGCATATACAACATGAAGTTGTGCACGTACAGGCAAGGGTTTTGTTTTGTTTTGTTTTTGTTTAAGGAAACGAGGGATTTTGTTGGAGAATGGGAAAAAATGAGACTTATTCATGTTCCTTGAGGAAGTGTATATTTTTTTTTTTAAGTAAAACTGTCAGAGATTGTATTATCTACACTTGTGAAAACAGGGAGCATTGGAAGGCTTTACTTATTTAAACAGAGGTCTTCTCCATACCTCTACTAGTGCATAGGAGAAGGTTGCTTATTTGAATTCAGCTGCTGATTTTTTGACCTATGAAAAACAACTTCATCTAAACTATATTGACATCTCAATCTCAGAAGTCTGTTTGTACACGGCACAGTTAGTTATTTTCTTCTGTAAATAAAAGGGCTTTTATAGTTTGTGTTAGTGTCAGTTTTCACATCAGATTTGGCAGTTGTGTCAAGTACACACTGTTAGATTGTTTGAATATGGCTTCTGAAGCTGTTGTCAGCCCAAATTCTGGGAACAGAAGGATCAAGGATCACAATCTCTGAAGTCAGGAGTCCACACCTTAGTTGGAGGTTCCAGTTACAGTCCAGGTATCTGCTGTGTCTGTGTACAGCTTCTGGTAAATGTATACAAACCAACTTAATGTCAAAGCCAGTGGCAGCATGCAGCAATAAACCACTAAGGTTTTGTGATACTGTAGGTAAGAAAAACTTGCATCTTCTCTTAATCCAGGAAGCCTTTACATCCCTGAGAAATCTTTGAAGTCATATTTATTTTACAGTCCGTGACCATTAAGAAAATGTCTGAAAACATCTATTCAACAACTCAGTTGCAGAATTAACAGCATCAAATCATTGCAATCTGGAAAGCACTTTTTCAGTTGAATGTCACTTGAGTGTCTTTTAACCTGACAGCACTTCTGTGTGTTTTCCCAAAAAGCTATTCATTGAAAATTCTTTAGGCGCATGAAGGTCTGGGTTTTGCAAAGATTATCAGTCTCTAGTTCAGTCAGGAGGAGGTCTGGGTGTTTAAATCCACTGTTGTTAACAGTGGCCTTGAATTAAAAAAAGGAAAAAAAATTAACCCAAAAGCTAGTTGCAGTGTTCTAACAGTTTAAATGCTGGTATGATGTACTCTGCAAATATTTCTATAACACAGAAGAAGAGAGAAGTATGTGATGAATGTGAAAACAACACATTTTCTTTCAGAACTTTTTTCTAAGTAACTAACATGTAAGTTTATTCTTTTGATTCTGTTGTCATGTAAGTATTCATTTTAAAGGATAGATAACTAAGATGTTGGGATTTATAAGATCACAGCTTGTCAGGAGGTATGCATTCTTTGATCCCTTGAAATTGATCTGGATTTTTCTTTTGATGGAGACAATTTTTAAATCCAATTCACTTTTTTAAAGGTTCATCTAAAATGATCTGATGCTAAAACACGTCAGAATTCAAATAACTATGTTGGTTAACTGAGGTATGCTGTTACAGATTGTTTTGGCACAGGATTCTGTTTGCATCCCAAAATTAGCAGGTGGTGAATTAAGTTTGGACTAAGTTGTGCTGTCTCATGTGTAGTTTCGTTTTTTTTTTTAATTTTCCCATTTTTTTAAGATAAGGAAATGTCATAAATAGTGACAACAAAACGTTGAGACTGTAAGTGTTTAGGCAATTACCTTGCTGGTAGTATGTGCACAAAAAATAGTGGATCCGTGGCCCTCTTGGGTTTATAATCTAATTTGACTGTAGTTTATTTACATTTATTTTAAATTATGGCAAATATCAAATGATCCCACAGGCAGAATTATCAGGTAGTTCAGGCTTGAGTATAATCATTTTCGTACTAAGGAAACTAAGGATGTCAAAAAGATCTGTCAGCTTTAAAGTCTTAGTAATACAGAAATGTGTAAATTAATATATGTGCATTGGAGTGTCATTACATTGGGACAATTAAAGGTGTCATTCAGCAGTTTCCATGAATGGGAGCCTGGGTATGTGTTACAAGAGTCAGTGCAGAACTAATGGGAGTTACAGCTTGCACAAAGAACCTGTTAATGTCCCCTCTCAGTTGTCCCTCCTTTAGTTAGGCCCCTCTGCAGGCTGTGGTGAGGTTTGTTTTTTGGGATGTACATGACTAAGCAGCTTCCCTCCTCCCTCCCTGTTCTCTACAATAATTTTTTCCTATATGTATGTGTATGTCTCTCCTGAAACAAATGTCTCTCCTAAGTCAACTGTGCTGTTTTGTTACGAAACACATTGAGGAACTGACCTGAGTCAAAATGACACAGCCCAAAAGTAGAGGTGTGGTTTTGTCTGTGTTGATCCCGATGGTGTCTCTGACACTGTTTCCTGTGCAGTTGCCCAGTCAGTAATTCCAGAGTTGAGGGGATGAGGTGCTAAAGCTGCAAGAGATGCAAGAGCTGTGCAATCAGGTGCTGTCACCAGGAGCAGTGCTCCTGAAGGAACAGTCTCACCAAGTCTGAAGCTGTCTCTGTCCTCTGTGAACGTGACTTCTTGTGTGCCAGCACAACCACGGTGCTCCTTCCCTAAGCCCTTGCAGTGCTTTCCCTGTGTATGTGGGACACAGATCCGAGTTTCCCTCAGTTATCAGAGGGGGAATCAATGAAGCTTTTATGCTGCATGAAGTTAAACAGGGTGTTTCTCTGAGAAGATTTTGCAACATACTGAAGTGCTAATGCTTCTGCCCAAAATAAGCTAAGCTTGTATGAGCAAATTTAAGAAGTGTGGAGAACTTCAGTGAAGACACTTAAATACTTTGAAAATTCTGCCTTTACAAATACGAAATTATTTTCTAAATTCTTTGAGGCATTAGAAACTTTCTTTGAAGGTCAGAGTTTTTAAGTAGACTTTGATATAACTTAATAGTTTCTAATATTGTGGACTTTGATACCACTTAAGAATTTCTAATATTGTTTTATATTTATGATTTTTTTTTTAATTTATGATTTTTATTTTTAGAGAGCACCAGTCTGCTATACCTGTGATCTACGATGAATGCTAAATCTGCAATCAGCAAAGAGATTTTTGCCCCACATGATGAAAGGATGCTGGGAGCTGTTCAAGTGAAAAGAAGAACAAAAAAAAAGATTCCTTTTCTAGCTACTGGGGGTCAGGGTGAATATTTAACATACATATGCCTGTCAGGTAAGTTTAATGACTTTTGACATCCAGTTATTTGTTTAGGTTTATCTTTGATTAACTGAGCAGCTGTTGTCTGTAGCCATAAGGAGCTGGATTGTTCAAATCTTCATAGTGTAATGAGAGAATTGTAGCGCTTATACCTTTTGCCTTGAGGAACCACATGCTCTGGGCTGTTTATATTTATACACTATAATAAATTGAACAAGCGGATTCATTGTTTTAAAACCCCTAGGTGTTCTCACAGCACAGCTGCAGAGTATGAACAAATAGAATATTTGGTAACAGTCTTTCCTTAGTCAGATTAAGATATTTCTTAGAAAGATGAACTTTTCAGGACATTGAAGGGATATACAATGTAATTTTTTATGCCATGTTGCAATGACTGCCAGCTGAGTGTGTGTGAGTACCTTTGGTATTTAGGGTGATTTAGTCACTTAGGTTTTTAGGCATATCAGTTGCTCCCTTTGAGTGTGTGCATCTTGCTGGAAGTACAGCTAGTGGCCAAAAGCAATGTGCTATGACTCTCAGAAAAGTACAATTATTTTTGAGCTAAATGAGAGTTTCATGACTCTTTCAAATTGTGGTGTTATTTTTTTAAATAATGTTAAAACTTTCAAAGCACGGGAGCTAAAACTCAGTGACTCTACTACTGTTCTAGCACATCACATGTCTGCCCAAAAAGTGTGAATTTACTGAATGTTACTGAGATGTATTCAGATACATATGTACAAATACTTCTGTTAAAATACAAGCTGCAGAGGAATTGCACACACATACTGAGGTCAGCGAGACAAAACAGAAGGCCTTTCATTTACAGCTGAGTATTTTGCTTGTCATTGTAGGATCGTAGAATATCCTGAGTTGGAAGTGACCCACAAGGATCATCAAGGCCAACTCCTGGCCCTGCATTTTGGTAAAGCCAAAAATGGCACCATGTGTCTGAAAGCATTTCTAAGTGCTTTGTGAACTGTGCCAGGCTTGGTGCTGTGACCAGTTCCCTGGGGGCCCTGTTCAAGGGCTTGAACACCCTCTGAATAAAGAACCCTTTTCTGATACCCAGCCAAAGCCTTCCCTTATAGAGTTTCATGCTATTTCCTCAGGTCCTATCAGTGTTCATGAGAGTGAAGAGATCAATGTGTGACCCTCTGTTTCCCCTTCTGAGGAAGCTGTAGACCACGTGAGGCCTTCCCTCAGTCTCTTATTTTCTAGGCTGAGCAAGCCAAGTGACCTCACCCATTCTCCCCACATAGAGAGCTTCAAGGAAGGATTTAAAAATTTATTCCCCTAGGCTGTTCCATAGACTTGTGGTTGGAATACACTGTGTTGATGTAAGAACTTCATGCTTCAGTCTTCTCAAGGTGTAGAGGAAACTAATCTAGGCCTCTCAACTCTTAAAGAAATGTTCAAATCACTAATGTTTTTAAGCAAAGTTAAACTTTTCTTTTGGCAGTCATATTTTTCAAATGTCAGTCCAGTTTCTTTTTTTTAAATCTTCTTGTAAAGAGCAATCGTGTTCTAGGTCCGTGCAGTAAGTTTTGAGATACAGAGGTGTTTGTTACCCATGTTCATGATTAAAGGTTAGAGATGTTCTCTATGCTTACAATTTTCTGTAGGCTAAATATTCTATGGGTGGATTTTTTTGTCTTTTACTTTTTGTTATTTGATATTCTGTAAAACTTAGGCCTCCTTCTGCTTCCCCACCCCATATTCATATGCATCAGTCAATATGGATTTTAAGACAGTGTCTTAAATGCATTTATTGTTTTACTGCCACAGCATATTATGAGTAAGGAAGAAATAGTGGATGTCCTGACTTAAGCAGAGTTTGCCACTCATGATAAGGAGAAGCATTCAGGATCTAAATAAAATTACTTTGTGGCAGACACTGAAAAGCTGCATATTGATGTTGCAAGAACCCTCACATATGGCTCACTATCCATGGTGTTTTGCACACATCTGAGATCAGGTTTTCTCATATACATTTGTAGTTTATATTATGAGAATACAGTATGATTGGTAATATTGGTAAGCAACAAAGTGACTAGGGAGAGGACTGCCTGGCTGTGTTTGATGTCACATTCCAAACAGCCTGCTCAGCCAGATATGCAATTCATTAGGGTCAAGTGCAGTTAGGTATGTATTCGGGAATCATCAAAGGCACAAAACCACACATTGGGGAGCAAGTGATTCTGCCACTGTGTAAAAGAAATTGTGATGAGGATAAACTGTGATTTTTGCCTATTCCTAATGGCTGTGAAGCAATAATGCTTTTAGTTGTAGCACATTGTAACAGAAAAAGTTTCAGTTTAGTAAGGCTAAGTTAATGTAGTCATGGCAATTTAGCTGTGCCCCAAACGGTCCAAGATGGATTGTATCTTGGGACAGCAGAATATACTTGATTACCTTCCTTTTTTGATGTAATATGAAGCAGTGTACAGTGTACGCTGTGAAGCAGTCACAATGGTGGTTGCCTCTGAATTTGTATTTACATTTCAGGCAACATTTCATGTGCTTTAGTGCTGAGTGTTGCGACCTCTTCCCTGGAAAAGCCTTTATCAGCCTTTGACTCTTGTCCCAGGTTTGCTATGTATTAGGTAAACAAAGTGACTGGAATATCTCTGTGTTCATAGTTTTCTTGGACTAATTCAGTTTGGCCTTTGCTGAAAGGAATTTGATAATTTACTCTTTAGAACAGAATTTGACAGTTGAAAGAATAGAAACTGACTCCTTATATCCTTAGGGGATATAAATATAAAACATCGTGTCTAGTTGTAGTTTCATCAAAGATATGGTACAGAAAATGAAACATCAGCCGCTGTGACAGCTACTTCTATTTGCTGCTCACTTTGAAACTGAGAAATTACACAAATTGTTATAACCAGAGTTAAATGTTTTCCTTTCAGTGTTGAACTGAATTTTGGTGTTGAAAAGACATTTTATCATAGTTGTTTATTTGAATTTCTGGAAGCGTGGATAGAGATGCTGAGCAGGGAGAATGCCTTTAGCCTCAGAGATGGGACAGTGAACCATTAAAAGAATCGAATATTGAGCAGAGTGAGATGGGAGAATAAGGAAGATTCTTCTTTAGTATTGGTATTTGAAGTATGTACTGGGTTTTTTGATTGTACAATATTGAATACTGAGATGTTAGAAGTAAACATTAATGCTTTTAAGAGGTATAGATAAAGCCTGTAATCTGAAACTGAACACAGATTAAGCTAAGAAAGCTGTAGCAAGAGTGCTTGATAGCCTGGTGGTAACCAAGCAGCTGGGTTACCTGCAGCTTTCTAGCCTAGTGTTGGAGCTAGCCAAGTTAAACTGGCAAACAGAGCCAAGACAGATCTTTAAGGAGTTATTTAGCTGAAGAAGAACAAGAAAGGAGTAGACAGATGGGAAACACAGAGGTGGGGTGGCTGTAGGCAGAACAGAGAAAATGAACACTGGGATTTTTGTAATGTAAAAGAGGATTTAACACAGAGAAAAGACAAGAAATTCAAAGCTGAAAGTGGATATTTATCACCTCCTCCACACTAGCAGACCTAGTGAGAGTTATTGGATCAGGTCTAAGTTTTAATTTTGTCGTCATTGTCTTATGTAATTGAAACATAATTGTTTAAAATAGTTCTTAGCCTTATTTAGAATTCTGAATTAAGTATAAAATGCTTAAACAGTCACTTCAGAAATATAGGTCATTGGCCTACTTGCCAATGGCTGGTATTTTCCCCTCTGTTTAAATGTTGTGAGAATGTTACTTCAGTGTTCATCAGATTGACTTTCAATCTGACCCACTTAGATGTCAGATTCTATTGCATATTTGAATATTTATACAAAAAAGGTCATGACTGACATAAGAGAATTGGTCAGCCCAGAAGAGCACACCAGCCAAATGATGATCTGGTCTTCTGTAAGCTCTGACCTGGACAGCTGTTTGCAGACAGCTGCAGGCCAGTTGTGGTGCTTTGCCCAGCCCCATGGACCCAGACTGGATCATGGCTGAACATCTGGGCACAGACTGGGATGTTCAGCAAGGACTGAACAGAGTCCAATGCAAGTTTCATATTGTGTTTTGTTTTTGTTGTGAAAATTCAAATTTCTTTTTTCAGAATAGAGAAAAAAAAACAAACAAGCTTCTTTCTTCACTATCTTATCTTGGTAATGGCTTCTTTAAGGTGAAGGTTTAATAGTTCAAGTATCTGTAGGGCAAATAATGTCTAGCTTCTCTTGCTGTGCGCTCAGTGACCTAAATTACTGCTTTAAACTGGCCGTAAGTTGGATAATGGAAAGCACGGGTGTTTTTCAAATTGTTGCACAGTGTGGTTACATTCATGTGCTGTATTATGCGTGTCTAAATAAATATATATAAAATGTACACATACAGCATATAGCTTCTAGTGCTGATATTAACAAACATAATTGCCTTCATCTACTTATAATGAATTATTATGATACTGACTATAGTTCTTAACCAAGACTCTTTTCCTTCTTTTGTCAGAACATACTTTGTCTTTGTTAGGTACTTCTGGTATTTTAACTCCTTTCTTAAAGGTCTTTGAAAAACAAGACCTCCTGCATTTTGAGTGGAAGTCAGATTAACCTTCTCCATTATTGATCTTTCTGTATATATTGAAATAGAAGAGAAAATGATGAACTACTTTGGAGGGTAGGATGCATTTATTGATTGTATCCTTAATATGTCTTGATGCTCTGATCCCTCCTGATTCTGAGTTGTCCAACATAATATAACCAGTCCTTTTCCACAAGAATTTTGTGTAGGAGGGCATCTTTTTACAGCAACACAACAGAATTATGTATTTGAAAGCATTTAGTCTTAAGATTGATGTGTTTTGGTTTGCTTTTTTTTTTTTCTTTTTAAGGTGGAGGAGGAATGTATGTTTGTTCCTGTGCATCCTCCCAGTACCCTACTTGATCTTATTCACATGTAGGAAATATTTTCTCAATGGCAAGCTGAAGATGTGTAGTTATGTGTCTGCTGTTCAGCACTTTGTTTGCCCCCCAAATCCTTCAGAATAGAATTGTAGCAGCTGGATAAAGCTTAGCAGTTTACTGTGCATCAGTATTGTTCCCCAGAGCTCAGTATTGCACCCAGTCCTGATTAATATCTTCATTTATCATCTGGATGAGGTGATCAGGTCCATCCTCAGACAGATTACAGACTACACCAAGCTGGGCAGGAGTGTTGATCATCTGGAGGGCAGGAAGACTCTGCAGAGGGATCTGGGCAGGCTGGATCAATGGGCCAAGGCCAGTGGTATGAGATTCAACAAAGTCAAGTTCCAGATCCTGCACTTGGAGCACAAGAGCCCCAGGCAGCACTACAGGCTGGAGACAGAGCAGCTGGGAAGATGTCAGGTGGAAAAGGATCTAGGAGGGCTGGTCAACAGCTAGATGAACGTGTTCCAGTGTGTGCCCAGGTGGCCAAGAAGGCCAATGGCATCCAGATCTGTATCAGCAATAGTGGGGGCAGCAGGACCAGGGCAGTCCCTCTGTACTCGGCATTTCTGAGGCTGCACCTGAAGTCCTCTATTCAGTTCTGGGCCTGTCGCTGCAAGGAAGACATTGAGGTGCTGGAACATGTCCAGAGAGGGGGGTAATGAAGCTGGTGAAGGTTCTAGAGGGTAATTCCTTTGAGAAGCAGCAGAGGGAATTGGGGTTGTTAAACCTGGAGAAAAGGATGCTCAGGGAAGATGTTACTCCAGCTGCCTGAAAGGAGGTTGTAACAAGGTGGGGGTCAGCCTCTTCTCCCAGGTAACCAGTGATAAGACAAGAAAATGGCCTCAAGTTATGCCAGAGAGGTTCAGGCTGGACATCAGGCAGAACTTCTTCACAGTGGGGCTTCTTAAACACTGGAATGGACTGCTCAGGGTGGTGGTGGAGCTACCATCCCTGGAGGTGTTCAAGAGAAACGACTGGATGTGGCACTTAGTGCCATCGCATATCTGACATGTTGATGTTCAGTCAAAAGTTGGACTTAATGATCTGAGATGTTCTCCAAGCTAAATGATTCTGTGACTTTCTGAGTCATTTTTAAAAAATGTGTCAATACACAGAATTTCTGTTACTAATGTTGCTTTCAATTCTATTCAGACTTGATCTCTTGAAATTGTTTTTCCTTCCACCTCAATCAGACATAAACTCCCTGAAAAGATTTCCAAAATCTCAAATGAGAAATCTTGGAAAAATGAGAAAGGAGAAAATGTGATCAAAACAAAGACATTGAAAACAAAGACATTGAAAAATGTCAGGCATCAGATCTGTTTATTCAGTCATATTTAAATTTGCAGTAATTAAAAGGAATAAGTTCAATATTCATAAATACAAAGCCAGTTTTGATGCAACAAGATTTATGCATAAAACTAATTGGTTGTAAAACTGTAGATTGGAAGTTGTACCATTGGAGCTGCTTGATGCCTCATTCATCATAAAAGAAGCTTGATGATATTATTAGTTGGACTTTGTGGGCTTTTTCATGGAGGTATGCAAAATTTACTACACGAAGTAACTACTACAAGAAGTAGTTATGTTGCAGACCCCTTCACTCATCTCCATGTTCCAAAGAGAATGGGGGCTCTCTAGAGCTTTATCCATTTATTGTAATTACTTGTGCTGGGTAGGTTTGTATTCCTTAAGAGCTGGCAGCACCTTACTTCAGTGGTGATGATGTATTTCAGTGCCATGTTTTGCCCAGATTGTGGCAGATGCTTGCATCAAGTTTAATGCCAGGTTAAAATGTTTGAATGTCATGATGTCTTTGGAAACAGTTTGTTCATTCTTGGTCCAAGTGAGGCTTTTGGCAGGGTTTGGTGCTATCTTGTATGTGATAAAAATGCAGAGCTGGAAAGTAAGGCTGTACTTAACAAATTTTCATGGTAGCTGTCCCTTCAAGTTGGAGTACAGCAACCATGCACATTAGACCTGTGTGAGTATCCCCTAATTGCTAGATTTGGCAGAAGCTATTCTTGTGGTACCATAACAGTTAAAACTGCTGTGTTTTGCTTTGCAATAGGATTCATTCTGAACAGTCTTCTTAGTTTTTGTAGTGCTGGAGTGTAGTATGTATAATACCCTGACTCACTGCATTATGGACTGTTGAACTTGAATCATACTGGGCAGAAAACATCTGGAATGTTCCCTTGATGTTGCATTTTAGAAAGCATTTCTATTGATTGCTGTATAGTTCTGCTCTTAGAAGTAATATCGTCTTGTGAACAAAACCAGAAGTTCTCTTTCTGCCTGACCAATGCTTACTGTATTAGACTCTTTTAGTAGATAAACATCAGATTAAAATCTTATCCTTTTATAGTACTCCAAGCTGTATGAGTCAAAGCCTGTAAGTTTGCACCATACATCTGGCCTTTAAATACTGTACCATGGAATAATTTTCAGCATGGAGCAGCACGTAAGAAATACTTAACAAAGGAACTGCTAAGCTGATTAGAATACTGCATTAAGCTTCTCTATCATTAGATAGATTTTATTGTTGCCTTGACATAGAGAAAGATGAATAATGCAGTTCTGATGTCTAAATGTTTTCTGTTTGGGACTTTAATCTGTAAATAATCCTTTAAAAGCAAGTAAAATTGAAAAAGAACAGATCAGAACTGATGATTGATTTTCTGGTGTGTTTAGCCTGTGTCCCCCAGTTTATGCAAACTGCTGCCACAGGAGCTCATATACCAATCAAGTAGCAAGACAGACCTGAAAAACACAGTAGGGTGGAATTAGTTAATGGACTAAGTCTGTCCAGTCGTCCCTTACTGTTATAATATCTGAATGTTTCAGACTGTTGCATTAAAAACAAGCTCATATTCTCATGTTTGCATGTATATGTGCTACTGTGAACCAGTGCTCTGCATTTACAGCAGGCATTGTTTTTCCTCCAGCCTACTTACATTTAGATTTTTAGTAACTTGTTTTTGTACTCTGATTATGCATATCCTAACAAGAAGGAAAAAACAACATATGAAGGGTGGGGAGGCTGAGAGAATATAAACTATGCAAAGTTTTTTTGGCCTTGTATCAGGGAGGAGCCTGCCCATTAGTCCAAGTTAAAACAATCTCTAGTAACTGTTTAGTTGGAACAACTTCATAGAGAAAGACTGGCACACCCAGTCAGCTGCTTTTCTGTTCATTAGAGCTCAGCAGCACACAGTAACTCTCAGATAGCCTCAGGGAATGACAAAGTTAAAACCCTACAAATTCTCCAGTGTTACTGTTTTAAACAAAATTTCATTTGGGTGAAATTTTCAGGGGTTGAGTCTGAGAAAACTTTATAACATTGCAGAACGTATTTGTCAGGCAGTAAAGTTCCTTGGGCATTTTTAGCCCCTAATTCTAAATAGTTATTAGAAAATTACTTTAGGCATTTCATTCTCTTTTTATTGTCTACTTAGACCTGTCTTGGGAGGACAGGCTCAGCTGGAAGGGAAGCTGCAACATAAATGTCTTGCTGGATGAAATAACTGGTAAATGCTTTTCCTGGATAATATGATATCAGCCCCTGCTGTGTTAGTTTTCTTAAACCTGTGCCTCATGTCACTCTGTGGAACACAGATAGTGTGGAACACACATAGTAATGGCAAGAGCAATTTTCTGTGACTGGATCAATGACTTGGAAGGGAATAGAATGTTAAAAGAACATTCTCTTACTTCTAGCAAGAGAAGTGTTTACAACATGTATTTAAAGCAGTTACATAAAGTATGCTTTTTCTGAGTGAGGCAAAAAACGTGGAAGCTGAAGTAAACAAAAGCTTTAAACCTTCAGATATTATATTTATTCACTTGCTTTAATGGCAGATTGCTAAAGAAAACTTGACTGTTTAAGTGTCTGGGAATATCTAAAGTTGTCTAGAATACTATCTGAGAAGATTTTAGGCAGCTGAAATTTGTTGAATTTGCTCAAAAAGAAAACAACATCTAGGTAAAGAATGCTTAAAAGTTTGGAAATAATTTCTGTTCACCTTTATTTTTGTACTCACATATCATGATTTCCTTTAAGAATATTTTTCTTAGGTTTAGCACACATAAGTTTGCCGTACAAATATGCAGACAATCCTTCAGCTGTACTATTTCAGGGAATGCTGCATTTTTGCCCAGTGTCCAGTCTGTAATGAAAGGTAGTTGGGAAGCAAAACAAAAATTGTCTTTAAGTATGGGGAAGAGAAAATGGGTTGAGGAGATGGTTTGAAATTTTTTAGGAACTGGGAGAAGGGGGGGGTTTTACAGTGACATTAGGAAGAGTCTAAACTCATAAACCACTGTGTGGATTGACTGATTAAGCAATTCATATTTTATTCATTTGGATGCCGAAATTATTTTTTTTTTAGTTTAAAAATAGGCTTTCCTTTTGTCTCCTGTTTTCCCCTGACCACCTAGAGATTAAAAAACGTAAGCAAGTTTGCTTACAATTTTGCCTTTGGATTTTGTGTTGTACTTTGGAAGTATTTTGAATCACATAATTCCATAAATTCCATTTAGGTTGGAAAAGATCTCTAAGGTCATTGAGTCCAACTTTGACCAGTCATCACCTTGTCAGCTAAATTGTAGCACTAAGTAACATGTTCAGTAATTTTTTCACATCTCCAGGGATATGTTCTGTGTGTTCATATAATTTTTAACTAAAAGTGAGGTTTGTTTGTGTTCCAGCTAGAACCTGATGTATCCTAATAAAAGATGTTTGTGCTTAGGTCAAATAGCTTTTGTTCTGGCCAGGGAGAAGGGTGAGGAGGGGAAGAACAGAACAGAAAGAATCAACGTGTACAACTACACCAGCTGGTTGAACTACAGACTTCTGTTGCCTCTAATGATGTGTTGGAGCATGAGGTTGCCTTTGTGCAAGTTAGGACTTCCAGTCTGTACTGAGATATTGTGAGGACTAAAGTATGTCATGGTTGTGAGAGTTTGTGATCCGTGTGATGAGAAACAACTTTTCTTTAAAGGCTCTAATTGCCTTTTAAATATGATAAAAATGTTTCCTTGTTTAATAATTTTTCAGTCCTTATGTTACACTAATCAGAGAATAGCAGAACAGCCTGGGTTGAAAGGAGCCTTAAAATAATCATCTGGTCCAGTCTTTATTTGTTAAATAATATATTTTAAAAAAACAGTGCATAGTGAGGCACTGGTGTTGTTCAGACTGTCTGCTGGAATTATCCAGAGCAGCATCCTAAACAAGTAGAAATGGTGTCAAGAATAGTTTCAACTATTCATTTAGGTAGGTAGCACAGTCTCAAGGACTTGAATGACCAGAGGTGTACTACTGCTTTGGACTGAAAATTTAATGATGTAGAAAATCTTGTAAAACTTACATGTATCTGTGACTATCTGCTGCTCTGCTTTTTCTATTGTAAGTGTTTATCCATAACCCATGGTTTCTCACTGATTCAGCTCAGTCACTTTAAAGAATTTCATATGGTTCTCAGGTCTCTTTGATGTGGACCTGTTCAAACAGTATTCCTTTTTTTCCATTTGCATTTTTCTCTCTTTAAAAAACACCTGCATTATTTAGGGCAATCAACTTGGTTTCATGATGTCTTTCCCTTTTTTACATATCTGTAATGCCTTTAGAAGATGGGAAGATATTTGAAATTCCCTCTTTCTGTGAATAGCTACTATTCTAAAACAAATCAGTTGTGACCAACGTCTTTTAGTGTTCTGACTAAAACTTGCACCAAAGTGCAAGTTTTACTTTGGCAAGGTTTCTGTTTGTTACTTCCACTTCTAAAATATGCCTTTTTCTTTATGATAAATTAATTGCATTATTTAGCCATGGCTATTGCTTCTTGGAGAAGTTTCAGTCACTAACCATAGTTGTTTCACTTCAAGTTAATTCTTGTTTTAATTTTGCGCACTTCCTTCCTGAATGTGAATATTCACTAGTAACAAGCCATTGTCCACTCGGCTCTATTTCTGCTTAACTCAATCTCCAGCTGTCCAGCTCTGTGCAAAAATCTCTCCTTTCTTGAAACAAAACATAACACTAATTCTCTCTGGTTATGCCAACTTCTTCTGTTCCTAACACTAGTAATGTTGCTGATTGTTAACCTCATGTGATTGATTATTCCACCCTCTTTTATCTTTCTGCTCTATTTAAAGAATCCACTTTCTGGCTTTTCCATCTTGCAGTCAAGCTCTTAATTTTCAAAACCTCATCTGCTCTTTTGGACCATATTTTTGTTTTTCTTTGTTTTTCCTTTTGTTTCTAGAATCCTGCTGAAGCTGTAAACCCAGGCTTCTGCTATGCCATTTCCGTGAAAATTTGATATGTTATCACTTGGCTTCATTCCAAGTTCAGGAGGAAGGAATCACTTGGAGTACATAATTCCTATTTCTTATTTTCCCTGACCACTTTGTCTGCACTTTAGTTGGATGTTTGATGTTTCTGGCAGGTTTTGTGAACTCCATGCTTTATCAGTGATTGGCTAATAGGAGATCAAAAGGTATCCAGTTGATTTGTGTAATATTTGATTAAAGCAGTCCTAGGAATTGCTTGTCAGCTCTGTGCAGAAAGCTTCTGCACATAACAGAAGGGCAGAGAAACTGTTCATACAAAATGGTTGGAAATTTTTTGGCTGTAGAGCTAGGTTTTAAAACTATTTGAAAAAATTAAGAAGCTCACAGAATAGTGAAGAAATAATGATTACTAGAGCAGCTTTGTAAGGCTGTATTTTTGTCAGTTAAGGAGGGTCCATTAGGACACATTTGTAGGGATGGAGTACTGGAAAAAACTGAGTTGCATTCTTTTAAATGTTTGACCTTCATCTGTAAACTCCTGTGGTTGTGCTCTGGCTTCCTTTCCACCTGTTTGAGTGTATTACTCCTTCCCTCTAGGAAAGCTTTTGGCTTTATCATCCATGCTTCATTCTCTTTCGCCTGTTAATCTCAATGAAAAGAGCATTTACAGCCTCTTCAGCTTTTTTTTGTCCTCCACAAATACTGTCACATATAACAAATAGTCTATTACATTATCCATGTGTTGGGGCTTAAGTAAATATGGAAGAGAGGGGTACAAATTGAATTCAACACATACACCTTATGTTTTAAAATTAGCTTTAGACATAGTTCCTCTATTTGTTATGTTTTCTCAGAGCATTTCTTGCAAAAGAATACAGATAAAAAATCAGTAATATGGTGACTTCATTTTTTCTCATAAAATACTTTATTTCTAATAGTGTAACATGTTAATAAGTTTGTCAAACATCTGCATGTATATAGAAAATAGAAGGAATGAAAATTCTTTCAGCTTTAAAATGCTGCCTAAGCAGACAATTGTATTTAATCATAACAGGAATGCATCAGTTTGAGGGCCGATATTAAAATTGTTTTCCTAACAATAGAAATGTTTTTTAAAGCATGGGGTTTGTTTCATTTTGAACATATTACAAATATCTCAAGAACTAGATGGAATTGATATTCAGAAAATTCTGAAAATTTAATATAGGCAAATGCAACTTTGTCAAGCTATTTCGTGACTATGTGCTTTATCTGTCAAAGCAATCTGACTCAGAGTACACATAGAATTTCCTAGAATAGGAGTAACTTGACTGACATGTCCTTTATTTTAAGATGTTATTTTTACTGAATCAGTAGTTTCATAATCTTGTTATCAATATTCTTGAAACAAAGGCAGTTGCCACCAAGTTGCTAAGTGACTATAAGCTTTCATAAGGGGTAATTAGTACTACAAAGAAAAGGGGTAGACTGCTCACTTTTGATATTTCCAGTATAAATCTAAAAATTCTTGTCTAACTTTCCAGGTTAATTCTTTGACACTGGTGTGGCTGCAATTTGTGCAGAACTTAGTTTTATCATATTGGATAGTGAGTACCAAAAGATATCTTACAAGAACCCTCAAATCATAATGTAGTTGATTGTAGGATTGCGTTTCCACAAGATGTGGTACTTCCTTATTACCCTAAGTGTTGGCTAGTGCTTAGTTTCATTTTTTAAAGCAAGTGGAAGCAGGATCTTTGAGAGGTACAGGTGTCTGGAAGTGTCAGGACTAGCTGATGCCATACTGTGCAAGGTGTGCTCAGTACAATGTGCAGCCTGCAATTTAAGATGCAGCTGTGTAACTCCTCTGCTCATACCTGCTCTCTGGCCACATCTTTTTAAGTAGAATCATCAGCCACCAGTGAATGAGGCTCAGAACCTCTGAGGGGTCTGAGCACCTGTTCATAGGGCACATGTTCATAGATTTGTTATTTTAGCTTTTGGTAGTCATTGTATTGAAATGCAATCTGGATTAAGGGATTAACCAGCGTAAATTAGAAAGAATATTATTCACTGAATAATATGCCACAAAGAATATTATTTACTGGAAATTATGATGGCTGCAGAACATCCAAAATGGGATTTGCAAGGCATCAAGATACTATTTCTGGATATTTCAAATGCCATGAGGATCTGCAGGAGTCCCTTCACCAGTATAATACGGTATGAAAAGAGTGAACAGTAGAAGTAGTAGCAGTAATAAATGAGATTGCGTTCCTTTCAGTGTTGACAGTAATGAATTGAAAAAGCAAACTGAGGCCTATAAAAGGAGGTTGATGTACTAAACTGATGTTTATCAATAGATGCAAACCATGTGTTGGTAAGGCTTAGAATCTGGAAGGGGTCAATATAATATATGAGCGGGAAACAGTGTTTCTTATGGACATCTCTAAAGAACTGGATGTACTTTCAAAGGAAATGCAGAGTGATGTCATGTGTTAGCTCTTTTCATATGTGCACCTTTGGGATTGCTTTATTGCTCTGAAATGCAGAGAATGCTTCAAAATTACTTTCTTGTCTTCCCTATCTTTTGGGTTGTACTGGTAAATGAGTGATGTACAATTGATTACACTTGTGCAATCTGTAAAACCTCAGTCTATGGGTTAGCATTGTCATAATGCAGTAATAAAATTTAATGGTTTTCTGCGTATGCATTGCTGGGGGTTTTTTAACTCTGCAGGGTCATTCATATGATAATCAGTCTTGACTGTATCTTGTTTGTATTACATATTCTATAGGATATCTGTGGGTAGCATTTGTGTAACCTTTCAAGATGCAGCTGCTGCTGATGTTACTGAATCCTTTTCATTATGTATTCATTACAGAAGGATAAATAAACATAGATTTAATAACAATGGCAAGAGAAATCTACTGCAGTCTGGGATACACAGATGCAATTCGTATAGCCTTTTTCTTCATTTTGTGTTCAGTTCTAAAGTTCCTAATCATTAATACAGCAAGAATCCACTATGAATTTGCTGTATAGTCTCTTAAATTAAATTTAAGGCTGGCCATCATAGGATCAAAGAATTAGTTACTAAAGTCTGGGATTCCTATTAAAGCTAACTGATTAGTATACTGTATTGGTAAAGGAAATCCCTGAAAGAGATATTAATCTGAGAGTAATGGTAGTATGTATAAGATTCTGATTTGAAAATAATCTGTTAAAAGAATCTCATTCTCTTTAATATGTAGGGTATCAGAATTTCTTGCTTTCTCATGAAAAATCTTAAAAATAGAAGAGTTACCCCTCCTGCAAAATACTATCGGTAATACTGTTCATTTTTTAACTTCTCAAGTTACAACCCCTCCTGAGACTCGTTCAACACAGGAGTTGGTCTGAACTGTGTGTGTGGAAGGGTAAGGAATTACAGGAACTTGAAGTAGATGTTGAGATGACTGATTTTTCTCAAACAGCTACAAGCGGGGATGGAGAATAACTCAGCCAAGTATCAGTATGTTTCTACTCCAGGGACTTGAACTAGCTAATGTTATTCCAGGCCATGGGCTTTTGAATCCATGTTTACTTGCTTCATTGAGAGAAGTACCTGCAACTCTGATAGCTCTTTATCTTTCTCAGTGAAGTATTACTTGAGTGAGATTTTTGCGGTATTGAGGAGGACTCCAGGCATTCTTAAACAGAATTTGTGTGTTTATACATGAAATTTTTAGACAAACAGGTATGAAAGAGCACACACTGGTGTTTCTCAGGATCCTGGTATGTAGCTCAAACCCCTAGTCTCACCCCTAGTGCAGCAAATTGTGTGGGGAAACCTGCAAATGTTAGAAGTCTTGATCTTATATTTAGGGAAGACTTCAAGGTGGAAAAAAGGAAGGATGTATCTGAGGCTGAACGCCAGGCAGGTCTGTGGCTTAGATTTGTTTTATTTTCAGCTTTCTGACTTGGTTTATGAAGAAAATCCTGAAAAAGCCTTGTTTGATAATGTTAAAATAATTGATCACAGGTACTTAAGTAGAATTTTTGAAAAGTATACTCATATATTGTGTGTTAGGATTTGGTTATCCAAAGAAGTTGTGGATGCCCCATCCCTGGAAGTCTTCAAGACCAGGCTGGATGAGACTTTAGGCAACCTGATCTAGCCTGCCCATAGCAGAGGGAGATGGAACTAGATGATCTTTATGGTCTCTTACAATCCAAACCATTCTTAAATTCTGTGAACAAAGTGTGAATGTATTTGTGTTTTAATTTGATTTTCCAGATTAGAGTGATTTATCTTCTTACCCTGATCTGTAATTAAATGCAACTGGTGGATCCCCTTCAGGCATATGGGAAACACAGTATCTTAAGCAGCTTCATAAAGCCATGTGTTTGCATTCCTGTCTGAACAGCAGCATCTCTAGCAATAATCCAGAGAACTTGCCTCACCATTAATATAGGTACTTTGGGTGAATTTAGTGATATATCCAGTGGTGCCTATTGTGCTGGTAGTTGTAAGGTTTTAATTATCTACTTCATGCTGTCTTTCTTTTGCAACTCTTAGAACCAAGTCTAATTGGCAGTGCTGCCATGGGAGACTGTACTTAGTGTTCTATTGTCAGTGGTTTTGTTAAGGAGAGAAATGTCTGGCTAATCTAGCAGTAAAGGACAGGTAAGACGTAAAACATGAACAAAATTCGCATGCTATTTTTGTAATGGTATCACATTGTGCTACATTGTTTGGTGAATTGGAAAGTAGATAGTGTCCTAAGGCATTTATAAAAATGAAGGAATTGAGTTGCTTGATGACAGCTTCATATTTAATTGTTTGCTGAAAGATATAGACCCTTTCTTTTAATCTCATATGTTAAGCTGTCATAATTTCAGATAAAGTTATTAGGTAAATATTTAAATTAATTAAATGTCAGAAGATAGAGTTCAAGTCCTATGTAGTCTCTTGAAAAGTATTATAGGAAACACAGGTCACGAAACTGTTTTAAATTAGTATGGTCTGTTTTCTTTATGAAAGTGAATTAATGTGGTATAACTTTTGACAACTTCATAGCTTCTCTCAAGCTGCTAAGTATTGGTTGTTTTTACTTTTTGACACTTGAAATAGTTTTAACAAGTGTTAAATCAACAGGTGGATGCAGCTTGAACCAGAACTTACAAAACATTAGATTAGAAAAATGTCTGTCTACCAAATTGATGTTTAACTGATATTTAGTCAGCACTTATCCAACCTAGTGGGGACTGATATAGTCCAAGTCATGAAAGAAAAGGAATTAGCTCAATAATGTACCAGGGGATGTTTCAAAATGAAAAAAAATAGCAAAAAAAACCCCAAAACAAACAAACAAACAAAAACACAAACAAAAACGAAAACCAAAATAAAATAAAAAAAACCAACAACAAAAAGAAAAAAAACAGAGCAAGAAATACAAGTCTGAAAAAAATCTGTAAAGCAAGTCCTTCTGCATAACTCTTTACTTTTGTTTCTTTGGCGGCTCTTTAGGGAGCTGCCATTCTCTCCCTCTCCAAATGGCACTGCAGTTTGTGCAGTCATATTACTGATCCAGGTCAGGAACTGATTCAACTGAAAAATATTTTTCTTTTCCTGTGTTCTTTTTCATCCTGCTCACTCTGCAGTCTGGTTCCACCTGTGACTGAAAGCCATGGCATGGGACAGAGTGAAAGCCAAGGCAATGGGAGGAGGCACCTGACAGCAATACCTGATTTATGCCATAGAGGTACCAAACTTGTGACCACGACCTCTGCTGCCTCTCCATTGTCGCTCTTGTTTGGTGCTGGTACAAATCCTGAACAAATTGATTCCATGCATTTGGCCAAAGCTGTATTTGAATTTATTGAGACCAAATGGTGTCTTCATAAACAAGTTATGCATTTACTAAAAGTAAAAAATAAAAATATTATATGTTAATAATCAAAACAGGAACAAAGTGAAAATCACAGGGCTTATTTACTATGCAAGGGCTTTCCTAAGCAGCAACAAGTGGTTTTACCCCACTGCTTCAAATGTGCTTCCCCCCTTATACTAAAATAGTAATTTCCGTAGGCTCCCCTTGATGAATCAGTTATGTATACTAGGATATACATTTAGAGGAACTGACTGACATAACAGCCCATTATATGAATGAATATATTCACAAGCAGCAGAGCATTCTCAGCAAAAGTATTAACAGCTCACAACCCAAATAAGTGTTTTGGTTCAGTCACCTAAGCCTCACAGATGGCTAGCCCATTGTAA
This sequence comes from Agelaius phoeniceus, assembly GCF_051311805.1. Lineage (NCBI taxonomy): Eukaryota > Metazoa > Chordata > Aves > Passeriformes > Icteridae > Agelaius > Agelaius phoeniceus. The sequence continues at coordinate 35,070,805 of NC_135270.1, read as the reverse complement.
AGAAGATATCATAACCATGTCTTAAAGCATTTATTTCTACCAGATTTATGTGAAATACATGATTTATTTCCTCAAACCTATTGTACTTTATTTGTCACTGAATGAAGACTTACTAAGTATCAACATTGTTGATCATCTCAAATATTGATTTTTATATGCATGGCAATTGATTAACATGTCATGTGTTGCAAAAATAGATGTATAATATATCCTTATCTTTCTAAGGGAAAATGTAGATTCTGATTGGTAGCATCAGGTGAGTTGGGAAGAACATATGCATTTTTTTTTTTGTCACTTTCTAATCCTTGTATCTTATGGTGGGATATCAGTAAAGGACTGCTTCTCTCTAAAACAGAACTATTGCATCAGATAGCACCCTTTGTTATAGGAGTACAACACTAATGGGCGTGTTCCCATGGGTGGGCACATGCATAGATGACCTTTCTTCAAGGTCTCTTTAAAATTAAATGAGTAACTTATGTCTGGATAATTTGACCAACACAGAAGTGTGGAAATGTTTCTGTCCCTTTTTTAGATTCCTTTCTAAATGCCTGGTATGTAGGGGTGTTGTAGCTGTGAAACATCACTTGGCTGATTATGCACTTCAGCTCTTCTTAAGATACATTGATGTGGTTCAATTATTTGCTTTAAAGTAATCTGGTCCTGGTTGTATTTTTATACTTTTTCTAGTCATATTCAATACCTGTTAATCAGGGAATGTTCCAGCATAACTTGGCACACAAAATACAACTGAAGCAGACATCCCTTTAAAATATAATTAAAACCTAGGGACCTTACTATTCCCCTGTTATTGTCCAGTAATCCTTGAGCATTTGTAAGCTATTGAGATGCTTCTTTTAAAAGTCTGCTCATCCTTACTGTATTTCTTGTGCATCATGATGCTGAGTTTTACTAGGGAGAGCAAGATGCTAAGATGGAAACCTTCAAATGGGATAAGGCTGCTCTGCTCCCTTCCCCTGTAATTTTAGTCCTCGTATCCTTTTAGTCTAAATGCCTTCGCTTTCTTTCCATGATGTAGTTTCTATAGCTATATTCTGGATCACATTCAACTTCTTGTGTTGGCAGTCTTTGCAATTATACCACATTCAGTAAATCTCTGAAAAGGCTAAATTGACTTCTAAAGAGCCTTTTGAAGGCCTCATTACCATCATTTTTTGTCCTGACATGCTAATAGGGACACACCCCTGCACTTTTAGCAGTGCCAAATTATTAAGTAGTTGAATACCTGTCCCTGTAGCATCTAAATTTTCTAAGGTAGTGCTCTTTTCTTTTAGTATCAAATAGCATATTCTGTATAGCTGTGATAGAGTCAGTCTGTGGGAAACCAAGAACTGAGATGCAGATGTGTTCCCTTAAGAACTGTTAAACCAGCTGATGCTGCAATGTACTGCTTGTACATAGCTGTCTCCAACAGACATAACCTTTTTAGATTCATAGGTAATCTTGTGGATTTAAGATTTTAGTTCATGTAAGAGAAAACCAGTTCAGTTTTCTCAAGCCTGGGAGGACCAAAGGGTTCAGTGAGCATCTGTTGCTGATGCCACGGGAGATTTTGCAGTAAGCGTTATAAACAAACAGCTCTCGCAGTAGTTAGGCAAATCAAATGACAGGTACTAATTACTGTGTCCCAGTGGTTCTCAGGTATTCTCATGTCCCACTTATTGTTTCATGAACAGAGACTTAAGTTTTGAAAGACAAGTTATTGCTTCTTGAAAAGCCAGTGACAGAAAAAATGCCAAGTAAGGAAGAACTCAAATAGGAATGGTGTAATGATTTCAGTATGTAATTTTAATTAAATTTTTTGAGTTCTCAAATGATCATGTGAAAAGATGGAATGGGGAATTAAACCTCTTATAGCAAGGGGTCCTATTCTTGATCTTTTATTTATGTATTTTGGGGTAAAGCACAACAACTTTGGTTTTAGTAGAACATCTTATCTAGTAGCAGAATGCTGTTCTGAATGAGTATAAGCTGAAATGGCTTTATCTGCAACGAGTCATTAACTGGGAATAACTACCAGTTGGAAAGGTAGTGGAAGTTAATATTTGTGAAACAAGGTAAGGTTTCTCATTAGGAGAATCAGCCTGTAGGGTGGGCTATGGTGTTTTTTTCTCCTTTCCCCCACCCCCCTTTTTAAGGTGCTGTGTCTAACTGCTACTATTAATGTATACTTAGGCAAGTAAGCTATTGAATACTGATAATTTTTAAAAACTTGTGTTTCTAGGAAATTTCTCTTAAATTTCACTCCAGAGCAACTTACATGATATGATAGCTTTATTGCTACAGTCTTGGGATTTGGAAATATCCAGATGATTTTCCGACCTTCACTGGGAGACAGAGTCAGAAATTATGATAGCTGTTGACAATATGCTAGTATTGTAAATTCTTCAAAGCTGTGAAAGCAAGTCTTTAGAGTGTGAAGCAAACTCTGTGTGGTTTTTTTTAAGTACAAAGATTTTTGCATTTTTGTTTCAAGCCTTTTTAAAACTTCAATTCTGTTTCCAGCTTATAACTCTAATCTGAAATTTATTTATTCAGTAAGGTTCTAGTATGCAAAAGAAAGCAAAATAAAGATTTGTTGAATAGGTTTGTCTTTGCAGGGACTAATTTTTGATTTTTATTGCTCCTATGGAAAAATAGTAAGCGCTTTTCCCCTCTCTAATAGAAATTCTTTGGCAGCCATTCTGTTTAATTTTTTTAGTTTCCAAGGAATTATAGTTTCCAAGGAATTCAACAAATACTCTGAGTTTTCTAGAAGGAAAAGGTCTGGAAGTGCACTGTATTTTCTTGGTGGGTAGAGGACAGAGAAACCAGCTATAAAGGCACCACATTTGGCTTGCTTTGAATTACCTCGGTCTCCTTAAGGTGTGTGCTTATCTGAAAGAAACAAAACATTAAAATTATTCATTGTTTAGAGCTTATTTGTACAAAAAAATAGATACCTAGCATTGAGAGAGCCAACCACAAAGCATAGATCTTAATAATAAAACAGGTCTTGATGCAGTGTAGTGAGGTCTTCCAGGCTGAACAAATCAAAGCAGTTATTTATTATTGAAGCAGGACACAGTTTGGCACTGCATGAATGAAATTGTCCTCAATGTATACAAACAAAAAATATTAGCCTTAGGCCATGTGTATAAGACAGTGGTCTGGAGCTGTTTTCTCCTGAAACATTGGGCAGAGACATGAAGCTCTGATCCAGTTCTCTTTTGATGTCTGGGCCTGGCTGGCTGGGAAATGGTGCAGAAGAGAACCATTAGGGGAAAATAGATTGTGGCAAAGCTCCTTGTCTGTTCTCCTTTTATCTTGACTTAGGAAGATTGTCATACCATTGGTGCAGTGCTCTGATAGGAAAGGGAGTGTTGGGAGTCTGAAGTGTGCAGACAGTAGTGGTGTGTAATACAAATGTGTGGCTCTAAGCATTGAGAAACGGTGATAGATGGGCTGCAGTCCTGCATCTGCCAGCCCCACTTCCTGAAACTGCAAAGAGCTGAGCCCAGTAAAGTAAATAACCTTTGATCTGAAATGAGACTTTCACTAGCTCATACCAGCATGCTTTAGACTTTTACAGTGTTCTTTTTACTGCTCAGCATTTTCCTTTAGCCACCTTGATTCTGTCTTTGTCAGATAATGATTATTTAATCTTCTCTCTATTTTATATTTCTTTCCTTTTTAGTATTGGATAATATATTTTGTTGAAATGATCAGTGATTCCTTTTTAAATTGATGATAGCACAGTCTTGACAAACCTTTTGATTCATCTATTGGGTTTAGTATTTCTGGTTTTGCTTCTAAGCTTGAACTTTTTAAGTGGAATTATATGGATTTGTTGCTGTGGTACCAATAATGCCTTGTTCATAAAAGATTCAGCACTATAGCTGGCTTCCAGGCTAGAATAGTCACTCTTGAATATGTAAAATTGTCTCTGCATGAGAAAAAGGTATTACACAGGAATATTGGTTAAAGGGGTTTTTTATTATGTAGATGGGAGTGGTTTTAATAGAATTGCACTGAGAAAAGAAGCCTCTGATCATGGCTATGCAGTCCTAATAAGTTCTTTAACCATGGCAAGGGGAGGAGAGGAGCATGGGGCAAAAGGAAGAACAGATAATTCAGTGTTAAATTCTCTGTATTCAGAAAGAATGTGAAAGGGTGTTAGAGTATAGAAGATGATGCGTTTCGAGATAAGATATGCATTTTTCTTAATTTTTGGCAAAACTTCAAAAATATGTATCCTTGCCAAAAATACAAAAATAATCTCATCTAAATCAAGATGTTTGGGGTAAGGGGCAGAGGAGAGCAGTCTAAAACCTGTTTACTAGAAATAGCCATTCTTTGGCTTTTAGGTAAGTCACGATTCTCTGAAGTAAGTCCTGGTTCAACTCTTTAAGTGGCATTTAGGCATTAAAAAACTAGAAATAGGTTGCTTGTAATGCTTACATTTATTTACTAACTGTCCTGTTACACTGTTCTCCAGGACTTATTTTTTGTAAATTTGAGGTTTCTTAATAAGTCTTAAACAACATAAGTCTTAAACAACATTCACTGGGAACTGCTTATGACGCTGAAGTTACTTCTCTTCTTGCTTTGGCTGAACTTTGTTGTTCTTTTGCTTCTTTAATCCATAAAACATCCAATCTTAAGTCCTTGGTATAGACAGTCATGAAAGGATTGGTATTGATTGCATCAGTTGATGAGTGGGTATAAAGGCCATGTGTGTAAATCAGGATTGGACTGGGCCTTACACCTCTTGACAGCCTGTCGAGCAACTGGACAGATTGCATAATATATTGTAGTCTGTGGAGAGGGACTTCATGTCTTCTGTCTTCAGTAAATGCTAAAGTTCTCAGTAAAATAGGGCATCTTAACTCAGTTTTGCTTTTAATATATTGATAGTGATACACCAGAAACTTACAATTTCACAGTATTTAATTTTTTTATATCTGAGTTAAAACTGTCGGATTTTTTCTGTGGAATTATAAAAGTGTTATTCAGTGAGTGTTTTTGAGGGATCAATTTTGTAATTTGCATCTCTGGACAAAGTTGTTGAAGTTTAACCTAATTGACAAAATCTGCAACTTTAAAGGAAAATTATTTTCTTTGGGAAGTTTTGACTCTTTTTGTTGGTCAGCTCTCATCGTATTGTTTTTGAATTTTAAACTTAAAAAGTAGCTATATGTGTCATTGATCTATAAGTATACCTTTCTCTTTCTTAGTGCTTTTAAGCTCAGAAGTCAATACATGTAAATAATGTTCTGAATGTTATGACTTTGGTTCTTAGTTGATTGTTTGATCACATGGAAAATGTAATTTCAAAGGACATTAGGCAGTAAACTTTTTTTCTTACATTGATTTAACATCTGTATCATTAATTGATTTACTAGGGAATTACTAATCTGCAGTGAAAATACAAAGCATTACTAATACTGCTCTAGTATAGAGATTGACAACAAGGAGGCGTAGAATGAAGTAAAATTTTGAAGTATCTTCTAAAATATGTCCTTAATTCATGGAGTATAAGCAGAAATAGTTCATGGAGTATCTTAGGGGAAGTGCTTTGATGTACCTACTGATCAGTGTTCAGAATTTACTTTCTAAATTGCCATAGCTGAGTATGAGTGCATGTGTTGCAGTGATACTGATTTGCTTTGTGAAGGTATTACTCAGGATGCAGTCACATGTTTTGTCTGCAGCTATTAATAATTTCAGTAATGCAACTGTATTTTCATTTAAATTTTTATAATAAAATTTTATACTGGACTTTTTTATTTTGGAAATGCCAGTTATTGTCTTTTGAGGAGAACATGGCTAGATACTGGTCTCAGTAGCTACACTATAAAGGTTTTATATGTTAAAGTCTTTTGGCAAGCTTAGAAAGAATTTTATTTCACAAAGAGTAATGGCTTAAGGAAACTGAAAAACCTATGGAGGTATTATTGCTACTACTGTAGTTCAAGTTAAAACCATTCTGTTCATGTCTTTAACAGCAAATTTTAGTGTAGTTCCAAGCCCTTGAAAAACACATTGATACATTTAAACTAAGCAATTTACAGTCAAGATGACAGATTTTCTTCTTTGCTGCACCATTTGTCTTGTTTTATCAAAGAGTATTTATGGATGATTCTAACAGGTTAATTACAGGACAGCCTTCATGGACTAGGCAGCAGACAAGCCAACAGTCATGGGGATTCTTGGCTGTAACTGTGCAGTGGGAAGAAGCTATTAGCAGCAACTTTACAAGCTATGAGGCTTAGAATAATAGATTATGATTATATTAATACTGTGTATTAGAGAACAGAAAAATCAAGCAAATGCTCTACTATACATAAAACTTCAGAAGAGACAGAGGACCTATTCTTTCAGGATGGGAATTTTCTGTGTTAGAGGTATATGAAGCAGAGAATAAAAAAACCTCCCAAGGAGTCATAAACTAACTTACAAAAAAACCCTTTTTACAAAGACAACCGCAAATACAAAAATGTATGTAAGTTGCATAGTAATAAATTTCATGCAAGAAAAATAGGAATCATTTTGCATGTGTTGACAATACACTTGTTAATCCTGGTGTTTGGAGATTCTTCTCTTTCTTTATATGTTTAATTTTGAATGGAGGGAAGAGAAAAAAATTACAGTCTAGTAGAAATACTGGGCATTTTTTCTTTTACTTTATTCCCCTACCTTAAAGTGCTTGCAGTTTTTACGGAGTGGTCGGCACAGTAAAAATGACTGACATAAATGTTAAGAATATAGAACTTGAACAGAAGTAAATGCTGACAGCAAGAGGGCAGTTAAGTTGAATTAACAGAGTTATTTCTGGGTAGTGTGTCATTTCTGTGTATTTTTAGAGTTCATTCAAGCTCTCAATATAAGCTTAAGGAAAAATTACTTAAATTGAAAATTGCAAATCAAATTTTATTTGTAAATCTGCTCAGCTCTAGGCCCTTAAACACTATGTTTCATGTGATTTTAAGTGTTAGACCCTGAGCTTTCAATAATTAAGTAATGCTAAAGTAAAATATTGGTGCGGGTAGAAATTATGTGTTACGTAAAACTGACACTAAAAGACAAAATATCTATAGCTCATTACATTAATGTTCTGTATTACAGCAGTAAATTGATGCTTGTAAAGGAATTTATGAATACCTGAGTAGACCTAATATCACTCACTTAGATGGGAATAGAGTCATGTAGCACAGCTTTCCCTGTCCTTGTAGGCAGATGGGGTAATTTGTATAGCAAAGCTGGAACTATGAAGTGAGAGGAAGAGCTGAGAGGAGCACACGGGGCTCAGAGCTGTGATTCTGTGTCTGTGCAGTGGCTCAGTGTCACAACGGGATGGCTGCTGGTGGCATGGTGGCTGTGGAAGCTGATCCTGCAGCCAGTCCTGGTTCATTTCCTTTTCCATTACTAAAATAATGGGATGTGCTGTGTCCCTCAGGTTTGCAGGTGATACCAAATTGGAGGGGAGGGAGGTAGGACTTTCAATAACGCGGCTCTAGATGTGGGAATGGGGAAACAGAAAGGGACTTCCTGATGTTTGGCCAAGACAAGTGTGAAATCCTGCACCTGGGCTGGAATAATCCACTGCCTGGGGTAGAGGGCTGCCTGTCAAGTCAGGAGAGGTAAAAAAAATCCCCATAAGAAAGTGAAGCTCTTCATTTGGTTTACTATCTTTGGCAATTAAGTAACCTCACTGAATGATAATGTTTGCCCCAATTTGAGCAGGAGTTTGACTTGGTGACCTTGAGAGAAGTCAGATTCACTTTTGTGATCTTAAACTGTATAAATGAGCAGGTAGCTGTGAAGGAACTCTGGCATGTTTTGACAAAGTAATTCCAGTCTGTCTGAAATCAAGAATGTTTTGGTAATCTGAGAGCTGTGTACAGGCTTCTTAGAGTTTCATGATGGAATTGGTACAAGCAGCATAAACTTTCTGCAGAAAGAGCAGAGTATTAGATTCAGATTAAATCTCTGTCAACAAGCTGGATGCTTTCTAAGACTGTCACATACCAGTGGACATTTTTTTCCCTGAAGATTGAGTTTGGATATCTCTGTTAGTCCTGAATTGGACTTTTCTTTGAATGACAAGTACAATAAATAAGAGCTAGGATGCTGTTAAATGCAAGACATCTAGTGAGAGATGAAAGGTTCTATCAAAAAAAACTAACTTGGTTTTATACTTGCTCCTTAAAAGTATTGCCAAAAGTATCTCTGCTCAGTCATAAATTAGTTGGTTATCTTTTCCAGAATTTAGCAGTATAGTGTGTCAAGATTGGAACAATATTATGCTGTGAAAGAAATTGTGTTTGATTTTAATTTTCCAGAGCAATATCCCTCGTGAGGAAATCTGAAAGTCAAGTCTTACTTATTAAAGTTGGTATTTGAATCTTACTTTGCTTTTCAGTGGTGGATGTTACATGTTAATTCTGAAACTATTGGATGGACATGGTTTTATTTGGTGTGTTTCTGTATCCTGCTGTAGAATGGGTGGACCTGATATGTTCTGCTTTAGGTTAAGTGTGACAGAAGATTTATGAAAGTGAACACAAATTACCCATTTTCTCAGGATTTAGGCAACCAGTATGTTGAGCCTTCTCAACAGATTATGGTAGATACAAGAAGTAGCCTCATTTAGGGTCTTCCATTTTAAACAAATCAGAATAATTATTTTCATCTGGTCTAGTTTGAACCTTCTAATGTCTGGCTGGAAGAAATCAAATGCATTTTCCATTTCAAGTGTGTTTCCAGAGTTTCTTGTGAAACATGTAGCATGGTACATATGATCCACTCTTGTTACCTCCAATGCACTGCGAGGGACTGAAAAAAGTTGGTCAAAAGATGATAAAATGTCATGAGACAAAAAAGGAGCAACATCGCATTTCATTTTTCAGGCTGTGCTTGTCTTTCAGTCTGCTTGTGTTTAGAGTTCATAAATTCAAATATATAGTTTTAGAAAACCTGCCAATATTTTTGTAGGTTTTTTCACATTTTCACAGTCTTGCCAGGTACGAAATTTGCCTTATCATGTCCTGGTCTGCACCTCAACTTCTACTTTAGGAAAGCTGAAAATCAATTGGAAGGGTTAAGTACAGGGAGATGTAATGAGCAGTTCGTCCACTGTAAAATACACCCCTCCTGTTGCATTTTGCATGAATGCATAGTGACAAAAGTAGGAACAAACCTTCAAGGCATTATAGTGTTGCTTGTAGTATCAGTTCTCTCGATGTTCAGATTGTTGGCAATTTTTCAGCATTTCTTCATATCCAGACTGTGTTCTTATGGCCTTTTTCTTTTTTCTTTTTCTTTTTTTTTTAACCTCTCCCCTCTTTAAAGTGATTTTACTGTACTTCTAGTCTCCTAGTTTGGAGAAGTGTCTGTCCTCTAAATGCTAATATGGTTTAGGGCTTTTTTGCACTATTGTAACATTGTATTTTTTCTCTCCTGATATATGGAGGAGCTTTTTTTAAAATTTGACTGCAGTACTACTAATGTTCTCTGTAGAACCACCCACCAAGACAGCAGGCAGCTCCATCCATTGTAGACCTTGTACCAGCATTCACAGCATGGCTGGAAGCTAAGGGGACATGTCTGGTGTCTCAAGTTCAAACTGCTGAGTCCTAGATTGTGAAACTGCTTTAAATATTTGAGATTATAGCTCTCTCTGATCCAGACTTTTTATATGTTTCATGCCTGTTCTTTGGGCATTTTTTTCTTCTTTCACAGACAGTCTTTCAAACTGTTGCATTTATCTGCTTCAGGATATCTTTAGTCTTAACCTTTTGAATGTAGGAGAAACCCGGATCTGAGGAACAACTCTTCTTTTTTCCTTCCACCCATTTTTAATTTGGCTATAAATATAAATGTATTTCTAATACTCAAAATCTGCAAAAGAGAGTAATTGGATTTTCCCCTCTCAAGGGCTTTATTAGTGTACTGTGTCTAGGAACACTATGGATATTGCTTCAAAAAAAGTATACTTCCCTCAGTGTAAGTTTCCTTTACCCTATCCTTTGTGTACTGTCAACTAATTTGTACTTTCACTGGCTCTTTTCTGGTAGGAAATTGGTCCAATTCAGTCAGACAAAACGCATGCTTTCAAATAATTCATACTTAACTACTTGGGCAGATACAATCCTATTGTTCAGGTACTTCAAAACAAAATTAACCAAAGCAGTAGTGCTTTTAACAGACATGATTTATTTATTTCTGACTTCATGGCAGTTTTTTGTTTCAGATTAGGTTTTTTTGATAGTTGTTACTTTGTAGAGCGAAATTAGAATGTACCTCTGTAGTAGTAGCTTCTATTGTTGGCATTTGCAGATTGAACAAAATTAGTTCAGTCCACATAGACTTGTTGAATAACACTTCAGTACTGACCTGGAGCCCAAAATAAAACTTTAAAATGTTTCCAAACTGAAATTTATTTTCTCATTTGGCTTTATATCACATTTCAGCTGTACCTTTAAGTACCTCCCCACCGATATATTTCTGGGGTGTTTATTGGTTTGGGGACGTGTGTATGTGTGTGTTTCAATTTCTTCATAGCTTTAAGTGGTTGAAGTCTGACAGACTTTTTTAGTTGCTTATATTGAGATTTAGATGTTTTCATAGCACGTGTATGTGAAGGGAATTCTCTCGGACAGTCTGAGTTACAAGTGCATGGAATAATTTGCCCACTGCTGTTCTGACTGAGGCCATTGTATAGCAAAAGCTGGGGATTTTGTCTTGAATGACTGTAATAGCTCTTTCTTACATCTGCTAATGGAAAGTATTTTTTTTTAGTAGCAGTCTCATCTGCTGTATTTTAGGTCATTGATTCAGTGCAAAATCAAGAAAAACACAGTTTTCTAAGTAACTTTAAAAGCTCCAGTAAACCCTCTACCCTCTTATAACAGTATTCTCTTAGAATGCAGAATCTTAAAAGTTGTTGGCCAGTTTGTTTCATAACCTGAAGCCTCTCAAGTTATTTGAGCAAGCTTAGAAATTGAGCACTATTTGTTAAATACCATTCTCCTTGTATGAGTTACTGAGTAACAAATTCAGGCTTTAATTTTCCAGAGCCTCTTCCTGCCTCTCATGACACTTGCTGTGAAGTTCAAACATTGTTTTCAGGCTGGTGAGGTAATTCCTAGTGTACTCTCTGCTAAGGATGCACATCTGTTAACTTGCACGGGAATTATGCCAAATTCCACTTAAGTTGACAAGCACTTTTGTGCTAATGATTTTAATTGGTTCCTCACAGTTTCAGGTGCTGAAGTGACCAGAATGTGATAAAAGGACGACCCACACATGCATTCACTATGGTTTGTGTCTTGAGCCTTGATTTCTAAGCTAAATTGAAATGAGATTTTCTGCAGTGTGCATACATGCTTACAAGGTGATTTTAAAGTATGCTTGCTGTTCAGCAAAGTCTTTGTAGAATGCTGCCTGCCTTTTAAGGAAAGGAGAGCAAAGAAGATTGAAGGTATAAGTGATCCAGAAAAATAGAGTGAACTGAAATTCTCAATCACCAAATATTCTCCAATTAAGAGACAAGACTCTATCATGCCAGGACAAGGTGAACTACTAAAATAAAATGCTCTAGGTCAGGATCAGCTGGAGCTCTATTCTAATTGAGAGGTCCCCTGATGAAGATTTTGGTGTCTGTGTTGTGAGAAATTCATCATTCTTCCCTGGGACATGGCTTGAATATCTGTTATCTTCCCTAGAGTTACCCTGCTTTGGTAGATCTGCCTGAGCACCATGCTGTCCTCTCAACTAGGTTTTAACTAAACACACACACAATAAATCTGCTGGTTTTGACTGGAAGTATCTTGAGTCCTCAAATGCAGCTGACTGTGCGCAGGAAAAAGGAGGTGGGAAAAGTTTGAAAGTTGGCTGCTTTGCAATATAAAGTAGTAAAAGGCAATTCAAACAAAACCTGGAAGTTCAGTCATCATTCTGGAAGTGAAAATGTGTTTAATAAGATTCCTTTGCAGATATTTGCAGTTAAGCAGAAGCTTTCTCTCTGGTGACAAAATGAAGTCTGCCGTTCTTCCCACTGTTACCTACATTTGTCTATATAACTGCCACTATGAAAAGCAGTTGCCTTGATATCAGTAACTTAAACTATATTGCTGTAGTATTTTAAGAATTATTTAAGCAAGTTATTAATTTAAAACTGAAAAAATTCTATATTTATAGCTTTAAAATTTTGATAGAAACAAAAGATGAGTCTTCTGCAATGGACATGGATGATGAGGGGTTCAGGTGTTTGAATAGTCATAAAGTTTGTTTTTAAGGACAATTATTTACATAGTTCTGTGAAAAATATATGGGGGGGGGAAACCAAAGGCAAGGCATTCTGCCTCTAAGCAGCAGTTTTTTATTAATACAGTCATGTTGGAAGACTCTCACTTCAGGCTTATAACACTTCATGGTGTCATATGCATGAACAAAAGAAGTATTTTTTCATTGCAACTCAAAGCAATATTTTTTTTTTTCATTTAAAGTCACCAGAACACTTTTTTATCAAGTCCTTTATCTTAGGAAGATACAGAAGTATCTTAACCTGAATTTCCAGGTTAACCAATTTTTTTAGTACTTGATTTTTCTTTTACTAGTCAACAGATAAAGATAACTTGCATGTAGAGAAAGGCGTTTCATACATTTTTATCCTGAAGCATGAGGCTGGCAGTGATGCAGTAGAGCTGATTTAAGCAGACAGATGATGCATATTGTTATCTGAACTACTGGGAAGGGCTGTGGGAAAACCAGTATGTGTTTAGACTTAGGAGTAGTTTGCCTCTTTTGTATCTGAAAGCTTCTCTTTCTTCCAATTTGATGTCAAAACATTATGCTGTGCCTAAAGAAACAGAAGGAATTAATGTTTGGTTACACTGCTATGTATTTAGGGCCATTTACATCCTCATGTCCTATTTGGCAAGTGGAGAAGGTGGGACTGTGCTGCTTGTCCCTGCTTTCAACTCCTTAGATCCCAGATGGTGAGAAAGCAGCACTGTCAAATGAAGGAAAGAGGAAATATGGGCAAAAAAAAAAAGGAGATGCCATTCTGAGAAGTCAGGCCTCAGCTTACGAACATTTTGACCAGCAAGCGGGAATTTAAACCTGCCCCAGTTTTAGCTGGTTTTGTTTATTTTCAGTGAGGCTAGCTGTCTTTTGCTGCAAACATATATCCTTCCTTTTCTCTGTACCTAAAAAAAAAAAATTAATCCTGGAAGTGGCAACATAAGTCTGAATTCTTTTTGCCACAGTCTTCTCAGAGCATCCTTTTGTATTATATATAGATCGTTGAGGTCTAAGAAGTGCGGCAGGTGTGCAAGAGGTGATAGTTGGACAATCACAGTGGGAAGGCTCAAAGTTCTAGAATTAATTCAGACTGCACATTAAATCAGTGTTAGTTGAAACTGTTCTGAGAAAACATGAAACACTACAAGTTTTGATGCTCAAACTCAGAGCTGGAATTGATAGGTAGTAAAGCTCACAACCATCATGTAAAGCAGATAGGAAACAGTTTTCCTAAAATTCACATGGTATACTAAGACAGTTTCATGTATATCTGGCTCTTACTCCTCATGACCTAAGTAAGTCAGAATGCACCTGTTTGCTCCATCTTAATTCTCAGCTTTATTTCTTTGATTGTGGGAAAGGTATTGTAGGAAAATCTGGAAGTTGCCGGCCAAGACCATACTTTGGGGACCATGTGACCTGAACAGTAGTAGCTTGAACTACCCTGTAGCCTTGCAGAACTGAGTAATACAAACTTCTACTATCATAAGGGTTAAGGGAATATGTGAGTGTCCTTTCCCCTGCCTAGTCTTCATTTCCTTGCTTTGGGAAGAGTGTAAGATTTTGAAATGAGGGGAAAACAATTGTAAGGTTGTCTTAGTGACAGAAGGAAGACCTTCTTATGCTGAAGGAATAGAGATAGATCATCTTTTCTTTCCTTTTGCTTTGGAGTTATATAGGTAAGAATAGCAAATGGGGGCCAGGCCTCATAGATATCTTAATGCCTTTTCTTTGAGCCTTTGTACTTTGACATTTGAAAGAAAACCCAAGAAATACTTCTTTCTCAAACTTCTGGGGCATTTCTACAAGTTACGTGTGCTTTGTCCTCTGAGACAACATTGCAGAATTGAGTAGCAACTGGACAAAGATACAAAAAAGTCACCAATCTCACTAAGTCTTCCATCATAAATTGCACAGCTTTTTATTTTGAAGGCACAGTGTTACAGTTTAAAAAAAAAGGCAAAGCAAACAAAAAAGCCACTTAAAATTGAAGCATAACTTAAATATTGGCTTTTATTAAGATAGATGATGATCATGTAAGATCTTAGCAAAAATGCCTAAATGATTTGTTGGAGAGGGAATGTATCTAGGTATATGTAATTAATTCGACACTTTTTCTATTTTTTTTAGAAAATACTTTTTACATGTTTGCAAGATAACTCCCACTCAGTGGCTGGTGAAGTGCTCTAGTTTTTTAAGCAATATAATGAGCAGCTAGTGAGGATGGTTTTCCTGGCTGCCAAAGGGTTTCTCAGTAGTTACAGTGACTGCCATATTACTGTCAAGCTGTCATGGACTAAGTGATGGTTTTAAAGCATGTTTGGTGGGTTCGTGAGTAGCTGATTTTTTGAATGCTATAGAAATGCTAACTGTTTCCTAAAATACTACCACACAAAAGGTGAAGTGCATCTAGATCTGTTTGGCTGTGCACAGTAATCATGAGTGTGAGATGTAAAGGAGGAGCTGCTGTTTTCCCGAGAGGATTGCACCATTGCAATCTGAATTTCTGCTTAAGGTGATGACATGCCCAAGGTCCTTGTAGGTTCCTTCACAGAGGAGTAGCCCTCTTGGCCTCTCCCAGAGTTATGTGGTGGATGATACAGAAACAGTCATCTAATCAAGATGCTTTTATAGTTCATCAATAATAGGCATTTTAGGGAGGTGATGAAGTTTGGGAATGTAATGTAAATCTTTCGCTGCAGTACAGAGCACTAATGGCTCCAGATGAAGACAAAGCTGCTGTTTATTGATTATTAAAAGTGCTATATAAAGAAGTTTAGAGAAGTAGATTTTGGATATGTCAAGTGAACCAGTTTCTGGAGATGCTGAGATTAGACATTTAGTGTTTAAATATCATCTGTAAAATTTTGTATTCTCACCTTGAAAGATTAATGCCCCCTGTTTTCAAGAGCATTTAAATGTATGTCATGTATAAGCCTTCAGAACAATAGGAAGTTTGCTATATGAAAGTTTAAGGCTATACATTTCATGATTGGTTATCCATGAGACTCTGAGAGGGGAAAACATCTAGTGCTTCCTGGTGTCAAACTCTTTGTTTTGCAGAGCTGATAGTGTTAATTATATGTGTGATTTACATATAGTAGGCACAATTTTTTTCTTTTTAATACATAGCTCATTTAGCAGTAGATCATTGCCCATTTTGCATGGAAAGAGAATAATCCACAGGCCATAAAAGTTGAGCCACTGTTAAATAACCTTCAATTAGTACTGATTTGTAGAAGATATATGAAACTTGGTCTAGTAGAATGCTGTAAAGTGTTTAAATACAAACAAAGAGTAAATTTAGGGAAGATAGGCACATAAACTTTTACAGTTTTTGAGTTTGTTTCGCACTCACTACTGTGTAGGTTTGAAGTAGAAACAGAACATCTATATACCCCGTAGGTATAGACAGGTTTCGTGACACCCCTGCTTTGTTGGGATTGTTACATTTGGATGCATGGGCCATGGAGTAAGCAATGAATCTTTAATACTAATCTCACTTCTTAGTAATAGCTGTCTTTGCATTTCAGTAGTTGTTCTGGCCTAATTTTGCTGCTACCTTTCTGATACTGCATTGATCTTCTGTGTTCTGTACCATTTGATGGAAGATTCTATATCACCTACTTCACTATGCACCAGTTTGGCTCTCAGTGCTTCCACTGTCAATGAGATTTCTGGCAACTTGTTTGCTACATTCTTGTCAATAGGCTGATCAATATACTTAGTCCAGCTGTGCCTTCTATCCAAGGTAGCTTCTTAAAAACAATTATCTCCCTTTGGAATGCTAGTATCTCTTTTTTTCTTTTTCCCTGCTAAAATTTCCTTGGAATGAATTTTCTGTTTATCATGTTTAGTTCTCATAAGGGTGTTTGGACTTTCACAGACACACTCAGAACTGAAAACATCTAAATTTGAGATACTGAAAAGAGATTTTCATATTGACCTTCTTTTGCTAATGTATTCCAAAGTACATTTAACAACAAGACACTGATCTGTGTCTTTTAAAATTTTCATCCTAAGAACCAATATTAACTTTTTAACTTCATGGAATGATAAGGTATTACATCTGTATTTACTTAGTGTTTAACTCTGTCTCTGGGTGCAGAAGTGCGTGCAGCGTGCTTTTTCAGAGCGGGAAGCCTGTTACTTTTCCTGAATATCTGGGCAAATGGGGTGCACAAAAATATGCAATCTTGCTGTTTAAGTCTTGATTATTTTAGAAGCTCTGACTGCCAGCATCTAAAAGCAGAGAAAAGCAACTTTTCCAATAATACTCTTATTTGGTGGACCATATGGGTAAAATTATTTTTGGAAAGAGTTTAGGTAGGAAAAAAAATAGATGACACACCAGGTTTAGTAGATTATGCAATACAATGATTATACAAATTATTTCTTCACTGAAAGTGGAAATGTGTTTGGGAGTGACTTAACGTACAGCAACAGAAAAGTGACATGCAAATAAAATACACATTTGACTACAGAAAGTGTCTAAAGCTACTTATAGAACTTCCATGGGGTTACACTGATTAAAAGAATATTTGTTTAGAGAAAACATCTAATGCAGGAAGTCAATTTTCCTGCTGTTGAAAAGCTAGCCTTATTAAGTGCTCTTTGAAAACACGATTCTGACTTAATGATACACTAATTTGAGCATTGTATTGCTTTTTTTATTCTTTTCCAAAATCAGAGCAGTCTTCTTTTTTGTGGTTTTTAACATACATTTTGTTTATAATAAGTAATATAATTTTTATTCATGGTTGTTGTTTGGGTACCTAATATTTGGAAGGGAAGGTGTCAAAAAAACTTTAGTTCCTTAATTCTTATACCTGTGTTTTTCACAGACTATTGTCTGATTTGATGGATTTAATATGTAGTAAGCACATTTACCTATGTTTCTTGGCTGGCAATCAAATGTCACAGATGTTGGTGGTTTTATACAAGCATGACCTACATGTACCATGTTGTGAAAAGACTGGAAAAACACTTTGTTTTTTTAAATCAGCAATATCAAATTCAGTCTAAAGTAACAGGTTTTTTTAATAAGGTGTATATACTTACATGGTCATATGGTTGGGTTTTTTTACCTTCTCTGTTTTCCTCAATTGAGAAGATGAGAAAGAAACTATTAATACTCAGTGCTGAATATGAGAAACTTCAGCAAATTAACATGGGGGAAAGAGAACAGTAAGGTAGTTGATGGTACACCTTTCCTATGATGAAAATCGGAGAGAATTGGGTTTTTTCAGCCTGAAGAAGAGAATGCTTTGAAATTACCTAATTGCAGCCTTCCAGTACCTGAGAGCCTACAAGAAGTCTGGAGAGGGACTTTTTACAAGAGCATGTCGTGATAGGACAAAGGGAAATGGCTTCACACTGCAAGAGAGTAGATTTAGGTTCGATGTTAGGAAAAAAAAGTCTTTACTGGGAGGGTGGTGAGGCACTGGGACAGGCTGCCCAGAGAGGTGGTCAGTGACCTGTCACTGGAGATGTTTAGGACAGACTGGATGGAGCTCTGAGTAACCTGACCATGGCAGGGAGATAGGACCTGGGTGATCTTTAAGGTCCCTTCAAACCCAGACCATTCTGTGATTGTGAGAATGAAATGGAAAGACCTTTGTTGTAGTGCTGGGGTTTTTTACAGGATGTTGGTAACTTAAGTTGATAATGGCTAAAATATATCCAATTTTGAGTACTAAACAGCTTGTTTGGCATCATACCACCATTCTGAGAATAAGGAATATGCTTTTCAATATGTTATCCTGGAAAGATAATGCATTCTGCTGTCAGAATCGGTGACATGTATTTGCTTCATGAGACACTGTAGAAAATACACCAGCAAAACAGCTACTGATAAGTGAAGTAAACAGCATGCTCCTGAATCACAAAGCCCATTTCAGTTATATGTTTTCTATATGTTCAGTGACAAACAAGAAACCAGCCCAAGCATCTATTACAAAGGTGAAGCAATTTGAAGGCTCCACGTCATTTGTGAGGAGAACGCAGTGGATGCTTGAGCAGCTCCGCCAGGTCAATGGCATAGACCCTAATCGGGTGAGTTTGAACTCTTTTCTAGAAAATGAAAATTGAGCTGTTATGTAATTGATTTGGGAACCAGGCATTCTTTCTATTCAAAGGGTATCTGGAAATATAAGATACAGGTTTAAGTGCAAATTCTCAAAAAAGAAATAGTTAAGTGGAGTATGTGAAGTAAATTTTAATGGGAAACATGGGAGGAGGCTAAAACTCAGTCATATGGATTTTTTCTTCTTGTCTTTCCATACTTTCCTTACTTCTTTCTCTTTTCTTTGTAAAGAGCAGAGTAAGAGCCTTGTTTGCTTCAGCTTTAAGCCTCTTGGGGTCTACTTTGGCATGCAGCTGTGCTATGAGATAGAGCAATAGGTAGAAGTAAGTACAGAGGAGGTTGCTGAGATTCAAATTTGTGAAATCTTGTGAATCCTGCATTTTTTCTAGGACAGTCCTTTCCTCAGATATTTCGGCATTCCTTATCTTATGCTAGAAAATGTGGTAGTGCCCTTTAGCTGCAAATGGCAAGTGAACACTGATTTAAATAAAAAACTATCAAAAATAAAATAAAAAAATTACCCCTATGTTAAATAGCTGTGGAATTACTCCTTTAATTTGGGCTGTGCAGCTCACCTTGAGCTATCTCAAGATGAGGTTGTACAAATATCTCTTAGGCATTATGAATGCAGCTCTCCAGTACTAAAACAACATAATTAGAAGTTAAAAATGTGTCTCATATTATGTGCTCACCAAGTGATTTTGTGTTATTTTTATAGCAAAATATTTTTGTGACTAGCTCCCTTGTTTCTTCAAAGCTGTGCTCTGATCAGCCACCTAAGCATCTTAATTATGGTGCACTAAATTCTATCACTACCCAAGTCTTAGTACCTAAGTCCCTAGTACCAAGTCTAGTTACTACCTGAAGACTTGGTACAAAAAAGAAGCTCTTGGCCACTGCCTTATGAAATGCAAGGAGTGGAATTGTATTTTCTGTGGGTAAAGGGACTATGAAAGCAAGTGAAATGACAAAGAGGTAAGGGATAAGAGTTTCAGGTCCTTTTACAGCATCTGCTATGCAGCTAGGTACATAACAGATTGAAAGTCCTGCCAAGCTCTTAAGCTTAGAAATGTTTCCTTCAAGCTCATCTCCTTGTGAATTCCCAGGGTTATCAGCTGGAGAAGAACATTTACTAGATTAGCTTGCAAAGCAGTGTTTCCCAAATATTAAATGTATAGCATAATTCTTGCATCAATTCCTTTTATTTTGGCAGCTGAATCTGGTATAGAGCTGCACTGTGATTTGTTCTGGGAGTGGCCTTTTGCTCATGTTATCCTGAGTCCTTTGCAACACTTTATGAAAATGCATTAAATACAATAACTAGGACTTGTTATTTGCTTAGGACTTAGCTTATTTGTTTGGTTGAGCATGGAGAGCAGATCCACATCTTCTATAACATAGTGTGACCATAGATTTTGTGTTGAGAGACATAAATGCTTGCATAATATAGATGACACAAATACATCTGAAGATAGCAATGGTTTCTTATGAGAATTTGACTTTTAATTTTTTGATCTAAAATATATTTGTTTTCAGATATTTTTGTCATAGCTGACTATTCCTCATTAAAAATAAAATTATAATAATAATAGTAAAAAAGCCTTCCTGCCTGTTCGGTCTTTTTTGTTCAAAAATATGCAGTAATACCAGGATGGTTATTAGGTGCGTGACCTTTCTGCTTTTTGCAACGCAGTACATTTTAAAAAATATCTTTCTCTAAATCATTTTTAAAACAGGAATAATAGCAGTCTATTTTTTTTTTTCTTCTAGGATTCCCCAGAATTTGATTTACTATTTGAAAATGCATTTGACCAATGGGTAGCAAACACAGCTTCAGAAAAATGCACATTCTTTCAGATTCTACATCACACTTGTCAGCGATACCTTACAGACAAGAAGCCAGAATTTATCAACTGCCAATCTAAAATTATGGGAGGTAAGTGAATCAAAGGTTAATACTTTGCAGCTGGAAATTATTTGCATGTGATCTATTCTGTGTTCAGATAATCTTGCAGCCTTATGACATCTTGAAGTCATGGGTCTGAACATGCTAACTTAGCAGTAAACTTCTAGGCTTCAGCATTTCTCCACCAAGCACCACCTCACACTCTTCTGTTACCTTTTCATTCCTTTTACGTTAGCTACTGAAACTGATACCAGATACAGATAATTTTGTCAATCAATATTTTTCTTTCAGTGTCTTCTCAAACTAAGAAAAATGTGCAAAATTTCTTGTGTCTTCTCTAATTCTTTCTTTTTCCACATGAAGAGAATTCCTTTGTTTTCTTCCTAGTGTGGTGGTGAGGAGGGAGCTGCATTAGTGTTTTCTATTTCATATGTGAAGTGTTGTGTTGGTTATCTGTTTGCTAATGTTTCTCACATCATCATTCCTGCAAATAAGTTGTTATTAATAAAGCACAACACATTTTGCCTTTGAACTTGCATTATTCTTCTAAGCTTGACCTGTCCAAAATCGAGTTCCTGATTCAACTGACCCAGTATTAACTTTATCCTAAACAAGTGTCATCAGAGTGGAAAAAATTGCCACTGAAGTTCATAAATATATGCTTAACTTCTACTTTTTCAACACACACTAGACCTTGCCATGTCCCATGAAGCACACCCAAATTCTACCTTTGACAGCTTCCTAGATAAAGTGGGAGTATTCAGTAATCCTCTGATAGCAGGTGATGACCATTTCCATATTCCTTGCATGTCATTCTGACTGGGCACGAGTCTGGTCTGTGTATGTACACACACAGTGCTGCATATAGACATTGTATAGGAACTAATGAATCTGCTCATGGATACAGTGCTTCTGCTGTTCTTCACACTATCAACTTTTCCCTCACACTGGGTGATACACTGTTGGTAGGTTTAAATTTGACAGAACCTGTACAAACTGTAAACCAAATAATAGTTGACTAAATTTGTGTGACTTGCTGTGTCAGCCTCACTGAGCCAGCTGTTTGTATCAAAACCCATTTAGTCCAAAACCTTAAATACCAAGAGGATTTTCTGGAATGTATGTTGAAATTTGTTGTCAAGCTCAAATTCATCCCGACTAGAGAAATTAATGTCCAAATGTAGCCAAGCAAACCAAAGAACATAGACCTGAGGATATAGTTTGAACTTATATTATATCCAGTTGAGAATTTACAACTTGGGGTTTTTTGTTGGTGCTGTTATGTTGGTGTTTTTTGCTAACTAGTCAAAGCAGTATATTCAAATCATACTTAAATCTTAGTGCGGTCAGATTTCAAGGCTTGTGACTTCATCCCCTCAGCCAAGGCAGCATAACATTTAAAGTGATATTCTTGTGAACTTTCTGGGATGTTAAATTAATACTTTTTCTTTTTGATGGTTTGACAGTTAACTTCTAATACTCTACAAAATTTTGAAAATAAATTATTAGAATATATATATATGCATGCATTCACATGGTTTTCTAAGTCATTATATAGATATGCCCATCTACAATAGGCATGTGTGTAATGTGTATCTTGTAGCTAATGCGTATTTTCAAAAATAAAAAAAAATTGCCACCAAAGAACAGTTCTTCCTAAGTGGAACTGAAGATGAAAGAACTTGAAGGGCTTGTTTACAAGCCTCTACTTATCTTATTGAACCTTTTTTCCTTCCTAAAGGATAAGTGTGAAGAAAGTGAAACTCATGCTACTCCTGTTTCTGCAGGAAGTGCTTAGAAGCTTAGCTTTAAGTAAATAAGTGTGCTCTGGTGGAACTCCAGACCCTCTTCATGGCCTTCCTCCTTTTACCTCCTTTCTCTCTCACACACAGATACCCATGCACTTCCCCCTATAGCCCAGAGCCCTGCTACTGACTCTCCTTCTGCAGAATCATTTTTTGCCTTATTTTCATTTGTGTGTCATGTAATTATAGTTTGCAGAGTTAAATAGGCTAGACTGTTTTCTGTAACTTGATTAATGACATCAGTACTTGCAGCAGTAATGAGAACTGACTGACGGTGTGGGTGCTACTTCTGAGAACAAAGAAAAAATTGAAGTTTAGGCAAACTGTAACAAGATTCCTCCTACTAGTGTCTTAAACTAAATATTTCGGGTTTGTCTTTTGTTTAGAATTTAGGTGAGCCCTGTCCGTAGCTCACCTGCATAGCTTACATGCATTCTGGATGTTATGGTGGAGAAGAAAGGCAAGCTTGGGGGCTAGAGGCCTTTTTTTGACTGATTTTTCCCCTTGTGTAAATTTATACCATACAGGTTCTGATACTGGAATGTGTGTAATTTGGAGTATCTTTGTGTTATGTTGTTATTTGGTGGCCATGTTAGTCAGGTTGTATTGCTTTTGCAAAGCAAAGTTGGAGATGGCCAGTGTGCAGAAACCCTTAGAGGTTGTGTTCATTGGAACATCTTGGTTCTTGACATACCATTAAACTGACATTGAGGATACATTTGGTTCTCATTTCTGGATAGAACCTTGAGATACAGAAATTGAAACTCTTTAGAGATTAACTCAGGCCCTATAATAAAGAACAAACATTTGCTGCCACCTTAAGATGCATATTAGAAATGCATTTGGTTTTAAGCTTTGTCCTACCTCTACACATTGATATTTAACAATTGTTCTGCTGAATTAATAAAAATATTCTTGGAAACCCAAAATGATGGCATCTTTACCTTTGTGACCTTTTCTGTAGGACACCCTGCAGGAGTTATTAATGAATCACTATTTTTCCTCCAAGAATAAAATGCCAGTGTGGGAATGGTAATGAGTACTTTTTCCATCCAGTATTACTCATCTTGGCTTACCACATTTGAGACCTGCTAAGCGTATAGTGGTGTTTACCATACACAGCAAGATTAATGACTGACCAAAGGAGACAAACAAAATCTTGTGTTAGAAATTGCCCTGAGCATCCTGATCTAGTGGGTGGCATCCCTGTCCATGGTGGGGGTTTGGAAATAGATCCATCTTTAAGGTCCCTTCCCAACCAGGCCGTTATATGACTCTGTGAATTAGGATGGGAAAAAAGACAATTGTTACCCTCCTTTCTGTCAAATACCTGGTAGTTGATTGTTTGTTTCAGTTCTTGCCTGAAAGACATTGAAAACAGTGTGTATTTGAAATAGTACTCTTGCAGACATTCACATGTAAATTAATTCTGATAGAAATTAATTTGACCCCCAAAAAATTAAAAAACAAAATAACAACAGAGGTGAGTTATCTGCAATATCTATTATTTTGGGGTTTTGCTGTTTTGAAATGACCAATGAAATTTAGCCATGTTTCCATACAGAAACTATTTTTTTTTCAGTTTATTTAGGTATTTTTTGCCAACGTATACCAAATACTCAGTTATTGCCATTCTAGAGATTAAAATATTAGAAGTGTTTTCTGCTGCTTAAGACTATTTCAGATGCTTGTTCTTATACCCTGCATATTCATGTCTAGATTAATTCTGCTTTGCAGTTTTACTTAACTATGTGTGTTTTACTGATCTTAAACACGTAAGCCATGTATTGAGATTCAAATTAATAAGAATATTTGAGATATTTTTTGCGATAGAAATTTGGCATATAATCTGAGCTCTAAATTAACTTCTAAAAGAGGAAACTTGTAAGAAAAAAAGTACATTATGTTCTTGCAAAATCTATAGGGATACATAAATTGAGAAGGGACATTTATCATTATAAAGGCTGGTTCCTTTTTCTGATACATATGACTCTAAGACAAGGTAATGTAGAAAGCATTAAGCAACATATTTGCTTGACTTTCTGAAGACTGAAGGTTTAAGTAAGGTGTTCTCTTCGAGATGCAGAATATTGCTGTTTGCCATAGAAATTGGATTTTTTTTTTATGTAGTTGTTAGATTTTGATGTTTTCAGAGCCAGACTGGGCTTCTGTGCTTTGTTATAGTTACTGATTCTGAAAGTGTCTGATTATTTAGACTGTCATTTAGTATAAATCTTAATTATTATTGAAAATATTGCTTACTTAAGTTAGAATTAATTTTATAAATGTATTAGATTAAAATTTAAAGTTTTACAAGTTTAAATATATTATTCCATTTGGAAAGCAGGTAAAGATTGTGTTAATCTGAAATTGATCCTAGTTAGGTATTTCCTTAATGTATAACTAATACACATTATACAGTAACAACCTGTCCTGGCATCAATGCCAGTAATTAAGAACATTAATGAGAGAAGATAAGATTTTCTGTAAGGAATTTGTGACCTGTCTATTCATCTCTTAATCCTTGTTCTGTGTATTCTCCAGAGCTGCTAGAAATGTAAAACATAATTGCCTTTCTGTTTCTTTTAAGGAAGGAAAAAAAACAGTTCTGGGTGAAAGATAAATGAAATCTGTAAAAGAGAAAATTAATTCCTAATTTCAGTAATTTGATTAAATTTTAATACTGTATTGATCTAGAAAGGCAGAGACATCAAATGCTATGATAGTGTTGAACCCTAGAAGAATCTTAAAGTGTGTGAATGTATTTGATTGGAAAACTATAAATAACAGCCTTTTTTTTTTTTTTAATTTGAACATTTATTAGTACTCAGACCAGATCATGACCAAAAAAAAAGGTATAAAGAAAATAACAAAGTCCTTATCTATGAAAAACCTACCTATGAGAAGGGAAACTGGCCTCGCCCCATGTTGTGTTACGGGGAGTGAACACTAGAGATCACATCCTCCAGCTGTACAGTTAAGATGAAATACAACTGCCTGGACTCATAAACTAATGATGATATTGATTAAAAGGTTGCAACATGTTTCAAATGCTCTCTGCAGGTAGATGTTATTTGCTGTGCTTCCCTATAGAAAGTTGATGATAAGTAAGCTGAAGGTTGATGTTTTTCTTCTTTACTCATGGATTGGTCTTAGCACACCTCAGTTATGACACACTCAGTTTGTCAGTCCTGTCAGCCCACCTCAAGGACTTCTTGAGGCACTTCTTAGCCAGAGGTGGAATTTATCTTGAATGTAATTTATGATCATAGTGGCAGAGCTGCCACTGCCAGTTTTACCCTGATTTCTTTTACTAAGATATCTTTCACTGTTTTACCTCACCTAGCTTCATTACTTTAGTGTTTTTGATAGATTTTGAAGGTACAAGTCTGATTTACACATACTCAGTATATTTATATTTACATAGATACATTTTTATATGGATAAAACATAGGCTTAGGTTTGAATATATATTTTACAGCATTTTGGAATTCATCAGTTTTTGCCTAAAATGAGATGGATGTCAGTTCTGTTTTGTGCTGCTGAGCATTACTTGATTGGTGAAAGCTATCTTCTGGTCACCTTTGTGTGTAACCAAGCAAGACCAGACAGAGTTTTTTTGTCCTATATAAAACTTCCTTTAATCTAGCTGACCTCTGATGTGGAAAGGTGATTGTCCATGTTCATAATGACTTCAGAACTATTAGAAATGTAAAATAGCATTGCTTTTCTATTTCTCATAAAGAAGAAACAAAACCAACCTTGGTTGATATACACGTTGGTAAAAGAGAAAAACCCACCATCTGAATGCCCAGGTTTCAAATGTTTCAAAAACCTGTTTCAAAACCTAAAATCTTCCTTTTCTGTTCCTGCAACCTGGTATTTCCTATGTTTCAATGTTAGTTCACTGTTACATCATTTAATGCAGCATTTTTCCCAGTCTGGAAAGTGAATGCATGTGGTGCATCAGTAGTAATAACTATTCAAAATACCTCTATGGAACATACTTTGTTGAATGAACCCAGATACATTTCTCAATATTTCTGAACTTCTTAGACCCTTGAGAATAATTTTTGCATAAATTCTCAGGTTACTTGAGCCCAGAAAACTCAAATGAAGCATTAAATAACAGTTTTTTTCTTAATGACATTGCTCTGAATATTTGACCTTGTCTTGTTTGTAAATCACGCAGCCACTCGCTCAAATATGTTGCTGAAATAAGCAGACATATATTGTGCTTAATGAATTGCTGCAGAGTTATCATTTTCTTACCTTTTTGAATTTTAATTCTTTCCAGTCTGTCAGAAAGGATCTGTTTAAAGAATCACTTCTTGATCTTCTTATGAAAATCCTGTATACTATGTTTTTCATTATCAGTCCCTATAAAAATCATAAGGCACTGGCATTACTATGTATCAGAACAAAGTCAGTAGGAAGTGGGAATTAACTTGTACTTGTTGTCCAGCATTGTCTCCATTCCAAAAATCATTCTAAACTTAGTACATTGTAGTTCCTCATGACTGGCAGGAATTCATTAGTGTTGACATTTTCAGTCTTCTGAACTTCTTCTGCTGACACAAGTAGGATCAATTCAGTATGTATAATGGCTCTCTTTCTACTTCAATAGCACGGGTCATTGCTCTTCTGAAGCATTTTAGAATTTTCTTTATCTTTCACACTTCCCATGTTGACATAAGAAAGTGGATGACCTTGTTTGGATAGTCTTGTTTACTAACATAAGAAACACTATTAAATTTTTTACTGCTGAACAATAAAATACTCCATATTTTCATCTCTTTCCTCCATTTCAATTCTGTGTACATAATTTATTTTTTTGAAGTCTGTTGGCAATGCTGATGCTTAAAATAGCCCATTTTAATTCTAACTCTCTTTTCCATCCCTCGATATTAAGTGTCATTCTATCCTAGCTTATTTATATATATTCAGCATCCACATTAGAATAGAATGTTAGTCTCTACTCTTCTTTGAATTCAAACAAAAAAAACTAGTTTTTAAGTGTCTAGGATCTTTCATTTGGTCTCCAAGTTAACATGTATATGAAAGTTTGCTCCTAACCCAGCTTTGTAAGCTCTTTAGATTTCTGACACTGAAGGGTAAATATAAAATATAGAACTGTAGGCCATCTGTCTAGGTAGCAGAGAAAAATGTCTTCCAGGCTACTTAAGCCATTTGAAAAATAACTCACAGAATTTAGTTTCAATTACTTGATATTTTGATATTCATGGATTAGCATTATTGTTTAATATGAAATATTAATAAATAGAACACAGTGTGTAGTCTTGGTGATGTCTTAGGTCGAAGTGTTGGATTTTTCAGAATTACTTACAAAAGGATTGTTTCAGAAGGCCCACTGTAGTATGATAGTAATTTCCTAAGTAGGTAATTTATTGATTTTTCTGTCTCTCTCTTCACAATATTTAAACTCACTCATAAAATGCAAAACACATTGGATGTACATCACCTTCACTCACTGTGGACTTTATTGAATTACATATTTTGCTTCATTAAAGTAATATATAGTTGATGGATCTGTACAACATTTTCTGTTCCCTCTCTACTGCCAGGCAACTAACATCAAATGGGTTTTTTCAATGTTTGCTTTTATTTACATTTGGCAAAGATACAAAATTACTCCCTTGCCCAGGTGCTGTTTTTGGTAATCAGTAGATACCCTCGGTTTGCACATCTGTATTAACACTATTCTTTCTGTTTCCTTCTCCCCTCCTTCCTTCTCCTTTAAGGCTGCTGCTAAGGTGGTGCTTTAAAACTGGTTATTGATTTGGTTAGGAAGGTACAGAGTGTGAAGTTCTCTACAGTGTTGACTTAAAGGCTGCCAGTTTAAAGAATCAATGCTGGCCTGGACAGGTTTTTAGTAGCATATGTTTTCATAGCATACCAAATTAAGGTCTTTCAGACTCCCTTATCCCCCTTCTGGGACCATAGGAGACTTCTCTTTGTTCACTCTGAACTTCAGCTCACGGTTAGTTGGCTGTTGAGTACCTGGATACTGTGATTGCTCTACAATTTTTTTTTCCCCATTTTAAAATGTACCTTGCAAATCTAAGGAGCTGACATGGCTAATGAGAGCAGAGGAAGAAATTTATCTCTGTTGTCAATAAGGCTTATCTTGTTTTGTTGCTTGCTAATGAAGATGCTGAACAGTCAGGATGATCATTTTGCCTCGTATATCCTCTGTAATTGGTAGGACCTTTTTAAAAGTACAATGTTGTGATGCACAAGGTGTTCTTTGTTATTGTTAGAAATAACTTGCAAGCATCTGTTTAACTCCCAAGATTATAGGTATTATTTAACTACTAGCAGGAATAAAATACACATTTTCTTCATATAAGAAAAGATTTGAGATAAATTTGCCCTCTTTTTGTGCTAAAAGTACAAGATTTCAGATACACAAAAATAAATTGTGGGCAGATGTAAATAATGTTCAGAAGCAATGAAGTGACAAACTGGGGTTGTATTAGAACATGCTACAATATAAAATATTATATGTTACTATAATTGATATTATAGGCTTTATTTCATTGCAAATCAGGAAGACTGAAAAGTATGGGGTCAAATCCGAATAGTTTTACTGAGGTTTAAAATGCATTTATAATATACCGGGTTTGGGGTTTTTTTTTCCTTTTTCTGTCTTACATACTTTGAACAAAATACCGGATTAGATGAATTTTTAAGTCTCTTTGCATCAGCATAATACACAATATTTGCCCACCTTTTTATATTTAAATTTGTTCCTGGCCAGTTTTTGTATTGATGGATATTAAAAGATCCAGATGTGTCAGAAGAAATTGCCTAGCCCACATGGGAACAGAGGAAAGTACTGTAACCAGTTTAAATTTGGGATCACTTCTTACTCTGAAACCTGTATTTCTTTTCAGGGTAGAATAAGATTTTTATAAAGGTGGAACCATTGATTGTGTCCCTTGGGAGTACAATGATTCTTAATGTTGCATGATTGGTAAAGGCTAAATTCAGTGCAGAATATGTACCACTTACATCAAAATAGTTACCAGGCTTTTTGAAGGCTATAAACTTTCCAGATTCAGGTGCAAAGCCTTACAGAAGTTTTTTGTTTACTTTCAAAGAAAGTGAAAGTCCATGGCAATCCTGCTGGTCCAGGCTGTGCGACTTCTAGATTTTATGGTCAAATATAATTTCGGAAGTAAGTTATGTTTGAAAGATAAATTGAGACGTTGATGTTCATATTTAAGTTCAGATTCAAGTTTTCAAAGCTGGAAATCCAGTGAAGATTGTACTTTTTATAAATGTTCTGTCTTTCAGGTCACTCTAGGCATCCTTTCTGGATGATAATTTAAATATTGAAATTGTCTAGAGAACATTCAATTTGTGTGGAATTCATTGAGTTGTAAGAATTGTATCATGTGTGTAATTCATTAAGTTGTATCATCTTACAGGATTACAATCAGAGAAGTACTGTTTCTATAATCTTCTGCTTATTATCTCAAGCTGTTTAATAAGGCTTTCACATGGCTGTTTAAGAGAGGTCAGTGAGAGATGTTTTTTTCTCTTTGGGTCTTTTTAGTAGCTCTTCCCTCTTTAATTCAAGAGAGCTCTTAACCAAGGCTGTCAGCACAGCACCAATACGCATAAAAGGATGTGTAACAGTGAAGAAGGAGGGGAAGAATGTGTTTGTCCTGTGGACCTTTATAATCACCTCTTGTGTTACAGATGTGATGGAAAGCCTTGGGTTAATGTTAGTCTAGGAAATGTAACTCTGTGGTAATGATTTCAACAAAATAAATGTGCTCAGCAAGGAGAGGCAGCTAATGGATGTGTGAAGTCCACCATCGGTTGAAACTTCATCAGTTGATGTTGATGTTGAAATAATGTAGCATCCTGAGTTAGATGCTTAGACTTCACTTAATCCTTTATAATTATTGTGGTGTTTCTTGGGTATCATTCCAGACTAAGTTTTCCTTATTGTGAGCAGTTTCATGACAGTCTTAGCAGTAGAAGAGGTTTGCCTTCATGTTTTCAGTGCCGTGTTGCAGTAATGAGCCGCTCTTAACTTTTTTTTTTATGGCATAATTCTTTCTTCCAACAAAATGTATGATTTTGATTGGTGAATATAGCTACTGTGTGGGAGTCACCTGAACCTTGACAGACTTAGGAGAAACTTTCAGATCAGCAAAACCTGTAATTGCCTCTTGAGCTTTCTGTGGTCACTTGTTTCATTCTAAAGTGTTGTTTTCAGTGATTCAGTACAGTTTGGAGGTGGAGAGACAGAGATTGGGTTTTTGTAAAGTGCTGTCTATAAGAGCAATGTTCAGGCTGGTTTTTATTGAGAGTGGTTGATTGAAACAGATGAGATGTGCATAATTAATGTGCATAATTAGCAGAAAAAGCTATTCAGACATAAACATACGTCAGTCATACCAGTCTTAGGTGATTGGGATGGTGCTAAAATACTGCCTGTAAACATATAGCTCCTGCATTACCCTGAGGAAGGGCTGGCACAGCTAGTTGCTCTCAGGTCAGATGCTGCATTTTTCATTTTATGGTTTGCAGCCATTGTTTTTGACTGATTTCATCCTGACCTTGAACAGTTCTTACTCAGTTTTCATTCTTACTCATGAGCCATAACTTTATTTTCACCTTATGTGGTAATAGAAGTTGGTGATTTTGAATATGCTGCTTAAGTGGCAAACACAGAATTTTCAAACTCACTTACCTGATGAAGAAATAGGAATGTGTTGACAAATACACTGTGTTCCATGCCTCCATTGTAGCAGGTTAATACATTATGTTTCTCAATAATAATTAACACTACTTAAGCAGAAGCTCAATCAATAGTATTGACACAATATCTACTTTAAACACAATATCTACTTTAAACAAAGAACTGCCTTTGTTTAAAAGAATCCTGTGGTTCATTTTCAGGGCATGTTGCTGTCTAACTCTCCTACCCATCCTAAAAGAAATGTCAATACTTTGGTGAATTCAATTTGAAACAAAACAACAAAATTGCATCAGGAGGTGTGTTAACAGTTTGGAGTGCCTTGACAGGGAAAAGTGTGTTAGGCTTTCTATTGATTTTGGCTGGGATGGAGCTTGTTTTTCTTCATAACAGTCAGTACAGTGTTGTATTTTAGATTTGTGACCAAAACTGTGTTGGTAACACACCAGTGCTTTAGGTGAGGTGTGCTTACACAGTGTCAAGACCTTCATGGTCTCTTCCTTCTGCCTTGTCCCCCAGCAAATGGCCTGGGAGGGGACACAAACAGGGTATCTTACCAAAACTGACCAAGGAGATGCTCCATGCCATGTAACAGCATGCTCAGCAATAAAACTGGGGGGAAAACTGCTTTTTCCCAAGGTAGACATTGCTCAGGGACTAACTGAACATTAGGCCAGTGCTGAGTGTTGGCTGGTCACTGATTGTTTTTACATCATTTGTACCATAGGCTTTCATTAAAAATAGATTTTTTTTTTCTTTTAAATATTAAATATACTTCTTCATAGTAGTCATTGGTTGGGGGATTTTCTTATTCTATATGAAATCTGCTCCATCATTCTGAATATTCCCTATGGAAAAATATTCCACTTTTGAATCAAACTTGTTTGAAAATATCAGCTTATCATCATGAAGAAATGTAGTAAGTACAGCATTTTGCCTATGACAGAAATGGCTGGAAGGATTTAACCAAAAAAACCCTCACATTTTTTCTTTATAGAATGACATCAATGTTAGTAAAAATTGACATGAGAGTTATCCCATTTCCAGTTATTTTACCTGTCAGCTGATCTAAATCAGCAAAGCTGGCAAGTTTTTTCAGTGTTCACAATGCTCACAGCTCTCACTTGTCACCCCAGGGGAGCAGTATTTAAGATTAATATTTAAATTTGCCAGCTCATTCTCAAAAGAAGCTTGCCATGGTGCGTAGCTGCTGTTCTTTGTTTTAATTACACGTTCTGCTTCTTGTCAGGTTGGCTGTAATATGAGATCCTGCTGAATTCCAGAACTTTTCCAGAGTAAGCCTCTTTAATACAAAATTGTCATCATGGGTAAATGTCACTTCACAGTAAGGTTTTTGGACATTATTGATTTTATACTCCCCAAGAAAATTACCCTTTCTAGAGAACAAATCAGACTTCCTTCCTGCAGGGTTTTCAAAGTTATTACATAGAAAGTTTTTTCACATTTGGATCTTCAGAGATGAAGTTTTCCCATTTTCTTCCTTCAGATCAGAGGTCCCTTATTGGGCTAGAAGCCCAATTCCCCCATTTAATATTAATCATCATGATGGAATGTAATTTAATACTGATTTTAATTTGTTGGGATATATCTATAAGAAGATGTTTGCTTAGAAAGAATAAATTTGCTAAAAATGCAGTAAAAGTAACAGCATAATCCATACATACCTTGCCCCCACCCCAAGATTAACAACATTTCGACCAGAGTAATGATCAGAGACAAATTCCTGTAATAGAATGATGCAAAGATAATGCTAAAGTAATTTTTCTGATTCTACTGCTTGAAATTTGACTCTGCAATTAGTTCAGCTGTTCAAAAGTATGAATAATTTACATGATATTGTTGCTGTGGAGTACTGAATAAAAGAAAATCTCAAGAGAGCAGGAGGTATTTTAGTTATCAAGATACCTCATCAATGAAAAAAATCTTTTTTGTTTTACTCTAATGGCGCCTCTCACTATTTAACATAAAAAGGCACTAGCATCAGAGATAAAACTTCATTTTTCTTATGACTGTAGCAGGAAAGCTTGTGCTACTTAACTGCCCATAGAAGAGATTTTTCTAGTGCCTTGCAGAACCATAATAAGGGTTGGTTTTTTTGTAATACAGTTGTTTCTAGATCTAAGATTTTGCAAGCCACACTGAGAAATGAGAATACACTGTGTTTGCTAACCAATAAAAATACTGAACTGTTGAACCCTTAAGGTTATTCAGGTAATTTATTTTGTCATGTTATGGGGTTTTTTGTTTGTTTTTAAGACCTCATCTTCACAACATAATTAAATTTTATTTCCTATGGTCTGCAGAAGTCATTCTGGTCATGTGCTGCTTTCAACTTTTTGTCAGCTAATTGTCTAATTTCATTTTTGTCTTTCTGGTTTTCATATATTTAAATACGGGAGTTAAAACACCAGAAATCATCCAGATGTATTTGATATGTTTGAGATGATACTTTATGAGCTAAAAGTAGGGGTGGTTCTTTTTTTGGAGAAGTTTATGGAAATAATTTAGTCAAGATACATGTAAAGATACTCTTTGACTCAAGAAAACCCCAAAGCCACGAATAGTATTGTAGACTTGGAAAATATATTAGTTAAGTATCACTATATATTTATTTTGCTCTAAAAATTTTATTAAAAATGTCTGCTGATTCTTGCATTTTTGTAATTTTCATAATTGTCCACTGATTTTTGTTAACATTTTCAGAATTTTTCTTGAAACATAAAGAACATTCAAATCAGATCAGTGCAAAATGTATTTAGTCTTGTATTTTGGTTTTTTATGGGAGCATTGTGGTTTAGGAATGGTATTCCTCTCTCTAGTGCTCCAACCAAAACTGTGACAGCATTCACATCCCCTCCCCCTCCAGCAGAAAGCACAAAAGGCAAAGATTAGTGCTTGAGATAAGAAAAATTTACTGAAAACAACAAGAAAATTAACAGTAACAGCAAGAATACTAATTACAAATAATCAAAGCTAACTGCATTTATTTCCTTCTCAGAAGTAGGTAGTTGTTAAATGCTTAATTAATGCACGTACAATTAAAATTGAATACTCGTGTTTGCAAATCAGTCACTGTAGAGTCTGATCACTAATCTAAAGATAAATCTCTGCATTGAGCTGAAATATGTTTGATATGGCTAATAGAGAATGTGGTGAACCTTTTATGAATGTGTGATAAAACAAATGATGCAATCTAAAGAATGGTATCTCTATAGACCAATTAGTTTCTTTGCATACTTGATTATGACAGTATTCCTGTATCTTTCGGGTATTGGGCATGGTGGCTAAAGGATGTATTTTTCATTGTGCATGATAAAAGTCCTAAAGCTGACTTCTTGGGGTGTAAGAGCCTCTTGATACAGCTTGAATTGTAGAATATCCTGAGTTGGAAGGGACCTATAAGGGTTATCAAAGTTCAGCTCCTGGCTCTGCACAGGATGCCCCAGGAGTTACACCATGTGTCTGAGAGCGTTGTGCAAATGCTGCTTGAGCTCTGTCAGGCTGGTGCTGTGATCACTGCCCAGGGGAGTCTGTCCAGTGCCCAAACACCCTCTGGGTAAAAAACCTTTTTCTAATATCCAAAATAAACTGAAGAGGTCAGTCAGTGCCTGCCCCTCCTCTTCCCCTCAGGAGAAGTTGTAGACTGCTGTGACTTCTGCCCTCAGTCTCCTTCAGGCTGAACAGGCCAGGTGACCTCAACCACTCCTCATATGGCTTCTCCTCTAGATCTTTCACCACCTTTGCAGTCCTTCTTTGAACACTCTCCAATAGCTTTACATCCTTTGAGTGTTGTGGTGCTGAAAACTGCACACAGGACGCGAGGTGAGCAGAGCGGGACAATCCCTTCCCTTACCTGGCTGTTGCTGTGCCTGATGCCCCCCAGGACAGGGTTGGCCCTCCTGGCTACCAGGTCACTGCTGGCTCAGATTCAACTTGACATTGACCATGGCACTGCTCTCTAGCATCTTGTTCCTCAGTCTGTACATAAATCCACGGTTGCTTCAACCCAAGTGCAGAATCCAGCACTTCCTTTGAAACTTCATGTAGCTGGTGATTACATGGCCTTCTAATTTGTCAAGGTCTTTCTGCAGGGCCTCTCTGCCCTGATGGGAGTCAACAACTCCTCCCAATTTGGTATTGTCTGAAAACTTAGTATACATCTGATTCCTGCATCCAAGTCCTTTTTGAAGATGTTGAAAACTGGGCCCTGCAGAGCCCTCCTAGTGAAAGGTCACCAGCCTGGTGTCACCCCATTCACTGTAACCCTTTGCACCTGAGCCATGAGCCAGTTGCTCACCCATCATACGATCTGTTTATCCAGCTGTGTGCTGCACATTTTGTCTAGAAGGATAGTGTGAAAGACAGTATGAGAAGCTTTACTAATGAAATCCTAAAGGAATCCATCAACATGGAAAACATCTCTCAGGATATTTTGAATCAGAGTAGTTACCTCCTGAAGAACAGCTTAAAAGTTTTGCAGGTTGTAGATTATTAGATTATTTATTCATATGAATGATTTTTCAATATGTCCAGTGCAAGGTTTGCTATTCCTGCAGTGATACTAATACAGGGATGAGGCATAGTCAGTCATACCAGCAACCACCTACACATGCTCTAGAAATACACTGATGAAATTCCATAGTCTATTGACATGTGGGTTTCTGAGTTGCTCATAGATGAGCACAGATTTTTTTTTTGTTTTACTGACTTTCCATTGGTAAGGATACTCCAGAAGTAGTTCTTAGGAACAGTCTCAGAATAGCAGCTTCTCTGCAAGTCACTGCCTATGAGAAAATACAGCAGATCTTACCTGGTGAGAACACAATATTGTGTTCGCTAGAGGGAA
This sequence comes from Agelaius phoeniceus, assembly GCF_051311805.1. NCBI lineage: Eukaryota > Metazoa > Chordata > Aves > Passeriformes > Icteridae > Agelaius > Agelaius phoeniceus. The sequence goes on along the minus strand of NC_135270.1, from coordinate 35,035,096 downwards.
AAACAGTTACTGTCACTGTGCCAAACTTTCAAGTTCATTCTTCTGTGCTGAAAATAATGTGGAGTAATAGATCCCAATCTTTGGCCACAAATCTACAAACAGTTTTAGGAGTATAGAAAATAAGGAATATTTTTAGGAGTACAGAAAATGAAAAATATTTTTGTTCTGTAATTTCCTATTGACATGACAGAAGGTCAGCAGTATGTTAGTCTGCTCTGCAACACATTTGAAGACTTCAGAAGATGCTTAGTTTTATAAGTTTGTCCATGTAGCCTGCTTTCCTTGAATTCAGCAGAGGCTTTGTGATCTTGTAAAAAACTGATTTAATTCAGTGTTGGGAGCTTTTAAAACTCTTGTCCTAGAGAACTAACACGATACAGGAGGCCAAAGCCATTAGATCACACCACCAAAAAAGGAAAACTATTTCCAGTGCAGTGTTGCTCAGTACATGTGTTTATTTGAAAAGCTGCCTGAACAGAAGCCAAAATAATAATCTCCTTTAAAAAATTATGAACGAAATAGCAATTGACTGAAAAGTTTCAAAGTAAGAAAGTGTGCAGGAAGTGAAGTTGTTTGGTTTTACAATCAAACTCCTCAGTGTCTGAAGGGAGATCACTTGAAAAGATTAATTTCTGTATCTGCAAAGTTCCAGCTCACAGTATTGTTAGATATTAATCTCCTCAACAAGAATGCAAGCTATTATATTCCTTTTCTAAATGCAACAATAGAAAAAAAAACCCCAAACCTGTAGCAGTTCCACATCTACTTTTTTTTTCTTTTTCTTAACTCCTGATGTGCAAAATGTAACAATATTGGTATTTAGGAGGCCAGGATGTTCTTTTATGGCTATTTCTCATATTGACTCATCATCTGTGAGTCACTTTGTGTAGGTTCTTAAGTCTCTCCCTCACCTCCATAGTTTAATACTAGTTGAGTTTTAGCTTAAAATTGTAAGGCAGTTTTCTTTATCTCAGGAATTCCTGCATATGCAGCTTGTACCGTGCTTCACAGGCTACTCAGGGCAGCCTTTAGCTTCACTATTCATTGTTTGTTTGGCCTTTCTAAGGAAAGGATTATTATTTGAAAACTGAGTCTGAAAGGATTGTTTGTTCTTTTTTCTAATGAAACTGTGAGCTAGTTTCAGCTGTGTTAATTTTTTTATCAGTGGCTGGTACAGGAGAATGTGATAGATTTGTGCTGAACATGGGGTTGATAATATGGAGATGTTTTTTGTTATTGCTGAGCTGGGCTTGCACAGAACCAAGGCCTTTTCTGCTTTTCGTACTGGCCATGCTGACAAGGAAATTGGGCCTGCATGGGAGGTTTGGTAGGAGGAGACACAGCTTGGACAACTGATCAAAGGGTATTCCAGACCATATGACATCATGCTCAGTGCATAAAGTGAGAGGAAGAAGGAGGAAGGGGAGGAAGGTTGGGGTAATCACGTTTGTTTCCGTGAGGAACTGTTTCTGTGTGATGGGTGCCTGCTCTCCTGGAGATGGCTGAATCCCTGCCTGCCCATGGGAAGGAGTGAATTAATTCCTTGTTTTACTTTACTTTAGTGCTTAGCTTTTGCTTTCTCTATTAAACTGTCTGTATCTCACCTCATCAATTTTCTGATTTTTACCTTTCTAATTCTCTCCACAGTCCTGCTGGTGGGAGAGTGAGCAAGGGGCTGTATGGTGCTTGGTTGCTGGCTGGGGCTAAACTACAACAAACTAGTAGCAAAGTAGCCCTTTAAATTAATGTTTGAATTTGATTTTTTAACCCGAGAATATTTTTGAAGTAGGTACACGTCCTCAGATTAATGAGAAACGCAGTCAGTGTGTTTGTGTCTGTTTTCGCTTGTCTTTGTATGCTGGTAAGAACAACAGAGTTAAACAGCAGATTTGCTGTAGTGAAGTACCACGTTCAGTTTTGGGTCCCTCACTTTAAATATGGCATTGAAGTACTGGAGTGTGTCCAGTGAAGGGAACAAGGCTCTGAGAGAATTTGTCTTTGGAGGAACAGCTGAGGGAGCTGGGCTTGTTTAGTCTCAAGGAGGCTCTGGGGAGATTTCATTATTCTCTACAAGCACCTCAAGAGATTATAGTGAAGTGAGGCCAGTCGAAATGGCAAACCAGCTCTAGAACATTATAAATTAAATTACTTGTATTTATTACAAAGGACATATATACTGAGTACTCTAATGGCTTCTTGGTGTTGCAGGAAACAGCATACTCCATTCAGCAGCAGACAGTGTGACAAGCGCAGTACAGAAGGCAAGTCAGGCCTTGAATGAGCGTGGTGAAAGGCTAGGTCGTGCAGAAGAAAAGACAGAGGAGCTGAAAAACAGTGCTCAGCAGTTTGCAGAAACTGCACATAAGGTAAGATTTTAGTAGGATAAAGTCAGACATTTGGCTGCCATAGTTTGTTGAATGAAAGCATGTATCTATACTGCGTTGTATAGAGGCTTGAACTTAGCTCAGGGTAGGTATCAAATCCTCTTCGTGACACCTTCTTCACCTTCTTTGCCTCTAAAAATTTACTTCCATTTGTTGGTGACTGCTCAGGATCTCAAAGTTATAAATTCTGTAAAATAAAAACTTCTCAGAGTTGCCTGCCAAAGACACATTTAAAAAACAATTCTGTTTGAGGAAAGAAAGGAGAGTGTTGGTTTAAGTTCTTTAGTGCTTAAATGCAATTCTAGTATATCACTACAAACATTAATTTCTTTTAAAAGCATACTTGTAACTTGAGTATCAAAGGTTTACAACAGTTTAGTTTGAGTCATTTATTGGTTATCATTTCACCGTTAGCAAATGAGTGAATTTTAACTGCTGCTGCTAGTTCTGTTTTCTAGGTGATTTCCAGACAGCTCACTCATCTCAGTTTTGTTAGCATGCTATTATCTACAGATAGCAATTTTTTATTATATGGAACCTAACCCTAAGCTCTCTGCCTGGTTTGCCAAGTACGTTTGTCTACGCATTTTTTACAGGTTTTAACTCGCTTCCTCTCTTTCTTCTCCCTCTCATTCCCAGTTAAGTGCATTTTTGAATTATTTGAAATGGAAATAATTGGTAATCACAGAGTTGGAAAGGCAATCAGTCCTTTATTTTTCATCATTTTGTAGTGGCAGAGCTCCTGAATAGGTGTTTTAAATTACTTGTCTGGAATTTCTGATTGTAGTTAATAATCAAAATCATTGGGTCAAAATTACTATTCTTCTAAGCACATCTTTGTTTCTGGTGTCTTGCTCTAGCCTTCCTCACAGACAGCAAAATAATGGAGCATAGGGAAACAGAGCTGGGAAAGCAGATAAATCCTGCCTCCTCAGCATGGCAGAGAGAGGCTTTGCCTGTGTGTCCCAGGAAGGGGAATGACTGTATAGCTCTATGCAAAGAAGTTAATGGATTTCAGGCATCTTTTGAAGAATTTGTCTTACAAACTCCTCTTATCCACACTAGCCACATTAGGTTGATACAGCTGTCGTTCTTGGCGATATCTCTTCAATTAATTTTTTTTATTTCTTTTTCAGCTTGCCATGAAGCACAAATGCTGAGATACTGCCCAAAGTTGAAATCTTCTCAAGAGAAGCTGAAAAGGCTACAATCAGCAACTTTTACAGGAGATTCAGTCTTCTGTGTGCTTTTTCCTTCCCGTTCAGTGGAGATGCATTCTTTCAGTTTCTGTGCTGGAAAAAGTGTTGCGTTTCTACTTTTCTGACTTCCTTCTGTTCCTCTTTTTTAATATTGCTACACAGTCCTGCGGTACTTTCTACCTGTGTTTCAGTTGTTACAGGAGTGAAAGCAGACATTGAAAAAGGACCAAATGACAAGCTGATCAGGATTAAAATAGTAATATTCTTCCATGGTTGTATAAAAAGAAAGATTGAACTGATTGTGGACATGTGTGTGGAAATAAAATCCAAAGAAGGGGTATAATTTTCTTCATTTAATGTAGCATCAGCAGAATGTGAATGAATGTTAGAATTAAACATCTGGGGTTGTAGCTATAATGGAGGACAAACTGCTTTGTCCTGGGAAACAGAAAAAAATTGTTTCTTCTAATGTAGGAAGCGTTGCATGTGCACCAGCATTCGGAAGTGCATATCTGAATTTCATTCATATCAGCATTTTACATGTTCCTATTTTCACTTTCAGACTGATTATTTGAATAGTATGCTGAAACCTAGAGAATGTATGCTTGAGGTTTCAAAATAGAGGAAAAAGGTAATTTTTACATCTATACGCACATAGCTGTGCCTCAAACACAATCTACAATTCAGCAATCTTGATATAAAATAGCATTTCCTTTTACCTGTGATTGTGTGGCTAAAGGCTCATGAAAATGAGAATGCAAAGGCCTGGGAAGATGAGAGTGCACTATTTTCAAGACATCTGTTTTTCATAAATTCTACAGTTTTTGGAACACTTCAGAAATGTGTCTGATTTTAATGCCTTCTCTGTTAGCAAGTTGTCTGATTTTTTAATATAGAGGCTTTCAAAAAAGCATGTCTTGGTATACTAGAATCAACTTCTAGTTTGAGTCTCAGCTTTCAATATGTTATCACTGGAAGGATGACTCTATTTCATCTGCATTCATTATATGCAATATATGCACTGTGTTTCTCTTACAAAAATAAGTAGGTTACCTTTTTCCTTCACAGCTGTTTCCTTAACATTTTTAAGATGGTCTAATCTGCTACAAGAATGAAAAGAGAAAAAAAGGAGAAAAAGATGTTGATTTTTTCTTTTCTTAAACCAGTAAGCTAGAAAATAAGTCCTTGCAGAAGGTACAGCCTTCATCTTCTGAAAATGCCTGCTCTTCGTTTTCACCCTCATCTTACCAGAGAAAAGCTGGCATTATATGAATGTACTGTATTCATTGTAGAATATGATTTTTGCATTATTAATCACACAACAGTCTAAAATCCTCAGAGCAGTGCTTGTAAGAGAGATAAAAGCTACTGTAGTAATTGAGAATATTTTACTTACTGCAAGCTGAAGTAACTGAAAATTTCATGGAAATGCCCATTTCATAAAAAGATGCTTGCCTTTAGGAAAGTATTCTCATTTGAACTAAGGACACTATCTAGTTAGCTGATTGCATTCAAACTTAACATCTGTTTTGGTTTTGGGGTTTTTTCCCTGTAATTTAAACAGTTTTGTATGAAGCTTTTTATTTAATTTCACACGGGGAGTTGAGAGAATGGGTCATTTGTGTAGTACCATAGGATCATTTAGTTCTATTTAGCACCAGCCTCAACAGTTACCAAATCTAGCACCTACTGAAAGGGAATTTGGCCACTTCTGTTATAAATCAGAACAGGTTCATTAACAACACAAGTTCTGAACACTCTGTTGAGCTGTGTGTGAGTAATGGTTGCCCTGGAAATGTCTGAATGCTATTGTAATGACTGGGTATTTCTGCAATTAACCAAGGAAAAAGTCTCTGTTTTTTAAACCAAAATTAAACTTCTGCTAGATACAAAATGTTAGGCTATTTTTTTTTTTTAAGATGGATCATAGGTCAGTCAGGGAGAACATTTTTGGCCACACAGCTATCTTCTTGTCATATTTTCCATTCTTTTAAAACTATAATCTGCTGCTAACCTCACAAGTCTCTCTTGAGAGATGGAAGTAGATTCTGAGCTGCTGTCATCAAGCACTTGCAAATAATTAGAAGAAATGCCTAAAACCCAGGTCAGATAAACCTGAAAATAACTAATTGTCTAAATTTAGATTAAAAGGCATATATTTTGAGTGTTTACATAAATATCAGCTGGACAGGACAAGATCATAATTGCACTGCTAAGTTCCAGACCTCTTGTGAGCTGAACTGTACTAAAACATTGCTTTAGTCTCACCTGAGTTTTTCAGCATTTTGGGTTGTTTTGTATCTTCCAGTTAAGAGTATGGTTTTTATCATAACTCAGGACTTTAATCCAACCATCAAAAGCCATTTATATGGGAGCTTTAGGTAACCTAAGTCTTCTGAATGAAGGATAAGTGGTTTGTCTGTTTACTTTGTTCTTTCTGTTCATTAAACTACAAGGTTTGGTAGTTTTTAGGAAAAAAATCAAGATGTATAAATGTTTATCCAAAGGTAAATCTTAGAGCATTGCAGTTTCCTTCTGAAACTTAGCTTGTAGTGTATAGAACCTAGTATTATTAGTCATGTACATAACATATAATATGATTCAGGTTAATGTTTCATATGAAAGAATGTATTTGTAAATTGTAACAATATTATTAGTTTCTTTATCTTTTTAAAGTTCTAAACAGAATAAAAATGATGTATTGTTAGACTTGACTGCTGTACTGCAAACTCTGTCTTAAAAGGTTACTTTTGTGTCTAGCAAAAGTTGTGTATTATGTGAAATATTAACAAAAATATGTGCTCTTTAAACTGATCTTAAAGGTATGTAGGTTTTGTCATGATTTGCCAGAATTGTAATACTTGCTGATATCTATTGTAACCAATTCCTTGGAAGTTCTCAAAGATGTAGAAATTATTTTGTGCCATTCTGGGGAGAGAAAAAAAACAGTGGGACCTGCTCTCGACTCACTACTGGAAACCCTGATTTTTGTCATTAAATACTTTACTGTGATGAAAACTGTGTTTGGATTATTTGAGTTCTCTATTCAAAATATGAATTGTTCTTGAGTTAGTTTTTTGTATTTCACTCTAGCAAAATTATATTGAATCTTAGCAAAACTGAATAAAAATTATTTTCTGCTATAGTGATAAAAATTTTCTCTAGAGTACTGTAATTAAAAGAGAAGTAGTGGAAACTAGGTTAAAGCATTTCCTGTCTAAGCAGATTCCAAAAAATAATTGCTAGAGGTTGAAGTTAGCACCCTACCTAAAGGCTGTGTAGGTTAAAAAGAATCCTGGTAATTTACTTTGCATTCCTATGAAATGCTTATTCTCAAGTTGTTAATGTCTTCTTTTGGCTATCTAATTTTATTTTTTTTTTTTTTATCAAAGCACAAGCAATTTTAGTTACCCTATAAGAATAAAACTATAAAGGTAGAATTCTTCTACACACAGAGAAGCAATCCCTTGGATTCAAATGAGGTCTACTTGCACAAGAACCATATCCAATATGAACTGCCTTTGCTGCCATCTCTTTTCAGGCTTAAATGTGATCCCTGTGATCGTAATCTCAAAAATTTCTTGTTGACAAGTACTGTCAACTGTTCAATTACTCTAGTTACTAGGTAAGTTTTGCTTGAATTCATGTTATCCATTGATGTTGAGTACCATACATCTCCAATGCCTAACCTGTATGAACCTCTTGGTAAAAGAAATAGATCTCTGGTGGATCAGAAGCTAATTTGATCTGGACAGCATTTTGGTGTAGATTGAACAAAATGTTCCGATCATTTTTGAACATTCTTGTAGATCAATTTCACTATGTCATTTTTTAAATTTATGTTATGACTTTCATAACTTATCAGCCTTATTTGTTGCTGTGTATAAATTAAGGAAAAGATAGGGCTTTGTTTGTCATCTTTGATTCATGGAAGAAGTTCAAGCATGGATGTTTGCTGATTCAGTATGTTTGGTTTCCTAAGTAAAATATATGTTAGTATGTTCCTGAAGGGATAATATTTGACTGAGAAAATTGTTCTTCAGCTACAAGTCATGGCATCTATGAAGATACAGATACACACTACTTCAGGTAGTGAGCAGGAGTGCTGTCCACTACTCAAAAAGGATTGCAATGTCTCAGATTAAAAATGGCTTTCTCTTGTTTCATAGTTCCCCATGGAAGTGGTCAGCTACTACTGGGGTAAGACATTAATTTATATAAACAGTAACTTCCGTAATAATTTCAAAGCATCAACTTCTACTTCATGGCACATCATTACAGTCTGTTTCATGCATCATCTGGAAGCACTGAGTGGTATTTAATGTCTCTTTCATTTATACTTTTTCTATTTGAGCTGTTACTGTCTTTTTTTTCTGCTGTGACCTCATGCAGTCTAAATTGTGGCAACATTTTTTAATGATGGTGGCTAGCTTTGGCAGGAGTTGACATGGGAATACAGGCCCAAAAAGTATTTCACTATTTATTTTTACAATAACTGAACAAAAGCAAACTGAGGGTAAAGGTCTGTTACGTGGAGGCAGCATATTATGTTAGGTGTTCAGGGCCAGTATCCAGAGTAGAAAAGTAACCTTGTTAACTAAGCAAGTCAGGTGGCTTTAGAAGTGTAGAAAATACATATCTAGCAAAATACTAATTGATATTTCAAACAGTTTCAGAGGTTTCTGGTAGCTAAAAGTGTGCTAGCTTACGCAGAGGACTTGAAGCCTGTCTTGTGTTGAAATTCTGTTGGTGCTAAAGAGGAAGGAACAGTTTTTATTTGTGTCAAGTATTTTTTCCTGTAGAGAAGAGAAAAAATGTGGTAAAAAATAAATGAGAAAACAGTGATATTGTTTCATACTGTATTGAAAACAAAGTCTTCAACATGTGCAACTAACAATAATCATCATGTTGATTTGCAGCCAAACCAGTTGGGGTTTTTTTCCTATTTCAGAAAGAATAGACATATGAAAGCTTTCTTTGCTTTGGCATGATGCTGGAACTAGGACTTCTGCAGAAAACATCTTTACTTGTCAGAAGTATTAAGATTTTAATGAGACTCCTTTTCAAAACTTTCACTGGTTTTATAAAAAATAGCATTTGGAAGCACTTATTTGTTTCTGTGAGAAAACATAGAATAAGGAAACATAAAAGAGAAGGCTATTAGATTTAACAGTAGATTGCTGCATTTATTTGAGGATTGTAAGAGACTAGTCAAAAGCATGGCACTATTACTTTTTAGGAATAAGGAAGTGTAAGCACTGTTCATGCTGCCAGTCTGTCTGAACCTGAGGAGAGGTTGTGCAAGATGAGGGATGGACTGGAGACTCCTGCATCACCAGGTAAGCAAGTCAGAGGAGATGATGAGGTAACTTCTCAGAGAGTCCCAGGGAAGAGGAGAAACATACCCCTTCCTTGGGAGGACACTGCCATCACTCCCAGTGTGTGTCTTCCCCCCCACTTCTTTCTTGCCCCAGCTTTATATGCTGAGCACAAAACTGCATGGTGTAGGATTATCCCTCTGGTCAGCTGGGGTCAGCATCCTGCTTGTGTCCCCTCCCAGTTCATTGTTTAGCCTCAACCTCTTTGAGGTTGAAGAAACAGAAAAGGCCTTGACAATGTGCAAGGCCCACTCAGCAATAACTAAAATATCCCTCAATTATCAGCACTCCTTCCAGCACAGATTTAAAACACAGCCCCTTACTTGTTACCATGAAGAAAATTATACCAGCCAAAAGCAGCAGACTGTTCAGTGTTTTCTCACAAATGGGTAAAGAGCCATTTGCAATTTCCTCAGGACAGTTCTGAGGTGTTTTAAACCTACATAGAGAGAAATGTGAGTGCCCTTGGTCTTTTATCTTACCTGTTCTTTTCTGGTGCTTCCTCATGTGCACTTGTTCAGTATTTGAGACAAGCTGAAAACAGGTCTGTTAAAAGTCAGAGCAATGAAACCGCATGACAGGTATTATTCCTCACTGAGGCCATGAACAATTGCTGAGCTTCCAGTGTCTGAGTGAAATAATAGCTGTATATATAGGATCATTTGTAAGACAGATGGCTGAGAAAGGTACAATTTATCTACCAGGCAAGGTTTCACAACTTTTGGCCTCTATTCTTGTCAAATGCATCATTAATGGGTTAGCTATTTGCTAATCACCTAAACTTAGGAGATGTTAGATTAGAATATTTTTTTTTCCTCCAAGTCTATTCTAGGTGGCAATCTCTGCAACAGCACTGAAAAAGGAAAGGGAGGTGGGGAAGAAAGAGGTCATGTGTTTAGGTTCATTGACTGGGTAGGCCTCATAGAATCTGTTCCTCTGTCTAGCACAGTACTTTTGCAAGGTTATTTATGGCTTCCTTTAATACCCCAACTGTCCTTCCTAGTTCCCACTTTTGAATAGTCTTCAATATTCAGTCTTGTGTTTTTGCCATATTGCTCACTTGAAAGTATCTCGTCCTAAGGGGTGGCTCCACAGCTAAACTATCAGGATTTCTAAGGCCAACATGAAGTACAATCTTTAGTGTTCGCTCTTTGGTGTTTGAACAGCTCCTCTTGCATTATTTATTAACTGCAGATTGTTGCTGTTTGTAGATGAAGATGTAGGCATGTACTGCACATCACAAGGGCAAATTTGTAGTGAAGGTATTTCAGCATGCCTGAAAAATTTAGGATAAGATTTTGCAGTCAGAAATTCAGAGTGCTGGATCACCAGCTGAAGTGTTTCTTCCTTATTCTTGTGAAAGGCTTTTTTTCCAAAGTCTATGATGAAGCTGTAATAAATGATACAAGGTATTTATCTTAAACATAGCAGATTTCACCCTACAAGATTTCAAAAAGAAATATCAAATTTGTTTCATATAAAACAAGCCCCAGAAGTAAGTAATATACAGTAAATTCATGGACCAAAGTAGAATTCAGATCTGAGAATATAAACTCCAGTGTCTCCAGTCCTAATTGAAAATTTCAGGATTGTAGTGGAAATACTTCTAGTTTCTGGATTTGTTAAAAAAAATCAGATACAAAAGCATGCTTCTCTTTGTCTTGCTTGAACTCCTCTTAGCAACCAAGCACTATGCAGCCACTTCATCTTCCTCCAGTGAGACTGGGAAAGAACCTGAAGAATAAAAGTTAGAAAACCATGGGTTGAGATAGAGGCAGTTTAATAGATGAAGTAAAAACCACACACAAGAAAGCAAGACAAGGAATTATACACCATCACTTGTTGTCATTTATATTGCGAGAGCAATAAGCACCTCTAAGCACTGACTCTTTCTTCTTCTCACAGCAGGCAACTGACTTCAGTTCCCCCTCAACCAACCAATCCACTCTTTTATAACACTCTTCTTATTGGCTACAGCTGTGGCCTGTTAAAGTCAGGCCTGCTCCTAATCTTTAATAATTAGCCCAGCTGCAACTCTTTAGGGGTAAGTTTACTTTATATACGACCTTTATTTTCTTATATTCTGTCCTCCTACAATCACTCCAAATGTCCTTGCCTGCTCCTATGTTGAGTGTAACACCATATGGTCTGGAATATCCCTGTGGTCAGTTGGGGTCCCATCTGTGTCTCCTCCCAACCCCCCCACCAGCCTGGCAGTATGAGAAGCAGAAAAGGCCTTTGCTCTAAGCCCTGCTCAGCAATTAAACAAACACCTCTAAATTATCTACCCCATGTTTAGCACAAATCCAAAACACAGCCGTACACTAACCATTGTCAAGGAAAACAACTCTACCCCAGCCAAAACCAACACACAGACGTTTGTTCTTCCTGCTCTAGCAATACAGTACCTTTCATGGCATGCAGTATAGGCTGTTTGCAAGGATCAATCTGTTGCTGCAAAACATATCTGGAAAAAGAGAGGCACCAAAGGAAAGCTGAGAAAAAGCAGCAATAAAGTCTCATTGCTACTCGGATTTTACATCGCAAGAGCAAACAGTCAGCTTTGAGGCTGAATGCCTTTGTATTAATGAAAGAACCCATTTTAAGGTATTTTGGGGAATGCTGTGTCTGTATGCCTCTTCTCACAGGCTTCAGCAGCTGTGAGGAAAAAATGTCTGTTGCCTTGCGCTCAAACAGTTCTCTGACATTCTCTCATTTAGTCTAAGGACAAAAGGATCTCTGTGTCAGAGACACACAGTGTTTAGGCAGTGTCAGCTTCCATTAAACTGCCATTTTGAAACACATAAACCCTCCCTCCTGAAAGCATGGGAAAAGTAATTCAAGGAAAAGGAGATAGATCATAATAAAGCATCAGAAACTTATTCTACAATTATATTTGCTATAAGAATTCATACTGCAAAAAGTATTTCAGGTAGCCAAACTTGAGCAGTTTTCTCATCTCAGCAGAATGCAATTAAAACATGCTTCACAGTATTTTCTGTCCCTTCATTTGGAATTTAGAAATCAAGCATTGTGATTCTCAGTTGAAAGGTATATTACAAAAGAACAATATGGTACAAATAGGAGTACTCATAAAATCAAGACTTATCACTATACCCATGGATGTGACCCACAGGGGAGTCATTTGGTGAGCACTGGAGGCAATAGAAACACCAGTCATGCTAAAGAAATAAGGATAGACTGGGCCACCTTGAACCTAAATGAGCAACAGAAGTCAGCATTTCAGAATGAGAAAAATATGTCATTTGTGGCTGTTGTGAAGGAAATGATCAATGCATTCATGTAGAATGCATGATCTTATAGAATTTAAGAGAAGTTATGATTAGAAAATTAGGGAGACTTTGTTTTTTAACACCAGTTTAGCTGTCTCTAATTACCAGCATAGGTAACTTCATTTTAAGATATGCTCATAATGGCTTTAACTCAACCATTTTCAAGTGTAATGCACAAAGCAGTAAGCTACTTTTCATTCCTAATTAAATGCTAATGTAATGGAGTTTAGTTTAACCCAAATGAAAAGCAAACAGATGTCCTAATTTTCCTTCCAAATAGTCAGAAAATAAAGCTGGTACATGGTCATCCCTTCCACATGAAAGATCTTTGCCATGTTGACAGTTTAATATTTCACCAGCTCTGCTAAGATTCCTTGTCCTGTAGTGGGGTAAAATCAAAGCTTCTAGTATCTGCTGTCTTCACATCTGGACTTTTTCAGTTCTGAGATTTTTTTTAATATTACTACTGAAATAACACGAAGTCTGTGTCTCAATTTTGTTATTATAGAGCATAGTTTCTATCTGAAATACACCATCACGGATTTAGTGACTGACAGCTTATGCTGTGAACTGCAATTACTTGTCAAACCAATGTAATGTTATCAAGTTCTAATCAAACTCTTTATATTGGTAAATATTAATTCCTCTCTTACTAGAACTTGTATTAAAATCTGTCATACCTTTGACATTCCAAGGATTATAAATCAACAGAGTAGCATTTTGCCAGACAGTCAGTGATTCCCCAAATCAGACTGTAAAGGCAGCTACTTGTGCCAGGGGAACCTAGAAATCTCTCCAAATAAAATAGCTTTAGGAGTTTTCTTGCTAAATCAATGTGAAACAATGATAGAAATGCTTAGGGAATGGTAAGGTCTTTTATTTTTTTAAATTGAAGAGAAGAGTTGGCTGGAATCCCTAGAGAGCTCAGGGCAGGGGCTTTCTAGGAGGTGATGATAGGTAAGGGTTGTTTGTATCTTCATAAACTCCCTTGTTGTGTTGTGTTTGTACAAGTTGGACTGTTCCGTTTCCCCTTTTTATGTAATGGTTCTGCCCTGGTTCTCTCCTCCCTCCCTTGTGCTGCCAGTTACCCCAACTCCTCCCCAGTTGCCTTGGAGACTAATGTACCCTTTCTCAAATCCCTCCCCGGTGCCCTGTCCGTCACTCGGCGCTCCCACCCTTCTCTCTAGAACTCTCTAGAAACTCCCAGCTAGAGCGTCGAGTGATTGGCTCAGGGGCTGGGGCCCCACCCTCAAGTTATCCCCATTGGTGTTCTCCCCAAGTCAATCCTTTGTATCCCACTCCCCTCTGAAACTCTGTTTGCCCGAGGATGGACTCCTCCCCTGTTTCCCTCCCTCCTTATAAGCTGTTGCAACTTCCTCCTCTTTCTCTTCGACTGTTGGTTCCCCTGGGTCCCAATAAACCTGGATTCACCACAGCTGAGAGCGCTCTCTTCTTGTTTCTGCTGACTGTAGCCACAAGCCAAGCCACGTCCTACCGCAGGGCAGCGCTGCTGTCACAGCACAGAGCGTTTGCCTCCGTCCCGAACCACGGAGCTTGGGATGGTGCCCCCGTACTGCTCGCGGGGCTGGACAGCCAGCCGGGACAGCCGAGAAGGACAATCCTTCCCCAGCCTGACCGCTTCGCTCCCTAGGCAATTTCCGTGCCCCAGCTTCAGCTCTGAGTTTTTTGTGAGTTGCAGCACAATACATTAAGGCACTTCTGAAGAGGATGTACAGAAAACAGTATGCTGTCCAGAAAAACTTTCAAAAGATTTCATATGATACGTCTAAAACAAAGAAGACACGCAAATACGGTGTCTTTTTATGCAGTAACACTCTTTCAGAGAGAAATTCTCAGAAATTGTTTTATTTATTGCAGTGTGTGCTTAGCTGGTTGGTTTTGCTGCTGCTCTTCTTTGTGTATTAAGCATATTTTGTCAATCTTCCCTGTATGTCTTAGTAATTAAGACATAAATATGGTGCATTTAACACTACTTGAAGGACAGTTTTGCTGAAGTACATGGAATTTTGTGATGGTCTTTTTTGTAGTGTTGCAAGTTCATTCAATGATATAGAAAATAACTTTCAATTTAATTATTTGGTCTCTTAATTGTTGCAAACTACAAATACATTACGGATTCTATAGTAAAATGTATTATTGCTCTAGGTGTTCTTAGCATGATAGTTAAAATTGACTTGAGGTCAAGGATACACTTGGACACCTCTGGATTTGAGATTTCAGTTTTTGGAGTGGAACTTTAGGCTGGATACAATCCTTGAATTAGGTGACAAATGGTCCTTCTCTGCTTTTGCCTTTCCTTTGTTTCCCTTGGAAAGAATGGAACCTGGCCACACAGGATGGCACTGAGCCTTTTGAGATGCCCAAGGAAAAGAGCAAATGGGATAAGTGGCACAGCACATTTTTCTTCAGTGTTGACAAAGCAGAGAGATTGAGACTACCCTGCCCAATATGATAAATTGTGTTATTTAGAACTTCTTTAAAAACAAAAAACATTTGTTTATGTCTCAAAAATGTGAGTTATAGGAAGTAGAACCCTAGAAAGAGATTACTTCTGAGCTCACCATAGAATGGTTTGTGAAGCACAGGCAAGGAATGCAAGAAAGAATAAAGAAAAAAAGAGAAGAAGCAGATCTTTCTGTTCTAGGATTAAGATCTGAAAAGTAAGGGGTTGCCAAATTGTAATTGTTATAAGAAATAAAAAGGGGTTTGCCAGACTTTCTGGAGCATCTGAAGAAGAGATACAAAGAAATCTATTTTCTTAACTGCAGTGGTTGTTAAGGTTAGAATTCCAATGTCCATTTGAAATCAGAGGAATTAAAACTCAAATGTTTTTGCCAACATAGCTTTGGGTCACAATAGAGTTAGACATGGCAATGCATGCACTGGATCAACTTATCATGATCATTAGCCTCTGCAGGCACAGCAGTTAGTTTCAATTTCTAATAAATTACATCTTTACTGGTTTGCAAACAGAACAATGCTCTAACAACACTGGCATGAAGGAGCCTCTCTTTGGATGTTTAGAGGTTTTTTTGTTTAGATGGGGTTTTTTTCCCGCATCTCCCTGGTTTTGTATTCACTTTTTTCAATCAAAATTACATCAATTTTTTATGCAAATGTTTATCTCTCAAGCACTGTCCCTGGAGTTTGGAATTGACTGCAAACCTGTACAGCTAGTACTTCTTCATGGCTTTTTATGGAAAGGAGAACAATTCACAAATGCACAGAATGAGTTCATAGATTTTCCATTACATATGCACATGCAACATCAAAACCATATTCCAATATATTATATCTCTAATTTGTAATATGACCCTAATGTGACTCATTTTGCACATAAAAATCTTCTAAATTCCTGCAGAGTTTTTTAACCTGTATCCCAGTTTTTCATTTGTATCTCAGTAAGATAAATGATGAGGTCACTTGAACCAGGAAACTCAAAAATTTAAAGATTGTCTAAGAAAATTATTTCTGAAACAGTAGGTATTTGTCTATGTGACAATAAGTATTTAGCAGTCAGCTCTGTTATTGATGCACTCATCTATTAAGTCATTTTTGTTTGCATATTATAGCAATATTAATTTTAATTGAAAAGAGATCTAAAATCTTTAACTCTTTAGGATAAATTGTCTTAGTCTTTACAAGGAATATAAGAAGTATTAGTATAGAGTTAATGCATTACCAATAAAAAAATAAAGTAGAAAAAATAAAGGAATTTTCCCATCAGAATTTAATTTCAGATGTGTTTCTGAACTACAATGTTTTATTAATTGATCTTTAACCTGGGATAGCTGGTTATTGGAGATAATTCATTCTTTTTCCTTAAACATCCTTCACAAATAATGTGCCTTCTCACCTTGCTACAGTACATAACTGCTATTGATTACCTGCTCTCTGTTAAATTCAGCTTCTGTTCAGCACTGAAGGGCACATACAAGAGTTCTGACAGATTGGTCAGGACATGCAGAAGGAAGTTTAAGGAGATGATAACTCTGACCTTCAAGTAAGAAGCCAACCCAAGCTGCCATGTGAAGCGTGTCCTTTAATTACCCAAGTCTTTGCACTGATATTTTTTCTGACTTTAGAAATATATATTTACAGTATTTGTGAATGTTTCTATGGAAACACACTAAACAAAGGTACACAAAAAGGTGTTAATTATGCCTGGACAAAAAGAAAAACTGAAAAACCTCCCAAACACTAACACAAACAACAACAAAGAAAAACAAAAGCAAAACAAAACAAATCAAAAAATCCCAACCAAACAAACAAAAACAACCCTAAACAAGCCCCCTTCCCTCCCAAAAAACTAACCTTAATTTTGACTCTTTGAAGTTTAGATTCTTTTTAGTACTTCAGTTCCTAGAAATAATATAGTAATAGAATGCTGTTATGGTTTAACCCCAGCTGGCTGCTGACTATCATGCAGCCACTTGCTCACTTCCCCTTCCCTGACACACTTGGTGGGATGGGGTGGAGAATGCAAGGCTGAGCAGCAAGAAACCTCTGTGGTTTGGTCTATTATTAGATGCCAGTTACTGGCTGGTGCTGTATTGTTGGCAAAGATTATTCCAGCAAATTGGAAGCATGCAGCTTGGTAAATGTAGAAGAGGAGGCAGGAATAACTCCTCTTTCTGCAATAACTGTTGTCTTTATCCAAAGAAGCCTTCATGTGCACTCAGGTTGTCTGGTTAGCCCAAAAAACAAAAGGCTGGTAAAGTTGTTCAGCTTTTGCAGTTTTATTGTAGTCAAATGAAAGGACCTGGGACACTGTACAGGGAATTTTGCTCAAGATCTGATAAGCACATCAATTCTTTAAAATAACATCTTTCTAACCCTCATCCAAACATCCATGTTGTCTGCATCAAATATATTTTTAAGGAGCTTGCCATGAAAGTTTGTTTTTTAACAAAGCAGAATTAAAATTTGTGTGTTAAAAAGCTGTCTCATACTCATTTTCTAGCCATATGTTATTTTTGCTGGTCAAATACAGCTGTCAAATACTCTCAGCTGTATTTGACCAGCAAAGATAACATACGGCTAGAAAATACCACAGCTAATGCCTCACCATGACAAAAAATATGAAATAAAAACCATCTGGGGTATTAATTCTATGGGAAAATTTTTTTTTTCCCTGCAGAAAGTAAGAAATTTGTTCAAATAGATGCAATTTTCTCTCAAAGTAGTTCTGTTGGCAATTTTTTAACCTCTTTTGCTTGTTATTTTTTCTGATATCTTACCTGAGCAATAATTTAGTTTTTCTGGGACAGTTCCTTTCACCCAAGTGTATGCAACATTCATTCTATCAGTGCTGGAATATGCTACTATTATCCTTATTACCATCTCTTTTGCTTATTACAGTTTTGCTATCCTTTAATCCCCAGCATGCTCCTCTTCATCATTTCTCTTTCCCTACAAAAGAGACTGTAAAGCTCCTATGGTTTGGAGTTTGTTTTTTTATTTTTTTCCCCAATTCTTTACTTTTCCAGGTAAGAAACTCCAAACATCTTATTGTTCACAAAGTCACTAAACCTGTCTGTTAGTTTTGTTATGTAAAAGTAAAAATTTTCAATATTGCTTTTGCACTCATTCTCTCTTCCACAAAAAGAGGTCTGACATGAGCAAAAAGTAGCCTGGAACTGCAGGATAAGAAAAATTATCTGTAAAATGTAAGCAATGGGGAAATTCTGAATGTATTCAAGTAATTTATTTTAGCAAAGAAAATCAGAGAATACTTGATGGCTTTCAAATACATGAAAAGAGAACATGAAGAACAAAAGCAATAAAGCGTTTCATAATAGATAGCTTTAGAAGCCATGGTATTATAATTCAGGAAAGCAGATTTAAGTTAGACAACAGAAAATATTTCTTAATGATGCAAAAAGAGTGGAATGGGCATTACTACATTACATTTCTGAAACCCAGAAATGACGGCACTATGATTTATTTTCTCTCGGGGCAGATAACCTCAATATCCTTTCATCCATATCATTAATGGTTCCATGACTTCTGATCTCTTTTCTATTAACTGTTCACTTAAATAGACTCAATCAAACTGGATTTCACATCATCATTATCCTTGTACTGGCTCCCCAAATGTACTCATTACATCATGAATTAAATTAGATTGTAAGTGACCTTTCCTTGAGGACTGCTATAGAGTGTCAGTTCAGTACATGCCACTGTAGAAAAATCTATTGCAGTTATTCTGAACTACATCTCTCTCTCCAAGGCTTCTTGGAAATTGGGAGGAAGGAATGAAAAGTATGAAGATCAAGGATGAGGGAAAAAAAAAAATTGATTGGCTGGTCACACTTCTGAATAATCTTGGACCGTGTCACTGAACACTGTAAGCAGGATCCAAAGTCCACAAGTTGCCTTTAATCAAAACTGACTTGTTAAGATCCTTGTGAGTGTAACTGAACAGCTAAGTTGTAACAGTACAAAACATGGATGTGACTCCATGCCTAGCAGCATTAGTAGGTTACTTTTCTCTACTTTCCTTATCTAATTCATACATAATAGTGAGCGTAAATAATGAGTGTAAAAACTTCTGTGAAGTTTTTTCTGAATGTAAAAAAAATGTCAAAATTCTCAGTAAGGAATTGCTAGACTGCTTTTTTGTTAACTACCTATAGAGCATTTAGTGTTTTGGGTTGTATCTCCAAACATCAAGAGGAGAAGAAAGATAAGAGTGAAGTGCATACATTTCTATTAAATACCTCTACCTTACCCTGTGTGCAGTTGGATACATTACATAGCTTTAGAACTCATGTTTGAATTAGATGTTTCACATGCAATTTGTGTATGCCAGTGTCTGATGATGCCTAGTGGGTCAAAAGTAGTGACCTGGAGATTTTGAGCTACAAGATTTTCTGATATTAATTTTTTCAGAAGCCAGTGATGGTAAGGAACATCTCAGTATGTCCCACTCCCAGCCATGTTTTATCCCTTAAATATGGGATAGTATCTCAGCTAACAGATAAGGTGAAGATCTTGGTAACATTGGAGCCTTCAGGAGCTAAGGTACATGGCAAGTAGGAAAAATTTCCATTGCTGTTGCTTCTTATGTATCTGCTCCTTAGCCAAAGCAACTGGCTTCCTTCTGAACCTCTGATACTGCAAAATGAGCTTTAGTCACTTTTTAAAGTAAATTGACAAAAATTTAAATGTTGTTCATTAAAAATTAAAGAAAATAGGCAAAATTCCAAACAATACTAGCATTATTTCTTCATTTTTTTAATACGCTTCAGATGGTTTAAATCGCAAATATAATTTTTAATGAGTAATTGTTGATTATTTTTACTAAGTCCTAGAGACATCAATCTACATCTTGTGCATTTATTTCCTACATTGTTTAATATCAAGTTTTAGAACTAGTTGATGGTCAAATATATACGAGATTAACCTTGCAATGAAACGTGTTTCTGACCTGTTACCAATGCACTGTATCTTTAACTCCTGTGAATGGAAGTAAGGGGAGTTACTGAATGCCAAAAGATTAAATTCAATTGCTATTAGCTTTATTTTACAAAAACAAAAGTGTTCAGAAATGAGTGGCTGTGATTGGCTTCTTTTCACTTTCCAAGTAAAACAAGATTAATTGTCTGAAAAGATAGTGCATTAAAGAATTATTCTTAAGTTTAAATATTTGAACTCTATGCTCCCTATTTTATGCATTTTTCTTAGCTGTATTTTAACATAAGAATTACTTCATCATATTTTTCAATTTTAAACAGAAGGTCATGCTTGGTAAAGGTCTACTTTAAATCACGTCCATTAAAATGACTCCTACTGTTTTGCAAGTGATTGGAACAGTGGGTACTTTTGCTGGAATCTATTTCTCCTCTTTCTGTTAGAATGTATCAAAGAATCAAGAGTAAAAAAAATTGTCCTTTCTACCAAAGGTGTTCAAATTTAACAGGATAACACTTCAAAGCTATTTTCAGAAATATGCTTAAGGGGTTACATTTCTACCTGATACAGCTCTGTGGCTGATGGTGGGTGATTTTGTCACATAATACTTACTGAGTTCAGGGTTTCTGGATTTTTACTTGTCATTGGTAACCTGCTGTTTTTATAAAGCAGATCCTGCTTTCTGGAGAAGGTGGTAATTCAAATCCAAAGGTACATTTTAATTAACTTTGTTCATGATTAAAACCACTTCCATATTATCTTTGGCGAGTGATGTGCTTGCACTAATGTACACAAAGGGAGAATTTGGCTTAAGTTATCCTGATTAAAACTTTGTCCTTCTAGCTGACTATGCAGAAGCAGAAGAGAACTCTACATTTTCTTATATAAAATTGCAACTGATATAGTATAGACCAAGAAGCAAATTCTGACAGAAATGAAAGAATACGTGCCTTTAAGATATAGGTCAAAGGTTAGGCACAAAAAATATGACAGGTTTTCTTGCTAGCTCTCTCAGTTTCCTTTAGGATTTACCCATACAATTTCTTAAATAATTTCACTGTAGTCTTGGATATTAACAGTGAGATATGTAGGTAGCATTTACCAGGAGACACAAGCTAGATTCTGACCACATTTGGGTTTTTGGGATCCCATTTTTCATTTTGTAAAAGCAAGCCTCATTTTCAACAGGCTTGGTCATAATATATAGCCACATCTTCTCTGATCAAATTCTCATTGCAATTTTAATTGGATGTGATATTCTTTATCACAGATGTTGAAAGAGATGAAAGATGCTTATACCAGTAAAGAAATGGTAATCTTGTTAATACCTTTAAGTCTGTATTTTTGAGATGCTTTTGTGAGTATGCAAGTTTGATATAAATATGCAGACAATGTGTACATGTGCAGGTTTATATGTGTACATAGACACTAAATTTGCAAGATCAGGCTTTTGATAGTTAGAAAGAGCCAGTCTGCTTATGTACAATAAACTTGTAACTAATTTTCTTTGGTTTGTGGTTCAGTATTTGCAGTCACGTCACCAGCTTTTCTCCACAGATCTCTGGCTTATTTCCAGGCATGATAGTATTGCAGATGTAACTCTCTGGAATTTTCATCCATCTTTTTGCCCTTTAGATACAGTGGCTGAAGAATGAGAAAAGATGACTGCAGGGTTTAGGCAGGTAATGGTTTCCTTGGGGAATGGGTTTCTGCCCCTATTATTTCATCTGATGTGAGTGTGATTCTGTGCCTATTTCATCCAGTGCATTTCTTTCTAATGCCTCAAGATGCACTTTTCTGAGTATACTCTGATACAGCTGTGCTTCAACCACAGTGGGTCTTAGAAAATGTTACACTGCTCAAAAAACTGAGGTCCCATAAATTTTCAAATTCATGAACCTAAAGGTAATAATGTGGGACTTTTTTTAATCTACAAATAAAGTGGGAAATAATGTTTCACACCCTAGTAACTACTCTGAAAATCAATACTACTTGAGAAGGACTTGGACTATATTCAGGGATAAACACCACAGAGAAATCGTCGCCAAACTCATCATTCACTGTTCAGAATAGTGTTTGGATGATGGATCACATACAAAGTAGGGACTGACAGCCTAAACATTACATTAGAAACAAACCCAAAAATTGCTGCTTTGTTGCTTCCTTACGTGCAACTAAATGCCAAATAGTAAATATGCATTATTAAAAGCATAAAATACCACAGATCTGCAAGGAAACGCTTCTTGCATTGCAGTAATATGTGGTTTCTGGAAAGTTTAGTAGCAAAAAAGTAATTTAGTTAATTCTTTTTTCTTTGGGGCTGGTTTTGGATGAAAACCTCAAGATTTGGCAGTGTGTGCTCACAGCCCAGAAAGCCAACAGCATCCTGGGCTGCATTCAAAGCAGTGTTGCCAGCAATGTGAGGGAGGGGATTCTGCCCCTCTGCTCCACTCTTATAAATCCTACCTGGAGTGCTGCATCCAGCTCTGGAGCCTCCAACACAAGACAGACATTGACCTATTGGAACAAGTCCAGAGAAGGGCCACCAAGTTGATTACAAGGCTGGAGCACCTATTCCTATGAAGACAGGCTGAGAGAGCTGGGGCTGTTCAGCCTGGAGAAGAGAAGGTTCTGGGGAGACCTTACAGCGCCTTCAGCACCTAAAGGGGGCTACAAGAAGGCTGGAGAGGGACTTTTCACAAGGGTCTGTAGTGACAAGACAAGGGGAGATGGCCTAAAGATGAAGCAGGGTAGGTTTAGATTGGGGATTAGGAAGAAATGTTTTTTTCATAAAAGCAGTGAAGCGCTGGCACACATTGCCCAGAGACATTGTTGACTCCCCATCCCTGGAAGTGTTCAGGACCATGCTGGATGGTGGATGGCACTCTGAGTAACCTGTCTAGTGAGAGTTGTCACTGCCCAAGACAGAAGAGCTGGAACTGGATGACCTTTAAGGGCCCTTCCAACCCAAACCATTCTATGATTATTTTTTTCAGACTAGTGTTGAGCTGCCAGTATACAATGAAGTAATTTATACAAGCTTTCCTTCTACCTTGGACATTGTGAAAGGCGTGTTTCTCAAGGAAGGACAAAAATAATTTCATAATCACAGGTCTCTAACAACTGGAATTTCTAGAGATGTATCAAATATTTTGAAACCAGTAACATTTTTTCAATAATTAATGACGATTCTTTTTCCAAAATGCTCAACTTCTATTAGATGCTGTAAGGAAATTGGTGTTGTCAGACCTGGACAGCACAGCTGAATTCTGAAAAACCCTTGTATACATGTGCAGCTCTCATGGCATTCACATGGATTGGCTTGCAGGACCTAACAAAGCATTCTTGTATACAGACTAACATCTATATTATTCTATACTGATATTGTGTTATCTGTTCGGAGACCAACTAAGACTGGGTCTGTAACAATAAGTATTAATTATGTTATTTATCATTTTCATTTTGCTTTTAGAAGTACTCACAGTGGCCAGTTAAATAAAAGGATAATCAGAAATTTTCTGATTATTTTTTTATTTACTTTCATATGTTTTGATTTTGCTATTCTGAAAACACTGAATGTCTTAGTTTTCAGTCTAGTTTATCTGTTTTAAAAAGAAAGAAATTATATTTTTTTTAAAAAAACAGAGCTCAGGGGGAAAAAAATAAAAAGTGGTGACATTAAAATTCCTGTATTATAAAAAGATAGGCAGATATTGCCTCTCACTGAAGCTGGTGGAGACACATGTGAGATTTCTCTATTCTGTTTTGGACCCATAGTTCAGAAGCTCTGAATTTTAATACTTAATCCAAATATAATGAGAAAAGTAAAAGGCTAGCTGAATAAGGCTCTTAATATTTTTTATATTTGGAGAACGAGTCAACCTCTAACTGTACTTTTTATTATAAAATACAGTCATAAGCCCTGAAGATTCTGAAATAAAATCTGTTTTGACACCCTGCTAATAGCTGTTCAGATTGAACATTTTCTTGTGTCACCACATTGCAGCCCAGCTGCTGCAAACGATAGATGCTTTCTATTTTCTTAAATTGGTTTCCAGCCTCTGGATGGTTTGCTGTGCAAACACTGCTGTCCTCGAAAGGTTCATGGCATCCTTTCAGAGATTTGATATGCTCACATTAATTTCCTCCATGCTTTTTTTTTTTTTTTTTTGGTGAATTAAGCCTGGCACAATTTTTACTCTTTGCTTTTGATTAAACATAGGGGACAAGGACTGCAGTTCATTTACTACCATGTTGGAAGTGCATTATAGAGCATGATGTCTGAGGAGGTGCTCCTGCAATCTGCGCTAAGCAGGCACATTTGCAAATTCATGAGCTGTTTTTGAAATTCATGAGCCATCCTCTGCCCAGTTTTTCCTTTTGTTTTCTACAATAGAACATTCAGAAGACCTAAAATTTTTTTCTGAAAGCATATTACTGCATCTTTTAAAACATAAAAAATATTACAATAAAATGAAAATATGCGTATAATAAAAAGGTCAACCAAACATACATGACTTATGGTCTTCTTCCTTAGCCACATTTTTTTCTTCATTCAATGCATTTCCAGGTGAAATCATAGAATATATTCAATTTCATTCCATTTCATCATCTTTAATTCACCTGATTTTTTTATTGGGTTTTTTTTAAGAACAAATTATTGTGCTCTGTGAAATGTTCCAATGACAAAGTATTTGTCTATGCTCATACATTAGCATGGGAATTATACCTGATTATGAATATATGATCATGAATAAAGGTGTGTATTTTTGTTCAGTCCCATCCCAGGGTTGGGCATCTCACCTGATAAATCCCATCAGGTTTCCACGCTGAAAAGTTTTCCTGGTCTTGAAAGAAGGGTGTGTGGACAGCAGTAATCATCAGGTAATTTATTGGGCCTTTCTAACTGTAGGACTCAGGTTTACATGGACATTCCATGGACATCACCAAAATGCTTTTTAACCTGAGCACATCCTATGCCACTCACATGGTTAGGAGACAAAGCCAGAAAGGCAATTACTCCTCTCCTGTGCAGGCAATGTGGATAACAGAATACACACTAGGAGCTGGATGGAATTCTTTGCAAATTGACACATTGCGAAATCTTTCTTGGTAACTTGATGTTCTTTGTAAAACTCAATAACAGATAATGGTGGAAATGAGAGCTAGTGCTTATAAACTGCACTAATCTTTTATATAGTGGTTATAACATAATGAGCGTCAGTAAAACATCTGAGTTTTCTTTTTCATTGTAACAGTTGACCATCTTTAGTCTCACACTAAAACTGTTCTTCAGTTTCACTTAGAGAGCTGTGAACTGAATAAATACAAGAGGTTGTGGGAGAAACTATAGGTGTTGCTCAGTTCTCTGAGCAACCCTGCATTAAATAAGTATAGCCCCAAAATATCAAAGAAAAAAAAAATGAGCAATGGGGCAGGATTTAGAAATATCCTTGATGGGGAAACATGAGAAAATTATACAAAGCACCTTAAAAATAGAAATCATTTAAAAAAACCCCCAAAAATAATGTCAAATGAGACATCCCTACCAACTCCACCAATTTCAAAGGTGAGGTTGCTCTTCTAAGAGTGCAAATTTTGAGTCAATGAGATTGTTTGAGAAGAAGTTGCAAAAAACCCCCCGCATAGTCTTTTACAGAAGAATGGTGTCCAGAGCAGAGAGATTTCCATTGTTCTGAGGCAACATTTCTGAGAAATCCATGGATCTTGCCATTTTTGTGGGCTACTGGTTATTGAGGAAATGATTGTTGACGAGGTTCCACGGGCTGAGGAAACTTTTATGTTACAGCCTATGTTTGTGAACTGCCTGTGGTTGAGGCATTTTCTGTTTGTCAATTCTGCAAATACAGACCCTGGCAACCTCACCATGCAAACAGCCAACATTGTATTTCTTTGCAAATAGATGTAGGCTGAGTGTAAGTGAACTTTCCAGAACCTTCCTGTCAGTGCTGCTCCATCCCTACCTTTAGTTATGTTCACCAGGAACTTCTCTGTTTGGGGTAAGAAATAGGGAATATGTCAGATTTTTAGTCCTACAGTAAAAAGATTGCTTTTAAAACATGTATTTTCTAATAATAGTTACCCAATAAAAATAATAGATGTTTTAATGCATTTTTTATAACATTAAAAGTGAGATGTTTTAGTTATCTAATAATAGGTATTTATGATGTATGTGTGCATAAAAAGAAAATTCCACTGGCAAGAATAAGAATCAATACTTTAGAAATATGTGTTCAGCTTTTATTTTCATGCCACCTAACTGACTGACATTTACAATTATATTTACAACTATATCAAGGTTTTACAACAAATACATGAAAGATGGCATTTTGTATTGGATATTTTTGCACAATAAGCACAGGATAGGATATCATAGTTTTGTCTCTATTACAAACTGGAGTAGGTGGAGCTAAGATAAATGCTGCTAAATTTGCATGAGGTTTAACACAAATTACTAAAATGGAAGAAAAGCTTAGATGTGGGTCTTGACTGGTTTTTCTTTCAGCTTGAGGATAGATCTTGAAAATTTAGCAGTGATCATGTTTTCAGATTTGTCAGAAATATTTACAGTCTCACACACCAGAAATAAATCTATGACTGCATTCAAAGCAGTTTCTTTAAAGACAAAGAAATGAAGCACTGAAAAAATTCAAATTACTCAGACTATCCCAAGTGAAGACCACCAAGAGGTTTTTACACTGGAAGTGTGATATGAAGAAGACAGTTTTGTACTGTATGGTAGATACTGTGATTAGAGTCAGGTTTCTAATTAACTTTTGGGCAAAGGAATATCCATAAAAAAAGAATTCACAGTATCAAGTTTGAAAATGTTTTCAAATGAACAGGCTGATTTATATTTCTAAGCATTCAGGGACTGATTCCTTTCACACACATTAAATGGTTTTTCAGCCCAGTTTAGAAATTTCCAAGCCTCAGGGAATAAAGTAGGAAATTTAAGAGAATAGTTTTTCAGCTTCATGGTACCTAAGAATGCAAGACAGTTCTCATTTTAAGCATATCTGTTTGCTGGATGGTGTATTCGTTTTATTTTGCAAGCCACTTGATGTCAAAGGAACTATATTCACTTGAGTGACTGCATCTGCCAACTTATCAGTGTGGAGAATTTATCCTCTGGAAAGGATTGTATGGAAGGGAAGATTGCAATTTCAATGATTGTTCTTGCAAAAGAACATATCTTCAAATAAGTTTCCAAACATATTTTCAAATTAATGTTCCACTAGTGTTCCAAGGTGGTAGTGGGATAGAATAGAAGAAAATAAAGGTAGTGTAGAAAGTAATCTTACCCCTAAGGGGTTGCAGCTGGGCCAATTAGCAAAGATTAGGAACAGGCCTGACTTTAACAGGCCACAGCTGTAACCAATAAGATGATGAGTGCTATAAAAGAGTGGGGTGGCTGGTTGGGAAGGGGTCTGGGGGTTAGTTAGCTGCTTTGTGAAGGAGAAAGAGTCAGTGCTCTGAGGAGATGCCCATGAGAAACACCAAGAAGGTATGAAACTTTTGTGATAAGGAGACCACAGTATGGAACCCCTGCAATAAGATGACAGCACAAGGTTGCTGAGGATGTCTTATGGCTGCACTGACTACAGTCTGTTTTTGAAAAAGAGATTAGAGACCCAAACAACTGAGAAAAACAAGAAATTTAAAAACTTTGCTTTTCCTTCCCCCTCCTCATTGCCCTTCTCTCTGCTGAGAGTCTGGGCACAATACTCTTTTGCTAAGGCAACATTTGAACTGAAGAGTACAAAATAATTAATAGCTTGCACCACAGGAAGAGCGTTATTATATTTGTCATGATTCCACATGCAGTGAATCCTGAGAAAGATATTTTAAAAGCAAATTAGTGATATTTCATAAGCTAATTTTTTGTCTTTTTCCCTCCAACATGTCAATGATCTACACTTCCATGATATTGGTTCCTTTAAAGGTTTTCTAATGTAGGGCAGTAACAATTTGTTCATTTTGCATTTATTCCTTTTGAATAACAATATTGGTATGAGCCAGATGTTTTCTTTCATTGTGATTTTAGTGCACTTGTGTGTGGACTTGTAATAGCCGAGTTACTAGCCTCAGTAGAAGAGGTATGGTGAGGAATATTGTTGTACTTGGATGTTTTACTCTATGGGTAAAAAGTTTACAATGGTTTTTTAAGATAATGATTTATGACAGTGCTCATATATTGCTCTCCAGACCTGCAGCATAACACATTTGTGGACAGTCCCAGCTTTTATATACCACAAACCCAGACATAATAATAATGTTGCTACTACTACATAGAGGTGTTCTCAAAATGTAAAACAGAATACTGAATAGACAAGATGGTGATAATTACATAGTTTGGTCCCAAGAAGCTTAAAAATGCAGTAAGACCTAAATTAATTTTTCATATTGAACCCCAGGCACAATGGAAGTTTATTTCATATGCAGGTAAGTTAAAATACTCTATCTGAATATTCATCACAAATTGACTTTAAATCTCCTGAAATTACACAGGAGGAAAAATTCAATTCCAGATTCCTTAGAGTGGTGAAACACCAGTTTTTGGAAGTCCATCTGCTGTGACTGAGAGGTGACCTTGAATCATCAGAGCCAGCACTTTCCGCCGAGGCGATCGTTGCCATTATCACACTTTGGCTGCAGCTTGCAGCAGCACTGTAATGTTGTCACTCCTGCAGAATTCCCTGTATCCATTAGTATGAAATGGTATTTAAAAAGCCTCTATAGTCAATAAAGATGTAAAGTCTGGAAAACATGGGTAATTTGCTTAGTTCCTTGGGCTCATTAAATTGGCTCAATGGCTGGATTTAAAATAACTGAGCTGATACATCAGCCACAAATGATTTTTTTTCCAGAAACAGCAGCAGTGTACTGTGTAACTCCAATGCTAGATTTCCCTGTGACATACTGCCCTCTTGTGCATCAGTGGCTTTCTTATAGAGATAATCTAAGAGCAAGACACCCATTCAATAAACAAAAGTTCTCAGGCTCTCTCTTGATCTCCTTTGACATTTTTTATTTTTGCCCAAAATGAATGCAACTTCTTAGGTCACGATGAAGAAGGAACACAGACTGGGCTTGTCTGGCCTGGAGAAGTGAAGACCAAAAGGAGATCCTGCTGCCATGAGAGGAAGTGGGGAGCAGACTGTACAGAGCTGAGGAGGGAGGAGGAACTCCCTCAGGACCAGAAAGAACTGAACTGAGTTTTCTGTGACCTGTGAGTTGTTTGGAATCAGGCCTGGATATTTTAAAAATTGCTTTCCCATCTTCAGTTTTAGTCTGCTTAAAATGTTAAAAAATCTAATTTATATTTTATGACAGCATAAAAAATTTTGCATTTAAAGTCCTGTTTATCTATGGAGAAAGCACTACAAGGAGGTTTTGTAACCTTAGACCATCTGCAGAGTGGTCACACTTTTATACCTGAGAGTCTGTTTCTGCGTCAGTGATATTTGTTTCCTACAAAATGGAAAATCTTCAACCAAGAGAGATCCTTTTAGATTTTTCCTGGCAGGAAAATCACATTTCTTCTTGAAGGTTGATGTTAAATCAAGCCTTCTCAGACAACAGGGGAAAAAAAAATTAAAAAGAATGCTGCTGTAACTTCCCATTACAGTGGTTGTCCATTAAGCTCTGAGTGAAGGAATTCCCTCGTTCACAGTTATTGACCAGGGGATTCTCAGGAATGCCAAGGACCACAGATGAAATGAACTATACCCTCACCTCATGAGAGGTTAGATGAGAGTTGTAGCTGCAGTTAGCTGTTTGGCAAGGATTTCTCATACTGAGGCAATCCTGGTGGCAAAAATAAGAGGGCATGAAAATTACTGCATCTTAATTTATTCTATTTTACTGTCAAGTTTGGCAGTAAACACTTAAGCCACCACATTAGTTAGAATCTTTTTGTTGATATATCCCCTCTGTAACAGTAAAATCTGGAGAAGGTTATGAGATTTTAGTGCTTTTCAAAAACTGTTCTACTGTCTTTGGATTAAAATTAGAAAACTATCTGGTAATTTAAAAATAAACCATATTTCCCTGACTTATAGCAATGTGTGGCCGCTGTACCTTTATGAGGAAGGAAGAAATGGTAGTACAGCTATTCTACCAGCAGTCATGTACCACACATCTATTAAAGTGCCAGGAGCTTTCAGAAACACAACAGTTCAGATTTCTTAAATAATAATAGTAGTAGTAGTAATAGTAATAGCAGTAGTAGTAGGAAGAAGGAGATGATGATTTGGAAAGAAACTATTTTTCATGTAAAGAATTGTTCAAATTATGCAGGGAAAAACTCTCCTACACATTAGATACTGCATACTATACAGTTTGCAAGCTTTTGTAGCTGAAAAGGCCTGCATACATTTCATGTGTCTGCCAAGTGCCAAAACATGTATAATGAAAGGTGTAAAACTGGCAATTAAGTCAAGTTGCCTGTGAGGTTGCTGACCCTGAACAGGAACCATAAATTATGTGAAATCAGTGGGTGGATTGTCTAGCTCAGGTTGAAGTGTGGGACAGTGTCTGGAACCTAAAGGTTGAAAGTCTTGAACTCCATCTCCCTGGTTTTAATTGTGAAGGAACTGGGCTCTGCCTGTGCAGAGTAGCAAAAAGGCCCTGAGTCCTCTGGAGATACCTCTGAACAGAAATGTTGCTTACTACTGTCTAAAAGAATCCTAGAGAGTTGTTTTTACAATTTAAAGTTCTTTGTTAGGTGTATAAAATTTTACAAGGCAAACTTTACCAGCATCCTAGCTCTGACAGTTCACACAACAAGCCCCAGTTCCTCATTTGTTCCAATGTAATATTGTTATCATCAATAGCATTCATCAAGAGGGCTTGGTAGTGAGTTATGTCCATTAATAGAATTCTGAACGATCAGTTTAAACCAGTTAGTGTTATTTTCAAAGGCCACTTTAAACATAATTTTTGGTATCAAAAATAAACTCCAACATCTCCAGTGTATTGTTCTTCTGTGTGTTTCACAGATTGTCACAAGAAGTTCTATTCAATTTTACTCAATTTCAAGCTCTGATTAGGGGAGAGCTAGTGAGAAATAAAATAAAGATTGTAAGCCCAGGAGTAAGAAAATAAATCTCTAATGTTCATGTTAAATTCTGATGTGTGAGTTGATATATGTACAATTGAACTGGAAAACAATGGGGATGAAATATCGAACAAAACTAAATAATAAAAGAGCCTCTAGTATCTTAATTTAAAACAAAAGGAGGACCAGCCTAAAACTTGCCTATTTGCTTGAATTGAAACAGCAGCTCAGTTATGCTACAACAAAATAATGACAGCAGAGCTGCCCCTATTGTAGCTATTTTTAGTAATTTGTTTTATGCAAATAATCTCCTTTATGCTACACATTTCTCCCTGATCTGAAAAAAAAAACCGCATCAGTGTTTAACCTTACCTTGTGTGAGTAGTTGTAGTGATTGTTCTTAAGAATCAGAGCCATTGCACACAGCAGAATAGGCTCAGTCCTGAAACTTGTCTCAGTACAATTTGGCATCATCTCCTACTGTCACTTATCTACTATGCACTTGTTCTGCAAAGATATATCTGGCCTGTGGAGCGAAATCTGTCCAATAACTCTGAAGTAATTGGTAAAATAATTTTCTTCCAACAGAACACATAACATTTCCAATTACAGAGGT
The DNA here is from genome assembly GCF_051311805.1 of Agelaius phoeniceus. Lineage (NCBI taxonomy): Eukaryota > Metazoa > Chordata > Aves > Passeriformes > Icteridae > Agelaius > Agelaius phoeniceus. The sequence continues at coordinate 35,003,706 of NC_135270.1, read as the reverse complement.
TATTTACTGTCTTCTTTCTAAGCTTCTTGTACTGGCTATTAGTAATCTTGTGGTAGGTTCACATTTCAGTTATGCTAGTTTTCAAAAAAGTGGTGTTTATTAAAATCTACTCTAGCTCTGGAAGTACAGCGATATTTACATATCGTGAAACTAACTTAATGACCTGTTGCCTGGGTCCAGATGTACAAAAAGAAGCAGCAGTCAAGCTCAGAGTGCTAATATGAATGAAGAAACCATGTGGTAAGAGGTCTATGACCTACTTATGCAGTATTTCTGTTTACTATGGGGTAAAACATCTCAGTATACACTGTGAAATGTGTAGCACATGGGAGAGACCTTTGTATTGATTTTCATGCAGTATGAGTAAATGTTAAATGAACACAACACATTTTTAAAAAAAAAGAATATATCTGATTTGTAAATTAAAGTGATGTGTACAGACAGTGCTTTGCAATATGTGTATAATTTAAATGTCCTGAAAGTTTGTGCAGTTTGCCTTCTTGTGACAAAAAATGATGATGACAATAAGTGTTTTGAAGGACTGGCCACCACAGGGAGATGTTTTCCTTCACAGCTCACCTTTGCTGCTGGAGGTGTGCCTTACAGTGTGTGACTGCCTGGACCAGGCAGGGCCAAGGAAACACAGCGGCTGACTCTGGGACAGTTAATAAATATATTTCCTTCAAGAATCGGGAAAACTAAGCCTATGAAATGCTTTAAATTAGCCCTTTGCTTTGAAATAATGAGTGCCTCAGTTCTGTCACTGTTTTTAGTGGAACAGAGGAATTAGCATGGACTCTTTCTGAAACCAGATGTGTGTTTGTTCCACTAAAAGCCAGCCACATATTTGCATATTGTGTAGCATATACTTCTTATTGCAGCTGTGTAGGTTAATAGGCTGAGGTTTTATTTTCTGACATGGCCTATGTAAGAGCACAGATGTAGTTCTGAGTTGCTGTAAAAAAAGGTGATAAATTTTTGTGTACCCCAAGTTGAAATGGATATTTTACAATAAGGAAGCTGACTCTTCCGAGAAGAGACTCATGGTTGGAGGGCTGTATAATTTGATGAAAAGCATTGCACAGTTTTATGGTCAATCTAAAGAATATGCTTTCTGTTAAATGTTCCAAACATACTGGTCAGAAACTGTGTTTTCTTTAATGTTTTGCACTCCCAAGCATGGCTTAGTGTCAGTGATGTCAAAATCTTCATTTTACTGGCATAGTTACAATACTGTGATAGCAGTAGGCAACATCAGTGGTGCATGCACTTCCAGAATGGGCTGAGGTTTTTCTTTGCATGTGTAGCTCTGTCATGTGTTAGGTGCTGTTTGTTGTTGGCAGGATCTCTCTGGCAAAATTGTTTACTGAGTCCAAAAGGAGCAAATATAGAATAAAACCCAGTTTTGGGTTTTCTGGTGTTGCTAACGTTGGTTATAAATCTTATAAACACAGAGAGCAGAGCGTTAATTGAAGCACAGCTCTATTTTCCTCCTTCACAGGACCATATTGTTGAGAGAGCATCAGGTTTCAGTGCTTGCCAATGGGAACATTTATAATGGATGCACTGGTTTCATGCATGAAGAGGCTGTCTGACTATGAAACAGTATAGCCATTCAACATGATCCTTCAGCCATGTGAGTCACTATGTTTCAGTTATTCCTATGAGATCATAACTTTCTGAGTGCATGTGGAGCTCCAGTTCCTCCTGGTTTTCCCCCAGGCTGTTATGTGCATCTATGCATACACTTCAGGTGGTTAGTTTTCTGGTTCTTGTCTTGGGAGGTAGCTAGGGCATATTTGTCAGTGCTCTAATTGGCCTGGTTTATCCCCAGTTTGCTGCCATGGCATGAGCATTGACACCTTGGACCCTGTCCTCCAAGTCCTTAGATTTAAAGCCCACCTCACCGTGTTGGTCAGTCTGCTGCAAAGATTCCCTTGTCTCTTCCGGACAAGTGGATCCCATCCCTCTCTAACAGGGTATAGTCACTGAAGAATTCCCCATTTTCATAAGCCCCAAAAACCTCTTGAAGACACCAACCACAAAGCCAGTAGCTGATTTGCATTATACATCTATTTCTGGCTGCACCCTTTTCTCTAACTAGTAAAATGAAAGAAAAGATAACTTGGGCACCAATCCTTCATGCTTGCACTCCCAGGCTTTGCAGTTTTCCTTGTCTTTGCCCAGGTTCCAGCTTGCAGTGTCATTCATGCCCATGTGAAAGAGGAATAACTGAGAGTATTCTGTGACCTTGGCAGGTAGTGGCACTCTCTCAGCAGCACCTCTGCTCTGGGGAGTCAGCACACCTCTGATGACTCCCTGTCAGGATGGCAGTGGGAGCCTTAGTGCTCCTTAACAGAGAGAAACAGCAACTATGAGCACTTCTCTTTTTGCAGTATCCTTTGTGTCGCTGGCATATTGTCTATAAACAAACAAAGTTTTTTAGTTTAATAGTCATACAAAATAATACAGTTTTTCATACTTGTAACTCAAAAACATAATTAACAATGAGACAGCTCCCCAGTGAAATTTGTAAGCCTGGCACATTAATTTTATGGAGCATATCTGCCAAGGCAGGGGACAGCTGTAGGCCCAGACCATGTAGGCAGTTGCCTAAGGCAGCAAAAGAGACACAAAAATCACAGTGATTGCAGAGCAGCTCCCCCAGGCACCACCTGGTCTGTCGAGATTATACAATCTCTCAGCCTCAATAATGAGAAAATTTATCCCACTCCCTGGCTTTGTTTTCCCTCATCCTCCTGCTGGTAGACAAAGGAGGTCTGGATAGATCCCAGCATGGAGCCAGAGAAGAACTGCTCTTCCTTTTATCTCCCTTCTCTCACACAGTCATGCTACATTGGGTCAGAAAGTCCAAGCAGGTGTTGGCAATTTTAACCTCATTAATTTTGAAACACTGCTGTGTAACCTTGAGTCTGCCTGTGACAAAATCCTTATATTATTATATAATAATTTCTGTATGACTGTACTGGTTTGGGCTAAGATAGAGTTATTTGTCTTCATATTGTGGAACTGTTTTTCTGGTCTGTGATGAAAACAACGTTGGTAGCTCAGGAATGCTTTAGCCATTGCTGAGCAGTGTATGCACCACAGCAAGAAGATTTTTCTGTTTCTCTCACCTCCTCACCAGCAAGTGGGCTGGGGGAGTACAGGAGTCTGTGAGGGGACACAGTCAGGACAGCTGACCCCAATTAACCAGAGGGATGTTCCATATTGTACAACACCATGCTCACCAGTAAAACCTGGGTGAAAGAAGCGGAAAGGGGGAACATTCTGAGAATAAGGGTGTTTTCCCAAGTGACCATCATGTGTGGTGCAGCTCTGCTTTCCTGGGGATTGCTGAACACCTGCCTGCCCAGAGGAAGTGGTGAATCAATTCTTATTTTACTTTTCATGCATACCCAGCTTTTGCTTTTCCTATTAAACTGTATTTATCTCAGTGCAAAATTTTTCTCACTTTTACCATCCCAATTCTCTTCCCCATTCTTGGAAAGAATAAGTGGCTGAGTAGGGCTGAGCTGCTGACTGGGGTTATCCCACAATGACCACACAGAATTTAGGACTGTAACTCCTGAACTGCAGTGGATTTGATCATTCTGGTCATTCATTTGGTTATTGTTTGTGATCCTTGTAGCTTCCCCTCTTTACTAATATAAACAAGGCTTCAAATCAGCCTGGCAGATTTTATTCCAACATGTCTTAGGTTTCAGTGCTGCATGCAAGTGCAAAGGGAATTTACTCTGGCTAGTTCTTGTTAGCTTTTTTTTCTCTCTCTCCCAATCTTTATAAGATCATTGTGAGTTCCACTAGGCAGCAGGACAGACAAAAAGAAACCAAACACTGCAGCAGTTTGGCATCCCACACTCTTGTGAGCCTTATGCATCCACTCTCACAATCTAACAACTGAGAAAATCATGTGTTCCTGTAAATTCATTGGCTGTTAACTTTATATGAGGTTTTCACAACTGATTTCTAAAAGCTTGACCAAAGTTGATGTAGGGAGCCATAATGAATTGTTTTAGGATTTGAAAGTACAGCCTCAAGTAACTTAGCAAACAATTTCTAGTACTGGTTGCCTTGAAATTTTCTCCAGAGGAGTAAGGAAAATTTTAATAAGACTGAATATATGCAAGAATTATACCATTATTCCATTTGGAAAGTTCAAATGCTAAACTGTCATTACTCTGGGGTCTGATTTTCACATCTGTTGTTTCACATGGGGTTATTCTATATTCATATCCTTCTGAAATTAAGTATTCATAAAGACTTCTGAGGTCTATACTTCATACATTTTGCCACCTCTGGATTTGTTTCAACCTTCTTTTCAATTGCCTCTTTAGCAAAGTCATGAATATTTGTTGCTGGTAGAAAGGAGTCTCATTTTTCATTCCACAGCCATCTCTGGTGTTTGCAAATTACTAGATTTTTTTTTTATCCATCCAGGGAATTTCTAGATGTTTCTGAATCAGAGAATTCCCACTTGTCAGCTCTCATTACCATGTCCTTTCCTAAGTTGAATCTGATGTAGCAACAAAGCCAACAGCAGCTGGTTTAGTTTGAAGATGCTTTAAATAAGGGGAGAATGCATATATCTGGGCTTGACTCACTATGAGGTAGCTAATTTTTTAGAAAGGTTTTACTGAAATAATTTTTCATTTCATTTTTCAATGTTATTTAATGATAGAAAAATTATCTTACTAAGAGATCAGTTTAGAAAGATTTAGAAATCAATAAGGAAGGAGTGCTGTTTCATACTATAGGAATTCTAGAGAAAAATAATTGGACAGTAATTACATTTGAAGGCAATTGCAGACTAGTACAGACTGCAAATATAAGAAAAGGCAGAGAGAATTTTTTTTTTGGTCAGAAAATCAAGATTGTAAATAGTTGCTATTTCAAGCATGACTGCTGAATCCACACACTGTACTTCACTCAGACAAGGAGATTTAGGATAAACCAGCTCTGTAGCATAGGACAAAATAAAAATGTCTCTAAACTACCTACCTCCAAGCCAGATAGAAGCAGTGGAGCAGAGTAAATGTAGCACATCACACAAACTGATTGTTTTTTCTGAGAGATTAACCATTTCTAACCTGAAGGTAATTTGCTCCAAAGTACAGCTCAAGTGAGACAGATTGTCTGCACCAGGCCATGGACACATGCAGCAGAAATATTGAAGGAAATTTCCTTAACTTTTCACAGCTTTAAATAATCTAACTTTTGTTACGAAGGTAATTTTAATCTTAGTCTCATTTTGTCAGTCAGCATGAACTGTCCTTCTAAAGACAGGAATTTATAAGCTCCCTTTTTGTACAGGTTGCTTTCACCACTCTAGTAGAGTGCCTAGGAGTTATAAAATTACTCTACAGATTTTTAATAACCCTGCTCAGAAACTTTTCATTGATATGAAGGTTTCTGGGGATTTGCTAATTGTTTAGGATTACAGATAACCTCATTATTTTAAACACCTTCTCATAAACCCCACAAATGAACCAGAGAAAAGATAATGAGGAATAGTACATTTGCTTACTAAAGATTTTGTGTGGGCTCAGAGACTTAATGGAACTTGCAGTAGAAAGTAATTTTCATTCATGAAGACAGTTAAAAATTAAGATTTTGCAGTGACAATGACATCTATTGCAGATCTTCCTTGTAGAGCATGAAAATTTTCTTGTAACTTCACCTACTACTACTGTGTATAAAAAAAATTCTTGCTTTCATGCATCTTGTTCTGACCAATGCAGGAAGGCAATTCTATCAGTCCCAAAGAAGAGCAGTGTTGTTTAAGAAAGCAGTAACTCAGTTTGTGTTGTATGTATATATGTGTATATGAAGATGGTAAAACACAGAATTACCTAATCTTCACTTCCTACCTGAGAAGAGAGGTGAGACTGAGGAAAAGCTGACATAGGAATAGAATATATCATGCAGCAATATAACAGCATGATTTTAAAAGTATGCAAACTACTCAGTGACTGAGGACAGATCTACAGACCTAAAAATCAGATCAGTTTAGGGAAGTTCTGAAAAGAATTTTAGAGAGAAATCCATTACATTCCCACCCTAAAGCATTAATCAAGTCTTCAAAGATGAGAGATCTGAGAAGAAGGAAAAACCTATGACTCAGAAACCAAAAACATAAGCTGGGACCTCTAATACATTGTATTATATATATATTAGGATCAGTGAGTTTACACTGCAGCAGAAATCCAAGAACAGAGCATCAAATGAGAGCCCAATTAGTAAACTTCTCCTTTGGCTTTGCCATTTATCTGGACTTGGAATTTCACCACAAAGAAGAATGCTGCATTCTCATTGCATTCATGTTTATTCAGATATCTGAGATTAGAGTATCAGAGAGTGATAAATTATTATAAGTGTTATATTAGGAGCTTCTTACATGTGTTTCTGAATTCTCATCAATGATAAAACCTTCGTGCCAGCTTTGACTAAACGTTCAAGATTTTGCTTCTCAGGGTTTCTATACCTAAGTAACTCATGAGATGTCCCTAAACACTATTGCTGTTATAAAACAGGTCACAATTTAAGTAAATTTTTATGAGGCCACTAGATGGTGCCATATATATTGTTAAATGCCTCAGAAAACAAAATTCTGGGGAATAGCAAAAGAACAAAGCAAAAAAGAAGACATAATACTGCTTCATGAAATAGCAAGACTGTGTTGAGATACTGCTACAAGGTTTCCAACCTGTCATTTCCCTCTACTACCTCAAATAGTTCTGTTCAAACCTTCTTCTGTGTATTGGGTAGGACCATACACCTCAGAGGGATCACCACAGCAGTGTCAACTCATTGTAGGGTATATGATCAATAGTCTTCTGTCTTCTCACTGTAAATTTCTCAGAGTTAATTTCAGTAATGTCTACAGATATTTCAGAAAGTATCAAGTTTTTAATGTATATTGTCACTGTGTAGTTGCCATGTATTATCTACAACAAAATTTTCCTTATCGAGTCAGCCAACACTGGCTCCTGTACAGTACTCACAGCATAAGGCAGCAAGACTGCTGGGGCTCATATCCACTTGAGTTTTACACTGGAATAGGCTGGACTCTTTTATGGGTTGAGTAGTGAGTGCTTTTGAGGAAATAAAACTGGTGGATTATTTTCCTGGCCTCATAGGCAATTGTAAGAAAGTATAGAAAATCTGTGGCATTTGATTGGCACAGTAAGTGCTCACATGAGGCATTTTCATGCTACAAGTTACTTGGTTGTATTAAGTTGGTGTGTATGTTCCTTTCAGGTCTGTCAGTGCAAACTCAGAACACAATTGCATTTGAAGAAAGAGATTACTCTCATGTATGGCACTTAATGAGCTCACAGCTCATTGTTATTGTGTAAAATGGAGTTGGGGTTGCACATTGTGGCAATACTCAAGATATATTCAGTGTTAATTCTGCAGTGAATATAAATTTCTAGCTGTTTAGTTCAGTTTTCAAGTTGGCATTTCATTGTGTGGTAGTGTCTGAGACCTTCCGACACATGACACAGTATCAGCTTGAGACTACTAGAGAAGTAGCTGTATGGTTTTATTGCTGATCTAATTTTAATTTTGAAAGTTTTGTTTATTTTGTGCTATGCAAAATCTATCTTTATGAGCTTACTGAGGACTATGACCGGGGAGTTCAGTGAAGCTATAAACCGAGGAAAACAAAGGTGATCAGTCAGATAAATTGCTGAATATTGAAAAGGCCAAAGCAATAAAAAGTAGCATTATAATTCATAGAGTATGTGAGGCATTAAAAAGTCATGCAGGTTCAAATTTTTGACCAAGATTTATTGCAAACAAAAATCAAATAGAACCTGATTATTTTTTCATTACGAATATGGTAAAGAAGATAATAAAAAAGTATAAACTTACTGTATCCTAAAAGACCTCACAAAATCAGGTTGCTCACTTGCTGTTCTGCATCAGATTTAGTCAAGGCTGACATTTAATGGAAAACATTCTCAGTGCTATGGAAAAGTGATGAAGGATGTGATCATCTAGCATTACTAGTTCAAGCCCCATCCCAGTACATACATGCCATAAGAAGTACTTTTCATTGGATTATTTTGATTGAGGATTACAGGCAGATGAATTTCTTCCCAATATTTTAGCAATCACCAACTTAAGCAGCTACATATAATTTGTATATTAATTCAGTTAGTCGTATTGAAGTCATGGAATAAACTTCTATTTTACTTAGTGATGTAAAAATAGGCAGAACAAAGTAGGCCTTAACTGGAAGGCCTTACTGTTTCATTTCCATCAGAAAGAATAGAGTTTTACTGCAGAAAAATAGGCCACAGCATCAGATGATATTTTCTTAGTAGATATATCTGGGTGCAAATTTAGATATTTTGCCTTAGGGATGAGACAAGACAGTAAATAATGAAGTGAAGGGATATTTTCAGGAGATAAATGTACTCATAGCCCTCATGTATATGGAATATAGGGAATCTACACTTTTGCTCGTGAATCATAGGACTCATATAAGTATTCACACACCAGGCACTCAGAGTTTCCATTTTCTGGTTTATAAATATATGCTTGGGCATTTTCATTAAATATAAGCAAGTTGGAGCTTAAAAATATAGACTAGGAAGTTATATTTGCTGAAGCAGATAAATAGCTGTCAAGTGAAAGCTGTGAGGGATTGTATCAACAATAATTCAGATACTGTTAGTAAGAGAAGGCAAAACTGAAATGGTTTTATGTACCCAAACTAGAGAGCCAGAGAATTAAAACCACACAAGCAGACATAAAATCACTTAGTATATATTTAAATAGTCAGTTATTCCTCTTCCTTAACTCCTGCTCTATCACCAATGGCAGTGAGGCATTGGCCATACTAGTCAAACCTTGAGACAGCTAGTAGTTCAAATACATTTGTCCAAACATGTCAAAAATTATCCATTCCAAAGCTACCTTTCAGCTTAACTATCTGTCCCATTATGCCATTTCTGATGAGGAATGTGAGCTAAATGGGCAAATGTCAGTCAATTAGAAAGGACCTTCAGCCTCTGATGCCTGACTGCTGTTGGTTCTTTACCAGTGTTATTTAGTAACTCTTAAGAGTATGAAGAAGGCAATCCTTTATTACATATAAGCTAAATGTTTGCATTTGTTTAGAATTCCAAAATTTGAGGAAACACAGAAAGAGAATGCGATTTCCTTTACTAACAAGCCAAACCCCAGATTTGTTTTCAGTGGCAGAATCTCTTTGACTCCCCTTCAGACAATCTTAGGAAGATTGCAGCTGCTCCCCTCAGCCTCTTCCTTAAAGGCTCGAGAAGTGCAGCTCCTTCAGCTCCTCCTCATGCTCTGCACCCTCTCTCATCATCTTGGTGGCCCTCCGGAGATCTTTCTCCACCTGCTCTGTATCTTTGTTCTGAGGCCTCAGCCTGGACTGGGTACACCAGAAGTGGCCTCCCGGGTGCCAGGCAAGCAGCAGCGAGCAGCCATTTCCCTGCTCTGTCGGCGGTGATCCCCCCCTGTGCCTGGTACGCACGCAGGGCTGTCGCCACAAGAGTGCACTGCTGACTCGCATTCAGCACAAATCAGCTCCATTATCCACTGAGGTCCCAGCTGGATCAGGGGTGGGACCTCAGATGAGCAGATAGCTTTCAAGGAATATGCTTATATCTTGGCCAGACCTTTCCTTACTGTAACTTCTAATGCAGCTGTCAAGTTTTGGCTACCAATTTGTATGCCAGGGACTATTTATGATACATGCACGGAACAGGAGCTGTAAATAAAGCCTGGTAAGTTATGTGCAGGAGTGAGCCCCTGGAGCAGGCATACTTTAGTTTTGGAAAAGCAAAAATATTATTAGGCATCAAACTTTTTAAAAGTGATTTTGGGTGGTCTTGAGATTTCCTGTTGTTCGGATGCTTTTTGCTGATATGGACAGAAATTTCACAAAATCACAGAATTTGGTGAGTGACTTCTGCTGCTCCTCATACCTTGAAACCCTTCACCATCTTTGTTGCTTTCTAGTTTTTTGGATGCTCTCTAATAGCTTAATATCTTTCTTATATTTTGGTGCCCAAAAATGCACACAGGCCTCAAGCTGAGGCCGCCCCAGCTCAGAGCAGAGAGGACAGTCCCCTCCCTTGCCTGGCTGTGATGCCTGATGCACCCCAGGACACAGGTGGCCCTCCTGGCTGCCAGGGCACTGCTGACTCATGTTCATTTTGCCTTTGACCAGAACCCCAAGGGCCCTTTCCATGGCACTGATTTTCCCTGGTTTGCTGTCAAGGGTTTCTGGGTCCTCACGGGGCCATTGCTCAGGTGTCCCTGAGCTCAGGGATTCCCTGTACAGCTTGATCCAGCCCCCAGCCCTGGACTTTTATTGGTCACCACTGCCACCTCACCAACTTCTTGATTTTCTGACCAGCCCTGGAGTGTACTGTAGCTTAATAAAAACACTGATAGCTTAGTAATGGGCCAAAATCCAAGAGAAGCATCCTATGGCCAAAGCCTGAGGCAGCTGTCTTGGCTAGAAACCAAAGTTCTCCATTTTCTCAGGGCCTTCTATTCATGGTCTTACAAAGTGCCTTTTTAAAAAATCAGCCCTAAACAGAGAGAAAAAATTGAGCTGAACAGATTTTCACTTGACCAGAGGTTATAAAAATGATTAAAATAGTTATTAAAGTTTAAAATCATGTACCCAGAAAGTGAAGGTCCTCTTTAAATGCCCAGTCTACTGAAATATTCCAAATACTTGGATATATTACAAGTTATTCTCATTGAAAACTTGGATTTATTACAAGTTATTCTCATTGCCTGGTAGCTGCAGGACACTGTCCTGTGGGAGGTGACCTCTGAGTGAGAGTTAAATTTTCAGCCTGGATAAGGCCATCAAGATTCAGCCATGTGTGAAAGGATTGCACAAACAAAACCTCTTACACAAACAAACCATCCAGCTCAGTCTCCTGCATTCACTGCCAGTCATGTCTATGATTCTATTTTTTTCAGAGAATCCAAGCATGTTTCAAAAATTTTCATCCTGCTGGCAATAATGTGCCAGCTCTTTTTAGGACAAATACATTATTTTGATTAGCCTGCTGCCATTCTAGAAATCCTGAGGCATTATGCAGTTTTGTTTATCTCAAGTGTTAAAAATGCTTGAGTGACCTTTGGCCCCTTCAAAGCCCTGGCTTTGTGGCATCTTACTGAGCTTCCCTGGTAAATTTAGGGAGTCAGGAAAGTATGTCTCATGCTGCCATCTTCACACTTGTTACCTTCTCATTCTGAGCTCTCTGTTCCCCATCCAGTCTTAGGTGTTTTCCTAAGACAATGGAAATATGCCTTTTTTTTCTTTCATGTAAAGTTACTCTTAGATTGTTCTGGATAACTTTTCAAATATATATGTGCATTTTACTCCTGACCTTTATCATACAATCAGCTAGACCAAAAACATTAACTTTGTTGGTTTATTTCTAAATGATTTCTGGAATTTAAACCACTTTAAAATTTCTATTTCCCAGATTACTACCTATGTACCCTGTATATAAACAGAAGTGAAAAACATTTCTGCATTTTGATATTATGACTTGCCTAAAATTGCAATAGTACTAAACAGGTTATTTTAATGTCCAAGACCTCAAAATAGATCTATGTAAGAGTATGCAAATAATCTTAATAAGCAGGTTACTTCATTCTGGACTTCCCTTATTTACCTTTCAATGCAGAACACCTTCCTAGCCTTTTCTTTCAAATAGCAATCATGTATGATTTCTTATATTCTGCACAGCTTTCTCTAACCTGAAATCTTCACTTCTCTTGTAATTTTATTATCCAAACAGGTCTATGTTAGAGATTTCTCCTCAGTTATTGCAAATGAGAAGCATATGCAAAACATTTCCCATAGGTGTTTGAAGAAATTTTTAAAACATAAAAGCCCGCAAACTTAAATCCAGTTGTATGGAACCAACATGTTAGTGCTATGCATCCCCCATTCCCAGCCTTGATTAAGACAATTTCCTGGAGAAGAGATGACAGAAGATGATCCAGGAAGCAAAATCTGACACCAGCAATGAGTAGTTTAGCAGCTGACCAGTGTGAGCTAGTGCCAGAGCAGATATCATGCCTCTCAGCATTGGTGTCTTGGGAATAAGTCTGGAATTTATGGGTCTTGCAGTGAGTGCTTCTCTACTGCTGATAGTGTAAAGGTGTGAGTATCAGTTTTAGGATCTTGATGAGAAACAAACAGTAGGACAAATATTCAGCACATATATGCAGCATAACTTTATTAGGAATGGGAGAAAGGAATGTGGGAGTAAGCAGGTTTGGGATTACTGTGGTTAAGCAGGATAAAGCTAGTGGAGTAAATTAAATCAATAGCTGAGATGGTGACAGAGCTCAAAACAGAGAGTAAGAATAATACTGCCACAAAACCAAGATCATTTATAGTTTGAATGGGCCCTCCAAGGTCATCACTGGGCGCTGAATCAGTTTAGCCATGTGTGTTCCTAGCAATGTCATACTACCATCATAATGTAGCATCAGCCCTCTAATTTATTTTGGTAGCTGATTTCATTGCAGCAGCTTGCCCCTTCATTCAAACTGCAATCATATTGCATCCCACTGTTGATTTTAAGGTGATGAGAATCAAATAAATACTTCTGGTTACTGTATTACTGTATTTCATATTCTTCTCACACTTTGGCTCCTTAACATTCAAAGCTCTGCCATCTGCATATAACTACATTATAACACTGCAGAGGGCACTATTGGTGCATATGAGCAGCTGTTGAGAAGACCCAAAATTTCATCTGCATGAAATTAGGACAAGGGATGTCTGCAAGTATGTATTAATTCATTCACTAGTGTTAGACCTATTTGGTCTATTGATGCTTAGGGCCAGGTGATGAAATCACATCTGGCCAAACATCCTTAGACATAAAGAAAATAGAAATAAGATAAGATTCCAGTAGTCAGTTCAAAATTCTTGTGTATTTAGAACTTTAAAAAGTTCTAAATACACAGAGGGAACCTCCCTCCCCACTCCTGAAAGTCTTTCATTTAACTGATGGTTACACAGTAAGTTTTAAATCTCTGTGCATTTTTCTCTGGGATGTCTTAGTTTTTAGAAGCCATCATTTGTGTGTGCCTATACCCATTGAAATCTTTATTTCAGTATTTAAATGAGATCAGCTTTTAAAAATTTCACCTGTGGTTTAAATAAGTATACTAAACCACCAAATGGAAAACCCTTGATGAACTCTCTGACAGCCATTTAAAGAGAAGGTTTGCTCCTATTTCCAGATCAGTTCCTGAATAGTACTGTGACTTTAGGCAAGTGAATACTTAGTTTGTGTATGACTGTAAATTGGGTGTGCTTGCTAGTAAAATGATTTATAATTCTTGGATGAAATGCTAATATTTTTAGGAAAATATTTTGGTGTCTGCAGTTCTTGAAAGTTTTGCTCTTAAACTGATTTCTGTTGTGTGTAAGATAGAGAGTTTTGATGGAAAATGGGGATCTGGGCTCTTTGAAATGCACTATTCAAGTAATTGGTCTCCTGTTTTTTTCTGCAGAGCATAAGTAAGCAGCCAAAGCCACAAGTGTTCACCTTGAAGGTATTTTGCTGACATCAGTTCTCTGCTGTATCTACTTTCTTAATGTCCAAAGAAGATCTTTACCTTAAAGAACAGAAAAACATTCCCAGTAGAAAAAAGTTCTAGGAAATATCTGTTCACACTAACTCTAAAAAATTAGAGAATTATTTGATCAAAGGGGTTAAACAGCTGATACAGAATGTGTTCTCAGGCTAGTCTAGAAAGGTCTGAAAGGATCCAGAGACTGGAAGTTGAAAATAGGTATTTTCACAGTAGATTTATTTGTATTTTTAGAGATGTGAACAACTAGCTACTGGAAAGACATGTCAAGATGACTTCTCTATAATTATGTTCATTAATGTATTTACTTTTACCTCTGAAAGATATGCTCTTCAAAGTTTAAAAATTAATTCAGAAAGATTCTGTACTCCTCTACCAAGGTCAATCCCATATAGATTCAGATCCAGACCTAGATCTGCCATGTGATCCTAAAGGAGGGAGCACAAACTATTTTACAAGTCTATTCCTAAGCTTCTCTTTGGCTTATGTAAGGCTTATTTTATACGATTGGCTCCTGACAGCCATTCATAAAACTTGCAGCATTTGCTATCCAAATAGCTTCCAGCTACTGACATTATATCCTCTAGCATATCTGCTTACATTCTGCTGTTGTCCTACTTCCAGACACCATTCATCTTTGAGTGCACAGTTTCACTAGATGCATTAATTGCTTGCCCTGCTGATATCTTCATTGAAAGCACTCAGATATTGCAAACAGCAGCTGCCATTTAAGCAAGATAGCCACATGGTTTGATATGTTAAAATACTGTAGGTGTCTCTAAATCTGCAAAGCTTAAACATTGAATAAGATTGTTTACTCACTGGCTGTTCATATTGCTTTTACTGGATTAGTGTAAATGATGTAAAAATTAGTTGGCTTGAAGGAAATTAACTGACAGCACTAAACATGCTATATTAATTATTTTACAGTTCTACTGCTGAAGTGCCTCTTCATGAATGTTAAATCCCCATAAATCAGCATATTCAAACACGGGAGTGGACCCAGAGGTTCATACCTGTTTCTATACCTTTCCTTCCCATTTTATCTCCCTTCCCCATCCCAATGCCCTATGCCACATTTATAGGACTTTCACTCTAAAACTGGTGTGGTGGAGCTGACCTGGGTTAAAACTAATTCAGCACAAGACTAGCTAACTAAAAAGATTAGATAACTGAATGGCTTCTGCAGGCTGTAGTTGCACTGTACATTTATTATGCAGCTCCACAAACAGTTATTGTGGTGTTAAGGAACAAGACAGCGTAAGGTTGTAAACAACTAGGAAGGGCAGTCAGAGTCTCTTTGGTGTAACTGCTCATGCTCAAAGCTTTTGGGAAACTCCTTATTCTGTGCTGCCTTAGACATCATTGCCAGGTCTGGCCTCAGCATAAGATTTAGGAATAATACAGCTGAAATATTAGATATCTTTTTACCAAGGTACCACATCAATTAGCATTTCATATGCACAGGCTGTAAGACTATTAAAATAATCTTTAATTCCTGAAAACTTCAATAAGTAATTCAATTTTATATAAAAAGGACACTGTAGCATTTTTAAATGAAGCATATACAAGTCACTTTCAAGATACTATTTCATATTAATTTTTTAACGACGAGTAAGCAAGTGAAAGTTAGCATTATACATCACTGAATTAGTTTTTTCATCAACTTCATTGTCAGTATTATGAATGTCCCCATGGAAAAAGAAATGTGAAGTTATATTACATTGCATTTAATATAAAATATTAGTTTTCTGTAGCCAAATTAGCTGTAAAGTAGAAACAAATTATGCTTATATGTCCTTTAATTTCTTTTTGAGTGATATAGAAAGTAAATTGGAAATTTGTCAAGAAGGATCCTGAACCACTGTGTTCTTTGTTGGAGGTCCTTATAACTTTCTCATACTTAACACTCTTATATTATCATTTTACTTGGCAACCCTTGCATTTTTTTTAGAGTAGGTTAAGTATGAGTCATATTGTTATAACATGATTGTATCTCATTCCAGGCTAAGATGTTGAGCTTGCAGAACGCAAATGAAATCTATGTGGAAAGAAACAGTAAGTCACTTACTCTAATCTTTTTAGTTTTCAAACTTTTTTTAAGTCCTGAAAAAAATTTATTTTCAACACAGGGAAAATATCTACAGAAAGGGTAGATTCAGGGAATAAATCACAGAGCTAGATCAAATGAGATCAGAATAGTTCTATCTTTGTTGCACATAATTGCAATGTGACCTTAAAGTCCATCTGCACAGTGCTTTGCACTGGCTACCTATGAGTGAGCAATTCATCTCATTGAACCTCACTTGTCTAGAAGTTAGGTATCTGTTTTAAGTTATTCATCTGGATTTTATTTATCTTTTCTCAATGCAGACATAAATATATCATTGAGATGGGATGGGCTGTAGAGAAAATGTGCCTTGATCCGAATGCACCCATTTAAGTTAGGTAGCTAGGTAAATTAAGCACCTGTATTACTCCAATATTAACTCACTCATTAATATTGGTTTCTTTCTGGATGGTTTCTCTAAGAATTTCAGATGTCATTAAATTAGGAGGATGAAGTAGCACTGGAATTTGGGCTGAATATTTTGTCTTTAGGAATCCTTAACTTCTCTTTTTTAACTCCTCCTGGCTGCAATATAGAAATGATAAATATCACTTTTGTGTTCTAGTTTCAGCTGGGATGGATTTAATTCTCTTCCCAGTAGCTGGTATTGTGCAGTGTTTTGGATTCAGTATGTTGATAACTCACTGATGTTTTAGCTGTTGTTAGGTAATGCTTACCCTTAGGTCAAGGACTTTCAATTTCGCATGCTCTGCCAGTGAGGAGCTGCACAAGAAGCTGTGAAGAGTCACAACCAGGACATCTGACTGGAACTGGCCACAGAATGTCATGCCTAGTATGGTGGGCAGTAAACTGAGGGAGGCAATACTCAGTTGGAAGATGCCAATAGGTGCTCACACTGGGCATTGTTCAGTAAGCGGTGAAAAATTGTACAATGCATCACTTGTTTCCCCTCTCCCTCTCATTGCAATCATTACTGTTGTTAATATCCACTTTATTTCTATTATTAGTTAGGTCTTATACCAAACCAAAGATTTCACATTTTTCTGATCCTTTGCCCCATCCCACCAGGGCACAGGAGGAGTGAGAGAGGGTCTGTGTGGTCTTTCGTTGACATCTGGATTAAACCATGACATTTTTGTAAAACAGTTTCATTTTCCTGCCTCTTTTGCAGTATAAGTAATGAATACTAAACAAATTAAAAGCCAATGTGATTTAATTGACATGGAATTTCTTGATTATTGATTCTGCCCTGATATTGATCTCTCTATGGACACTGACATACTGTAACTACTGACATGCTTTTTGTTGCTGTAAGGCCACAAAGGCCACATACTGTATTCTTACAATTAGCCTGCATTCCTATCTGATATAATAGGGATTTTGGCTAGGACTGCAGTGCAGAATAAGTCTACAGGTCTACATGCTTAGGAACAATATGAATATTAGTTTAGAAAAATTAAGACAGAAATGAATGTGTGCTAAAAGGCAAAAACCTTGCTTCTAACTGAGATAAATCAGTTGCTTTAGCAGCTCATCCCGTTGGGACACCTAAAGGCAGTAGTTCTTATTATGGAGTAATGAGCTGCAAAATTTCAGTGTAATGACAGAAATTTGTTTCTGGCAGATTGACAGAATTTTGTTATTTTGGGGAAGGCTGTAGGGGTAACCATAGCATAAAAGTAAGGTCAACTCCAGTCAGACAATTTTTAGTAACTGGAAGATTGTGATGGTTGCCTGGCAACTACAGCTGATATACACTAGCTTTTCCAGGTGATTTGGGAGACTTACAGTATTTTCGCTTGCTGTATTGAAAAGAATGTCTTTTAAAAGAAACTGGCAGTTAGAAAGGTAAATCTATCATGCTTAACTTGGCTCATGGTAGATAAAGGGACTGGTTGATCTGTCTTCTTCCTAGTATGTTTTTTTTCCATGTTCCCATGAAGTTTCAATTTATTATCTAACTCTTGAAATTGAGAGACACAGGCTTGATTCCTTTGCTGCATTTGGACAAACCAAAAGCATGTGTGGGCTCAAAATATATTTCCATCTTTAACTCACAGAGGCTCAACAGGTAATAGGTGGGACCCACCCTCTACTTTTATTCCAATGCTTTTACATCAACAGAAAATTAATGCAGAAAGCAAAATAACCCCTTTTGATCCAGGAAGGACTCTTATAAGAATGTGACTTCAATTTTAACGCTTTTCTGTCTTGCTGGGTAACTCCCATCTCTGGGAAATTTCTCGAAACTTCCCAGTATTTCATTAAAGAAGTAATTCAACTTTCAGATTGGCAAATTTGATTTTTTTTAAACAAAAGTTGGCTCACTGTTTTGTTCCATCCATTGGCATAGGATACATTTTATCAGGATTCTCCACACTAAGACCTTTCTGAAGAAACTCTAAAAGTGCATAGAAGGTATTGATGGATGTAATTTTTTGTACCTAGTCACAGCTGATATTACTTTCTCTTCTGGGATGAAGAGAAAATGTGAAAACAATCACAGAATATCCTGAGTTGGAAGGGACTCACAGGGATCAGTCGAGGCCCAACTTCTGGCCCCGCACAGGACAACACCAAGAACCATCAAACCATCATGCCTGTGAGCATTGTCCATATGCTTGGTGCTGTGACCACTTCTGTGGGAGCCTCTTCTAGTGCCTGACCACCCTCTCCATGAAAAACCTTTTCTAATAGCTAACCTGAACCTCCCCTGACACAGCTTTATCCCATTCCCACAGGTCCCTGTTGCCGTAGGGCATCTGGTAACAATTTCATGGGTGATACACAAAGATATCCCTGATAAGGAATATTGCTGTGAATATCTGCTTGGTTGTATTCCTATTCTGCCAGTATCATCTGGATATCAGTGTTCTGAAAAAATCTTTCTAGCCTTGTTTTTTGATAGTGTACATCATTGAAACAGGTGATGCTTCACCAATCTATGCTTTTAACTGATATTTTGTACTTCTGAACCCTTCTTCTCAGGTAACTGTATTATACAATTTCTGAGATGCTATATTTTTATACAGGGCTCCAAAGTGTCAAATGCTTAACTGCTCATAACTGTATGGTTTAAATACCATACACACATTCTATTTCTTTAGGAAAATTGTGGGGAAATTTGGGTTTAATTTGTTTTTATTTTAAGAATCTCTGTGAGTTTATTTTGTTGTAACAGACTCCCACCGGTATATATGCTCTGTTGGCCTTCCCCGATTCTTACTCATAAACACTCAAACCTATCAGTACTGTCATCAGTTTCTAGACAATGAAACCCCTCAACAAACCCCCTCTACCTCTCCCTCCTTACCTATCCCTTCTGAAGACTTCAGAACCACATATAATAAATGTCTGTAGAAAAAGTAAACTTTCAAAAACAATGAGCAAGTGTGTGTACAAGACTACTGCTCCTTGTACATGAGTCTCCTGCATGAATGTAATGCTGTGATTTTTATCATTTCCCACCTCTTTTACTCTACCAGTTATGTCATCAAATTTGGCCATCCATCAGTTACAGCTCATTTGCAAAGAATGGTATATAAAACAGCATCAATTTGAAGACCTTTATGCTATTTCAATTGTCAATGAATGTACTTTTTCCTCAACAGATGTAGGATTTCCACAAGGATTTTCATTCATGCTTCTCTCATTTTGTGCTAGAAATTGTCCATGTACATACTACTTCAGAGTTTTGTTCTGAATACAGCTTGTGTTAAATGTGTTGCACTAATCCATCACCTATTTGAAGATAAGATATTTGGACAGCTGCTAAAAATCACAGTACCTAGTGTTATGGAATGCTAATTCCTTTTAGTGCCACAGATGCTGCTGTTAAATAACTAATGGGTAAAAATAAAATAAAAGAGTAGTGAATTGTATGTACCACATCCAAGGCATGGCAAGCATTTTAAAACAGCCGTGTCTGTCTTGAGCAAATTTACAAAACACATTTCTGGTCACAAGAATGTTGGCAGAATTAGAGAGCCTTGCATATGCTTACACAATCATGCTTCCCTGAAAATATCTTCACTGTAAGTCTTAACACAATTATGCTGGGAAACTGATGAATTTGGGGACCCATCTGGAGGTGGGACAGGTAGTAGGTAGGTAGCATAAGGTTATGAACAGCCTTCATTCAAAGCTAAGTAGCTCATAAGTAGTCCATAAGTAGTAATAGATTCACATATTGCATTCATCAGACTACTGAAAATGGCAGAACAAATTCAGAATATTCAGGAACAAAAAAAGTTTAGTTATACATAGTGGCACTGAATTCTTCCTCTCGAGATATGCTTTTAAATACTGCATCTAAGATACACTTAGAATCTATCATACAATTAAAGTTTTATTCCTGATCTCTAGTCTAAAATGTGTCAAATTTTACAGTTAATTCAACCTAACCCTTCTTCACACCTATTTCAACAAGGATAGCTGCAGTCCTTGTGCAGAAGGAAAACTTTGAGACAAGACAGGCTGAACTTGGTTAAACACAGCTCCTCTTGGACTGAGTGTCTGGCTCTCTGCCTCTCGTGTTGGACATCAGGGAGCTGGCATGAAGTGGTGTCATGCTGTGAAAAAAATTATTTCCCAGTGCTATTACAGACAACTAGAGGGTGAATGTAAGTTAACCTATGCATTTACAATTAACAAAGTGCAATCATACACAGGAGAATAAATTGCAGCATATAATCTAGTCTAGCACTTCAGTGGGAAGTTTGTAGAAAGTCATCTCAAAGATGCTTTTATTCAATGTCAGTTTTATCTCTCTAATATTTTAGCATTAAACACTCTCTTAGGCCAGTGGTGTCTCATAATGAACTACACATTGTAAACCAGACTACACAAAGAATCAAGAAATTTTTTTCTTTAAAATGGAAGGGTCCATTTTTTTCTCCCCTTATTTTTTTCCAATTAACTTAAAAATACTTGTAGGCCATACTTTTTGCTATCAGACACTAACATATTTATCTATCTACTGTGTTCTAGCAAAATTTTAAGTAGGTGATATTCATTTAGAATTCTGATTAAATCAGAAATTATCTCTATATGGTTCGTGGTGCAGTATTTGGGGGAAAAAAAAAGAAGTAGACAAAATAAAGTAGAGGAAACTTTAAGTGCTGGAATATACCATAGTGCAGAAAAGTTACAGTTACATTTCAGTAGAGAAAAGTTAAAAATAGATTATTTTAAGAAAAATTTAGACAAAGTATGGCAATTCCTATTTCCTACTTATTCATGTAATAACTTTGCAAATCGCCAAGGTAGAAGAGATTTCAAGCATAAAGAAAAAGAGAAGAAAAGAAAAAAAGAGATGAAATTTAAAAAAATATATATAAAGGATCCTATTTAGGCACATTTGCTATATTAAATATGTGGTAAAAGCAAGAGATCCCCTGCCAGACTATCTCAAGATGAACATGGATCCTATGCATTCATAAAGCTATAAATGGCACCATGAAAAGGGCTATTCTCTATTCACCCAGTCATTGCATGGCTGACCACATGGTATAGCTGACCATATTACATTTTTATGAGAGTTTGCACCTGGGGTTTCTCCTGTCTCTTTGATTTTCTTTGTTGCAGGAACATGAAGATCCGATGGTTTTAGTCAGAATTAGCTGCTCCTAAAATGTTCCTTTACAGCTGCCTGTTACTGAGGAGGTGCATGGTATGTGATGCTGCATGTGAAATATTGACAGTGCATACAAAAACCATTCACACTAAATGTTTTCTAGGTGGTAATCAAAAGAAGTCCAAGCACAAAACACACAGCATTGGTGCTTTGGTACTCTTACCTGGAACCCAGCTAAACTGGTCTTGAGGCCACAGCCCTTGCTCTTTTTTCCAGCCTTCCATTCAGTACTGAGCAGCTATCATTCAAAGTTCTCTTTCTGAGATAATCTCCCAGTCTGTCACACAGTTGATACTCTGCCTCTAAGAAGACAGATCTTTGCTACAATCTTGACAATAAAATAATATGACATTTTCCTGCAAACTCTTCTTCTAGGTCACTTAAAAGCAATATAATATTGCTGCAGTGTAGGCCTGCCTGGTTCCCAATCTAATATTCACTAGTAAAATTTGACAAAAATTACTCAACAAATTTTGGATCTCTGTCTCTAAGCCTCAGTACACAGACTGTGGTTCCACAGAAGTGATTGTTCAAATACTTTGCCAAATATTTTGTGTTTCTATATATTCTCTTGGTATTTAAAAAACATTGTATAGGTTTTAGTGTCAGTGTACAGATTTAATTTCCTCCTGCAGCTACAAAAGGACTCTTCTAAGACAAGAAAAATAAGGTAAAAAAAAAAGATGTCAGATGAAGACCCTGACTGAACTCACATAAACACTTCTCTTTGACTTAAGGACAAACTGAGTGGCACAATGAGGGATTAACCTCAGTATTTTGATGAAAAATACTTACTTTTAAAACAGCATTCTTTATAGTGTGCTTGCTTAAACCAGATGACCTAACCTTATTTAACATAGTCCTCCATATAAACTCAGTCACTTTTTGTTAACTTCAAACCTCTGGCTACTCCCTCAGATTGTCTCATGACTATCTGAAAGCCTGAAGCCAGAGCCACAGAGCTGACAAATATTGCCAGCACTGAGTGTCAAAGGATGCCTTTCATCTGCACACAAGGGCAAGCACCAAGGGTGCCACAGACTGAGACAGAAAAATATGCATCAGTAGCAATCTGTAATCCAGACAAAATCTTTTGTACTAAGGGCATAGGTATTCATTGTGCCAAGGTGTTAAACATTTATGAAGGCTTTTAAGGAGATATGTTGATTTTCTGAATGGTTTTGAAAGTAATTGTTATCAGGATGCATCAATAGGTTTTGACTGTTTCTAGTTTAGGAAACATACTGTGCTTTTCACCCCAGATCACCTTGCAATTCTCACATTCATCCTTATGTGACATACTGCAGCTGAAACCAGCCCTGGAGCTATTATGCAATGCTAATGCCTTTTTTGTTTATAGTAGAAATCAGCCATTTTATGTGAAGCCTGGTCGTTGCCATTCTGAAGCATCTTACAAAATGGCATAGGCATTTTCCCTGTTCATTCTATATTTCAGAACTAATTATAATTAATAATTTGTTATATTATTGTTTTAGATTATATCTTCTGTACTTGGAAATAGCAATACAACTATTATGCAGCAAAAAATTATTAAAAATATTTTTGAATTACTATTAGAAAAGTAGGTATTTTAGAAAATTTTTTAAAATCTATGATGATATCAGAAATCAGAAGCCTATGGCAAGAAGAAACTATAACTAGAATTTACAGTTATTTGCTTGTAGTGAAAATCAAGGGTACTTTTACCCTTGACTGCAGCAGAAAGGAAGGTAGGCCTCCAGTAAAATGTTTTTAAAATCTCTATCACAGGCATCAGGGAACCTACAAGGAAGGCAAAAACAACAGCACTCCTTTGCAGGTGAATGAGCAGATGAATTATTTGCCTTAAAATGGAAAAAGCTATTCCTAAAACATGACTCACCAATTTTCCCTTTATAAGAGTTGTTCAGGTGATACACCTGAGCATTTTCAAGGGACATGTCTGCTCTACTGCAGGGGGCTTGCTTTCCTCAACAACAAGTAAGGTTGCTAATAATGTACTGGGAAGAATAAAAGAATTCCTGCTGTTGTGTTGATCTTTCATCCTAAAATACTTCTTTTGTGGTCATTTTCCCAGACTAGTCTGAGTTACTGGGCTCCATCTGCTGTGTAAGTGGCATATTACTTTAGGCATGATGTGTTACTGCATCTATGTTTATGCTAAGCTGGAACATGCCCCTGCATTTAGAGAATGGGGAGAGCACAAATAAAATGCCTTTTCTGACAACATAAAATTACAGAGGAGGGTGTAGACAGAGGTTTTTTCTTTGTTGTCAATTATATAAGAGGCAACAATATACAATTATTCAGTCAATCAGGAGCTTCTTGGATTCTTTGAATAAGGCTTCTTTTATGCAAATTGTACACATCTTTGCTCTAAGCTAAATTTATAACTATAATAATTTAACTAAATAATTTACTTTAAAATATATTTGTTGTAATTTGATAGTTATTCCATTGTTTTGAACTTTGGTTTTCACATGCATGCCATTTTCAGTAGAAATTTTCAAGTTTAATACTTTATATGTCATTTGAGATTCTCAAGGAAATATATGATTTTGTCCTGTGAAGTCTTCATTCATTATACCAGAGACAATGAACAGCACTATGCATTTCTTTATTTCATGTGTCTTCATCATCTGTTCATTTGAACCAATTTTTTTAGGACGGGCTTTAAGACAACACAGGGAATGGCAGCTAGATGACAAATTTTACAATAAAAGAATGTTTTCTGTTTTATCCACTAATAATGAGGAAATGGATTACATCACCAATGGGATATAATTCTTCAAGACAAAATTTTATTAATCTCACTGCTAATAATCTGAGTAATTGTTCCCACCTTTGGATAACACATGATAATTTCATTTTACCTGCAGAAGTTTGGTCACTAGCAATAGAAGACTGTATTTGCTAAACTGTCATCCATTAGTCATGATTTCTAACTGACAACAGCATGGAATTTAGATGCTTTTTGGGGACATCAGCTTGCTTTAATTCTCCAAAGTCTCAAGAAGTGAGAGATGTGGTCAAAGTCAAAAAAAGGTCACAGGATGTTGAGCCCACAGGATGTTAAGACATATGGACATTCATATTATCCATCTGCTTTTAATCCAATGTTAAACTAAAAAGCAGGAATGGTCTTTCAGGCATAGTATTCAGTTGATTCTGAAACACTGTGTGTAGTAGTTTTTATTGTCAGTTGATTCTTTACTTGGTTATTTATAGCAGCTCTTTAGGTCAGGATTATTCTGTTTAATAGGTTAGCAGCCATGAAGATTGATTATAAAAACCACCAAATTTAAGTAGATTGCTAGCAACATAATAAAAATTATTACATTGACAGGTTGATGGTTTTGTTGCTAGTAGACAAAGAGCCTCTAGAGTATCAGTTGCTACACTAGGGCTGTTACCTATATGTCCAGGTCAAATCAAAGCAGCCAGAGAAAGTTCAGTATTCCTGCTCTCTTCTATCTTTATGGATACCTAGTGGTGTGCAGTACTTGCCTGTCCTTATGTAGGTGGCAGAAATGTTACTCAGGTTCACATAATATGTTTTCACAAATTGATCTCAGCAGCACATATTTAATGATGATAAAAACATTATTCAAGAAAAATGAACCACTATACACAAGAAGCATTGACTACAGTTTTAAACACATTAGAATATGCAGTTCTCTGTATCATTTTTCTATAAACCTTGAAGTCTTAATTACTCATTAGAGTTATTAGAAGATTTTCTATGAAACTGAAAAAACATTAGATCATCAGAAATGGATGAAGTTTTTACTCCTTAGTGAAAAGGCCTTAATAAAATTAATTAAAGGTACAATATCTCCACCTTCATCTATTTTATGCCTTACATTTCCTTCAACAAGGATATTTTCAAATCTCCCCACTGCAAAAGGTAAAATAAATCCTGTTTGTGCAGAAGTAAGAGATTAGAGATAATAGTGAGAAACCTGAAGAATGTAGAAACTACAGGTAGGGTTGGGTTGCTTTGCTTATATGAATAGTAAGGAAGATAAATGAAGTAACTGAGTTTAGAGAGAGATTACTGAGGGGAAAGTGTTTCACATAAAAAGGTCACAAACACTGCTTTATGAGAAAGAAAATAAATCTACCCTTTTTTTTCCCTCAGATACTTTGGAATTTTTTTACAAGGTCTCAGAATTCTGAATTTCTATTGAATTTCTATTCTGAATGTTTTTTCTTATTTCTAAAGTGAAGACAAATATTGGCAGTTATCATATAAGCATGTTCCCAAAATCTGTTCTTGTTCCTAGCCAGAAAATAATGACAGTTCATGGTTGGGGATGAGAGGGATCAGGGAAGAAGAGTTTGTTTCTTTTTTCCCATTCCTATGAGCAGGGAGGAAAGAAAATCCAGTGATAATTTTCAGCTATTTTTTTAGTGAGAGGTGTGATTTATTTACAAGCATATTTATTCTCTACAGCAAAATAAAATGGGAAGAAAAGCACCCCACCTTCCAGTGGCATTTTGATCATCTCAGAAAAGTGGAGTCAGCTTGGGCCAACAGAAAAAGCCAAGAATAGTTAAGAACATGGGAAAAAAGGTAAGGACTAGCCATTAAATTTGTACATGTCATGGTTCCTATTAGATAATTGGTTTAGCATTATAAGAAGTATAATTTTTCCCCCTGAAGAAAATGAGAAATTATAAATTATGTTATAATAAAAAACAAAAGGCATCTCTTTATTCAAAAATTATTTTGTAATATAGCATCTTTCATTGAAGAACTTTAAGCCAGCAACTGTTGGTACAGCAGCAAGTTGCTGGGTTTTTGAACCTTACACAAACCAGAGTAGCTGAAGCCTAAAGACATTGTACTGAGAGATAGAGGCCAATCTTTTTCCTAGGGAGAGAAACCAGCTTTGTGTTGTCTTTTCTGCACGGGCCATATGGAGGTGTTGCTGTGCCCTCTGTAGGAGGCATCCATCCCCATCCATCCGTCCTTCCGCCCACGTGGAGGAAGCCATGGCAGCTCTTCTGGGGAAAAGGCAGCTGGCCAAGCAAAATCATCCCCTGGGCTGCATCCAGCTCCCACAATACCAGAGACCATCCCAGCCAGAGCTGCTCATGGATGCATTCATTAGAGCTCTGAAAATATCATGAACCTTGGCTGAGCCCAGGAACTGGCACTTTACAGAACAATATTCTTGCCCTGATATTTGTTCAGAAAAACAAATACCACACACACACACCCCTTGCATGTTAATTCCTCTGAATTTCTTTAATTTAACATATCAGACTGCACAGCTCCTGTGAAAAAATTTAGTAAAATCACTGCATTTTGGAGGGATTTCCTTCTGCAATTATTACTGTGTGTACTACTTTTGGTTAATTGAGCAAACAATGCCCTTGATAGCCATTTCCTTTCACCATAGTCAAAGGCAAGATAATTAGTTAATTGCCAGAAGGGGTTGTTAACTGCTGATAATGAACCACTTTTGAGGAAATTACTCCTACAATGCCATTAGATACTGCAGGCATGCATGAAGAGAAGAAATACTGTTTTGATATTTCTCCACCTTTTCTCCTGCAAGGAAGTTGTAGCAGATGTATTGTTGAGCAAGAAGACAGTTACCACTTAAAGCAAAAAAATATCCACATGTTAAGAATTATTTTTCATGTGGCAGAATTGACCTGAATGTCATGAATTTTTAATCTTAAATAAAATATTACAAATCCATTAATCTTTAATTCTACAATATTGACTGCTTGATCCAGCAGTATATAGTATATAAATAACAATACTTTGCTGCTATTTACATTATGAATTACAGTGTAATGTATTTTTACATCATATACACAGGAGAATTTTAAATAAAACCCTCATTCTATTCTATACCTGATTTTGTAAATATATTTGGACCATACCTAATGGATGGTCTCATCACAAAGATAATCACAGTTCTCACTAATGACTGTTGTCTGTGGTCAGATCTAGCAGTACCCCTAGTGTGTATCTCAAAACAAACCAGAAAGGGTTAGGCTGTACTTGTATCAAGTATATACAAGTCAAAGGAGTTTATAAAAGGATAGCTTATGGTGTAACTACAATAAAAATAGAAATTAAGCATTCAATCAAATTTTCAATAATTTCTAAAAATCTTAATAGCACACTAAAACACATTTCAGTCAGAATAAAAATGTTCGTGTGTACTGTGTTTCACATATTCATACAGAATCCTATAATTATTTTCAATGTATTAAACTCAAATATACATAAGAATTATCTGTGCAGAGTAAACGCAGTGCTACATACATCAGATCTTACAAAAATAATTTTTCAGGTGAACTGTGAGTTCACAAAATCACAGAATCAATTGCAAAATTACAGGATTCCTCAGGCAGGTTCACCAATGACCAAGATCATTCTCAGATGCTTTTTTAATGTCTCCAAAACTGGCAACTTCACAACTTCTCTGGGCAACCTCTGACAGCTCTTGTTGGTTCTTAGTGCTCAGAAAGACTGTCCTGTATTTCAATTCATGACCAGTGCCTCTTGTCCTGCCACTGGATGCCACCGAAGAGAGTCTGTCTCCCTCTTCTTTACACCAAATCCTTTCAGGCATTTATGTACATTGGATGATCCCCCTGCACCTGCTCTTTCCAGACTGAAAAGTACCACTTCACTCAGCCTTTCCTCACAGGAGAGCTGCCTTATTCATCTTCATGGCCTCTCACTGGACTCTCTCCAGAATGTCCATTTTTCTCTTTACTCAGAAGCTCAACACTGGACACAACACTCTGGAAGTGGCCTCACCTGTGCTGAGCAGAGGGACAGGAGCAGCTCACTCAGCTGTTGGCAACAACACCCCTAATGCAGCCCAGGATACCATTTCCCTTCTTTGCTGCAAGGGCACATTGCTGGCTCCAGTTCAACTTGGTGTCCACCAGCATCCCCAGGCCCTTTTCTGCACAGTTACTTCTCAATAATATAAGCATACACAAATATAAGCATGTCACAAACATAAGCTCATATGAAAGTTTTTAAAAGGAAACCACATTTTTACTGTGTCTGCAAACAGAAAATAGAATTCAGCAGCACAATGGCAGCCTCCACCTCTTCTGAGTGAGTCTATCTGTATGCAAATAATCCACAGATGTCTCTCCTTGCCTGAACAAGCCTCAGAGGTGAGTTTTACTTGCCATACATGTACCAGCACAGACATGTACTACCTACTACTAACCCTATCTGTAAAGGGTTATCATATTTTTACAGGAAAAGTCCCCCCTCCAGCAGAACTATTTAAAGAGTTAAAAAAACTGCACCACCACATCAGAAGAAGGATTAGTAGAAAATTCAGTGGCATAATACTAAGAATTATGAAGTTACCAGCAAGCTGAAACAACATGAGTTTCTATAAATCAGTGTGTACTGCCAAGAATAGTAGCTATTTTATCCAATTTACCTCTTCATCACACAGAAATTGGTATTTATTAGTTATATTTATATTGCTATATATCTAGTTATAGTTTTTAATAGATTACATTTTAGCTAAATTTCTGAAAATGTTTCCATTAAATTTGATTTATATAATTACTAGCTAACTGTAATTTATTGATGAATGTTCTCCATGGTTTAATATTTAATATACAAGTTCTCAAAAGGAAAGCATTTTAGTCACAGAAAAAACGAGGGGATATTTTGGAATAATATTACTTGTCATCCTGGTTTTCTTTGATGAGTAAGTCTGAAGTAGATTTTAGCAAATAAATGCGTAGTTAAAATGTGGTGTTCAGGCAGTACGTAACAGAAGGCACAAAAAGAAAGGTACCATATTTTATATAGGTAAGAGATTAACTATTAGTCTACTTCATGCTTTAAAGGACAGGAAGGACACACCAGGAAGCAGAAATTGATGCATAGAAGCTCAGAAACCAAACTGCCTGTACCAGATTTCCCATTTGTGATCTATTTCAGGCAACATAGACAACACCCAGGATCAAATATTTTTGTTCCAAGCACCTATTCAGTATTGAGGAGATGCCAAGCAGCTTAGAGCAGCTCTTGGACTGGTAATGAGTACATCTCTATAATTCTGTACAAGAAATTGATTGTATTTCAGTACAAGAGACATAATTGTTTCATGTGATTAGTTCAGCATAGTCCCCAGCCAGAGAGGAGCATAAGAACTAAAAGAGAGAAGCACAAGAATTAGAATCTCAGTATCTCAAAACATTGTCACATGCTTTCCTTAGGTCCAAGCCTTTGGAAGTAGCTATCCTTGCCCAATAGAAGATTAGCTCCCTACCTCTCTCACATAGCTTTTGGAAAACTCTCACATAGTAATGGAATTTAGAGAGCATTTTAGAGCTCTAAATTTAGGCTGCCACTCTCCTTCTCTAATCCAGCTGTGAGACCCTCAGAAAGCACTGCTTAGCTGCTGCTTAACCTGAAAGACACTAAATTTGTCTCACCAACAAAATACACCAACACATTTCAGGTGCCCATTTCCCTGATGCTGGATACTGATATCCTGAACATATCCTGAGAATGCCAAGCAGCTGCAATGTGGGTATGAAAGATTGTCAAATTAGGTGTCCTGCCACTTTGCTTTTCTGTTGGGATTAATCTTATAGTCACCCTTATATGCCAAGAACTCATTCAGAGTTCAGATATCCTATTGTCAGAGGAAGGGATGTCAGGTTATCTCTGAATAATTCACTTTCAGATCATGTTTTTGGTAGGTGGGAAATCTACTTTTCAAATGGAGCACAGAAATTAAGGATGGACCTGAATCTTTTCACTGGGATGCAGTATAAAAGTGAAACATTGCTCCTGCCTGTTTTATCAGAGAAAGACAATTAGAAACAAGGATTAATGATCCAGATCCAACTTTCTTCTGACCACAATGTTGCTGTTCAGCAGTCTTTTATTTTTCTTCATTGGTCTTTCTTACAGACTGTCTTGGAGGACTTCTTTCTATTGTAATTCCTAAAGAATTTCTAAATTCCTAAAGAATTTCCTAAATCTGGACAAGCAGTTTCAGTAGCAAACAAGTACCTACCAATCAGCATTAGTAAAGTTAATACAACTTAGAAACTGGAGTTCTTACTCCTCCATGTTCCCTGTGCTGTCAGCATCTTATTGCAAAAGTCCCATACCTTCTTGGTGATTGCTCATGGGCATCTCCTTACAGCACTGACTCCTTGTTCTTCATGGCACAACCAAAAAAATCTAGGAGCCACCTGGCTCCTTACCCAGCTGACCCATTCTTTTATAGCACTCATCCTTATTGGGCACAGCTGTGGCCTGTTAAGGGCAGGCCTGTTCCTGATCATTGGTAATTAGCACAGCTGCAACTCCTCAGAGGTGAGATTACCTTCTGCGCTATCTTTATTTTCTTACATTTTATCCCCCCACAGTGTGCCCGAACTTTCAACTCAGTATTGCCTGCTCTTAGGTTTATGTTGCTGTTTCACTGTGGTAAATCGAATCCCTGCAGCAGATAGGAGGTTTGTTCCACTCTGGCTTAATACCAAAGTCCTGCTGCTTTAAATGGTGTAGGATCAAACGTAGTTTGGGACCACCATTGCTGGGACTGTCACAGGGAGAGTCTGAGCGGGTCCAGAACACTTTGCAAGCCCATGGCCTCAGCTACAAACTCCTCCAGACAATTGTTTTCTTGCATTTCCATTCAATGTCCCATGCACATCTGCAAAACTTAAAATATTGTTGCAAGAGGATGAAAATATTAGAGGATGAAAGGAGTTTTTTACTAGAGACCATAAATAGCAAGTTTAAAAAAATATTCTGCTGTCCTTGACGTGCCATACAGAAAATGTATTTGGCCTGGAAAATCAGCTGTTGTCAGGACTGTCTGGACAACTGGCATTCAGGTAAAGTGCAGTCCACTATATAGCCTCTGTAAAAATATAAAATCAAGGATTAGCCTTGTCTGAGATTTAACTTGCTAGGGATCTAAAATGGTTAGTCCACAGAAGAATTCTGGATGCAATAGATAGATAATATCTATCAAAAGCTATTGGGCTGCAAATAATAAAGAAAGAAATTAAAATAACTTTATTAAGTTCAGAGATGTTATGGAAAATGCAGATTTTCTATTTTTAAGTGAATTTCAGAGAAAAATATATACATATTATTTCCATACCTGCAAGGACAATCCCACAGTTAAGTAAAATAATCATTCCTGTTGTGCACTGAAAGTGTGTGACCACGAAGTAGAGCACAAATAACTGAAAGTCAAGTAAGATATTTGCTTAACTTTAACCCATAACAGCAAATGACAAAAGTATTTTGAAGTGTGATTATTACCAGTCAATTTGGTTGAATGATATTTCAGTGAAAACATTATTTAGAATAATTTTTTTATTTAGCAGTTTTCAATATTTAAAATACCTTAAAATCTTATTTTATTTAATCTCTAATACATCCTCATAATAAAAAAAGAATAGCTGATTTTTTTTTCATTATACCTTAACATTTCAATTACCATATAATTTCTTAAATATATTATGCTTCAGAACCTATATGCTTCATTTCAGACCAGAAATTAGACTGGGGTTTGATTGGTCTGTTTGGTTTCTGGGGTTTTTCTAGTGAGTCTAACAACCTTTTGATATACATTAACTGAACTAGTATTATCATATTGCTTTGCAGTTCCCAGTGAGGTAGAATAAGCAAAATATATTTCAAGATGAAATTATGAACTGAAAGTTCTTATGGGAAATATCTTCATTCTCTTGCTGCAGAATTGGACAGTTTTGTTTTGATCTAGGGTTTGACAGATTATTTTATTTTTTAATTTCATCCTGCAGAAAACTAACTTATTTTTATATTTCCATACTATATAATGGGAGACAATGGTGACCCAGATTGGTAAGTAATGTAGCTGACTTTAGTGCCATGCCATAACTGAGTTAATCAGGCTGCTTTACAGTCTGACCTATTAGTCTGGATACAGAACTGAAGTACCACTGTATCGATCTCAACTATTATTTGAAAGCCCTGTCACAACTATAGCTTTGCATTGTGCTGAAGACCCATATGAGCAAGCCTGGATCTGGCTCAGAGGCCTTCAGTAGGAAAGCATGCTTTACCCTGTTTTGACCTAGTCAGAACAGAGCAGGTTTTGTGAGCCTGGGGAAGTTAATTTTGAACAAATTAATTTTCTTGGGGAAATTATGGCTAGAGGAAGAATCTGTAACATATATTATTGCTGAAGCTAAATTGACATTTTTATTTTTTTTATATTGCTCTTACATAATTTAAACAACAAACTGCAAGCTCTTTGCTTACAATGTAAACTGATCTGCCAAACAATAGGATCATTTCAAAGAGAATGTGATTGTATTTGACCTGGAAAAAATGTAATGTTGACAGAAATTCTACACTGTGAGCTACAAATATTCTTGATATTTCATCCAGGGTTGATTCCTGTTCTAGTTCAGTTTAATCACAGAATCAGACATTAAGGTTGGAAAAGACCTTTTTAAGTATCAAGTCCAATTGTAAACTGAATGTAAGTTGTTCTATGCTAACAGTGCCTTATGTGGGAGCCACAGCACAGGCACCTTGCATTGCACAACCATGCAGGTAAAACTGCCCATGAGGTGCCTGTAGTTGACTTTTAATGGCAAACCAGTCCCTTTACTGATGGAACACGACACAAATCCACATGTATGTTAATATGTGTTACCAGCACATTTCTACAAATTCAAAAGGATAATAGTATAAGCAGTGATCCTCTATCAAAAACCTTGAAAGCAAGCAAATTATTTATCTAGAGAATTTTCTACTCCTCATTCCAAAATTGCACTTGGCTTATGGAGGATGTTCAATATATTATTCTTTATTTTATGTTGAGGAAATAAAAGTTTTCCAATATGTGATTTCCATTAAACAAATAAAGCTTCAGTGTCCTGGGCTATCAATAATTCTGATGTCTGAGTTGTGAACATGTACTATGAAGAATGGCATTTGAATAAGTTAATTTTTCACAATAAATATCACCATCATACATAGCTTGCAAAATTTAGGGAAGAGGAAAAAGCAATTGAAAAAAGTCTGAGAAATATTCCAAAGATATAATTGCTTAGTCCAGCTTTTATTAAACAAAGATTAAGAAGATTTGAGGTTCCGCAGTATTAAGTGGGTATTATTCAGTACTTCGTTATTGTCAAGTTTGATATCTAATACTCTATGCCAATGCAGAACAAGAAAAGTAAGCTGAGTGCTGCTGAAAATGGGAGGAAATTCAGCTTTTAGCCCTGGGGTGTTATATAAGAACTGCATCACTCTGCCTGTCCAAGTTCTGCTGTCATCAGCCAAAATGCTGCAGGAGGAGATATCTACCACCTTGACATCCCACGTGAATCCATAGCTAACAGCAACCACATACAGAGTAAAACAGGTCTACTCTGCAAAAAAGAAAGAATCAAAGCAGCCAAAAGTGGAAGTAGGACAAAAACATTTGACAGTTCATATTTAAAAAACTGCAGGTAGTGACTTTTTTCCTTGAAATTTAACTGGTCTTACATTCAGCACTTATAAATTTTTTTTCACATTTTGACCTTCTAGAAAAAGTCACTAACATTTGAAGATGACATTTTGTTAACAATATTGTTGGCTGAGATTGTTTTCATTTGAATAATTACACACAATAAGTAAACTTCTTACTCATATCTACTCTAAACCTACCCTTAAATTTAAAGTCACTGCCCCTTGTCCTGTCACTCCAGGCCCTTGTAAAAAGTCTCTCTCCCTCTCTCTTGTAAGCTTCCTTCAGGTACTGCAAGGCTGCCCATAAGGTCTTCACATAGCCTCTTTTCCAGGCTGAGCAACCCAAAGTCTCTCAGCCTTATCTCAAAGGAGAGGTTCTCCATCCCTCTGATCATCTTCAAGGCCCTCCTCTGGAGTCACTCCAGCAGCTCCATGTCCTTCCTGTGCTGGCAGCCAGAGCTGATGCAGCTCTGCAGGTGGGGTCTCCGCAGAGCAGAGGGGCAGAATCCCCTCCCTGGCCCTGCTGCCCACGCTGCTCTGGATGCAGCCCAGGACACGTTTGGCTCTCTGGGCTGGCAGTGCCCATGGCTGGCTCATGTGCAGCCTCTCACCCACCAGCACCCCCAAGTCCCTCTGGGCAGGGCTGCTCTCCATCTGTCCATCCCTCAGCCTTTATTGATATGAGGGATTGTCTTGACCCAGCTTTAGCATCTTGCACTTTGTCTTGTTAAACCTCATGAGATACCCATGGACTCATTCCTTGTGCTTGTCCAGGTCCCTCTGGATGGCATCCTGTCCTTTAAGTGTATCAGCTGCACCACTAAGCTTTGCAGGTGTCATCTGTCATCCCTCTGTCATTAATGAAGACATTAAATAACACTGGTCCCAGTACAGATCCCTGAGGACACCACTTGTTCCTGATGTCCACTGGGACACTGAGTCATTGACCATTAGCCTCTGGTTGTGACTGTCCAACCAATTTGTCATCCACCACACTGCCCATCCATCAAATCCTTCCCTCTCCAATTTAGACAGAAGGATTTTGTGGGGGACAATTTTAAAGGCCTTATAGAAGTTCAGATAGATTAATAGATCCATATCTATGGTAGATCCATAGCCCTTCCCTTGTCCACTGACAGAGTCACCCCATCACAGAAGGCCACAGGGTTGGTCAGGCAGGGCTTGCCCTGGATGAAGCCATGCTGGCTGTCTCAAATCACCTCCTTGTCCTCCAAGTGCCTTAGCACAGCTTCTAGGAGGATCTGTTCCATTACCTTCCCAGGAACAGGGGTGAGACTGACAGGTCAGTAGGTCCCAGGTTCTCCTCTTCTTTACCTTTCTAAGAGATGGGTACAATGTCTCCCTTTTTCCAGTCACCTGGGACTTCGCCTGACTGGCATCACATTTTAAATATCTTGGAGAGTAACTTGGCAAGTTGGTTCTCTCAAGACCCTGGGATGCATCTCTTTGGCTGCCAAAGGTTTCTGTACATCCTTGTTGCTCAGGGGGTCACAAACCTGATTTTCTCTTACAGTGGAGGTGAACTTGCTCTCCCAGTCCCTTTCTTGCAGTCTATCCACTTGACTACATAGGGTTTCTCTATATTTAATACAGCTGTTACATCATAGAGAAATGTCATTATTAATTTATTTGCTGTTTTATGTGTCAGTTAACTTTTGAGAAAGCATCTGCATGAGTATATGGGTATGAGATATTATCAGAGCAATAATTTGTCCAATTTGTCCAAAGTCCTACTGTCTGATATTTTCATTGTTAGAGTTTTTTTCTGTCATGCATTTCCCAACTTAAAAGAAGGAAAATGAGAGGACATGCAAAATTATACACCGAGATTTCCATTCTACTGTGAATAAAACAGCATATTTGAATCTTGGAACAAATAAATTACTGAGAGAATTGTATTTACGTATAAAGCAAGGGATTATTAAAACTGTACTGAGAAGGACAGGAAGACCAGGGTTTTTTTAATTGTGTTCTAACATATAGGAAAATGAATAACAATGAAACTGAAAAAATAGTATGGTGAAAACAAAAATATCTTTGATGTTGAAGGAACAGACTAGTTTTATTTAATTATGACTAGGAACTCATGGAGTTTGTTTACAGATCTGAGAAGATAAAACTGTGTTACTACTGATCAGTATTATAATGCTAGTATATTGTGTTGATCAGACTGCAATGGAAATTATGTCATTGGATTGAGTGGAATGTGTTTTATTAAAACCTTGAGTCATATATGACAATATAGGCTCTAATTAGTTGTAATATAGTCCTGCCAAAGAGCTATATTGATCACTGATCTCGGATGTTTGAATTAGAATAAATATTCAAATTATATTGGGGTGTGTGTAATTTATAGTGTTTCAAACTCCCCCCCTTGGCCTCTGATCCTTAAAATATATATCAACATACTCCATACCGATTTTTCTGCAAGGAGAGAAGCACAATTTGAACCATTGCCCAGACAAAAGGTGAAACAGTGAATCACTTCTAGTCTTGCCAGTATTGTTGCTGAGGAACTGCAACATAAAATTTTTCACAAACTCAGTGTCTGCTAAGGAAACTTCTGTGATAATACAAAATTTTACATGAATAAAAGACAGTCCAGAGGCTATAGTATCAATTTTATTTAAATATTTGAGATTCATTAATACACAGAAAGGCAGTTTACTAATGCTTTATCCATTTGTAGATTAAACAAAGGCTCATTAGCTCACATGAGACAGTTTGGTTTTATTTTTAGCTACAGTATGGCTGGTGCAATGCCTCTTCTTTTAGCATTTTCATTTTGCATTGCCTTCAGTCCTGACATGAAAGTTAACATTAATCTGCCAACTCATTCTGATTGGATTGCTTTGGAAGTCACTCCAAAGTCACAATGGCTAAATGGGATGAAGCTGTAAGACAGAAATGCATTGCAGTTAATACCTCTGCAGTACTGAAGCTAAGCCAAGGCCAGCCCTAATTCCTGAAAGAAAACAAATCCACAATAATCCATCCCTCAATTCTGAACAGAGTGGCATAATGCCAAAAAAATATAAAACATGTATTCCTTACTAAAACACTGCATCTTATTCCACCACAGTTTCTCTTGGCCTTTTATTCATGTAGTTTGAGGTCAGTGAGCAGCATACATGTGAAGGTGTTATCTGTCCTGACACTTACAGCATTCCAGTGTTCTCCTGAAATAAGAGGACTTGGGGAGAAAATGGTTGTTGGAACAAATAATTTCAGTTTCTGTTGCAACAATAAGAAGGCAAATATTAGGATAACTCCTAATTCCCTCTCCTCAGAATTCCTCTAAGAATATTTTCAGCCATTTAATCTATCTAATGTCTGTTTGGCTAAAACTACAACCAGTATTGATTTTTCATAGTCTGGGTCAAAATTTGCTTCTGCAAAAAGCAATCATGATCCCACTCATGTCTAATTAGTCTCAGTTTGGAGATTTTTATCAGCATGCTGATTTTAGCCCAAACTTAGACTGTGTTACTTAGAACTTATTCTTCCCTAAAGTGCTTTTGTGATGATAACTTATTGTGACAAAAAGAACCAGTTTAGACATTTCTATCTTCATCCAAAAATGTTTCCTCATGTAGAAATAAGCCTTAAAATAGCTTACTAACATGAAATGTCCCAAAGAAACAGAGAATTGTATTGGAATGAATTAGGTGGCTAGGAAGTATTTCTAGAGGTTAGGACTAATTTAGAAACCCTTAGGATGCCTTTGTGATAGTATTTTTGTAATGCAAGCTCAAAATTTATTAAAATACATTCTTCAACCTTAATTCAAATCAAAATATGCAAAGAATTTGTTCATTACCTGCTCAGAGCTGAAAAACAAGAATAAACTGGTGAAGTGCTTCACTTGTTTCAGGGTTGGCAGGCCTTGCTGTGAATGGAATTCTGGTAACTACTGTAGGCCTTGAAGTTGCACATCTCCTCAAAGTGTCAAGTATTTTGAGAAATTTATTTTATGTTGCTTAATAGAGTACTGGAAAAAAATCTGTTTCCAAGAATTAGATATACACATATAGAAAAAGATATTTTTGCATAGTATTCTATATAAATCCATTTGAATCCTTTTCTTTGTCACCTAGTCAACTTTGTATTATTTCTGCTATCTTTGGTAAGACAGCCAGAATGTCATCATTGCAGAAAAAAAAAAAAAAATCTGTGTGACCTACAGAACTTTATGCATGAGGAATACTTACTGCAAACATTTCAGGAATTAAACTTGGCATGACTTGACTTGGCATGACTTGTCAAATTTGGTGCAGAAAGCTGAAAAAAGTTGAACTTTCCCTTCCCACCGTGTTTTAACACCTGTGGTGCACTTGAATTTGCTGCCATTTTCAGTAGATGACCAAATGGCTGGAGAGTGGTGCAAAACAGAAAGTAGCCACAAGCCAGTCCTGCAGTTCTATGTGATGACATGGCCAAACCTGATGAGAAAAAAATACAAGTTCACGTACAACCTGATATTTGAAACTGGTGTGATCAACACATCAGTGCCACACTGATGCTGCTGTTTGCTGCTGTTCAGATGGCAATAACTACAGCTCTGTGGTAGGCACTCACCTGTGATTATGTATGCAAGATGACATTCAGGCCCATTGTTAACATCTACTTTTAAAGGTTGAAAACCCTTCTTACCTCCAGTGAATGCTGCAAACAATTGATTCCCAAGTGAGCTATAAATAGTGTTCACAGCACAGAGCCCATACAAGTACTGCTTTAGTGTTACTGATATTCAGAACCTGCTGCCTCTGGTAGCTATATGAGTCATGCTCTCGACAGGTTTAGGATCCAGTAGCCCAGAGCCTAAGATCTGGTATGTGTTTTGGAGTTTGAGTATTTGCAGATTAGTGAATACCAGCCACAGGGCCACATGTGATGTGGAAACTTGAAAGTACAAAGTGTCTATCCTGACATTCTAAATACTACTGCAAAACAATGCAAAATATATATGCTGGGAGGAGATGAGGAGAATGACTGAAAAATGCTGCCAAATAGAAAGCAATTTGGGCAGCTAGAGGCCCCGCCTCCATCATGCGCAGGGCTTCTGCTGTAGAAAGATTTTTGAAGGAAAGACAGCAAGCATGGAAAATGGGATGAAGCTGGGTGTAGCGAGGATAGAATTTAGCAGATAAAGCTGCTAAAAGGTTTAGCATCATCAAAGCGAGTGTGGTAGAAGATGAGACCAGCTCTAGAAGGGCAGTTGCATGTTTCAGCCATGCTGATTTTTTTCTCCCTTGAAGTTAGTTAACCAGGCCTTGAGCTGTTTCCCTGTACCCTTCCCTGCAGGGTCAGAGTGCTTGGCTTGATCATGGTTCTAGGAGAGAAGGATCTTGCACATATTTCAAGCCAGAATGATGTAGTAAGTCTCCAATACCACCATCACTGCAGTAAAGCCTTGCAGTCAGTTCCCTGTTTGGCAAGACAATAATAAGAAGCACATGGGTTAAGAAAGCTATCCCTCATTCTGGGAAGATTTACCGTCTGGGTGGCAGAAGCATGTGAGATCATGGAGGTAAGAGTCGAGTAGTGATGTGGCTCTTTCTTCACTATGCTGGATCTCACATAGTGAACTCCACCAGAACCTGAAGTGCTGTGGTGCACACATGCCTTGGTTGCCTCTACATGAAATCAGCTCATGTTCACTCACATCTAGTATCTCCAGATCTGTGTGACAAGAATGCGTCCACATTTATGGGTGTCGAAAAATAACTCCTACATTTGCACTGTGTTTCTTGCCAGCAAGGTTGGCAGACTAAATCCTGCAGCTCTGGCCTGTCTGGGAGTCTGAAACCTGCAAAGTGAACTGTTCAGCTACCTGCACAGTCCAGGTCAGCCAGTTAATGCACAGATCTGTGCTTATCAAAGACCTGACTGTGGTGCTAAAATTTCAATACATAAATCAAGCTACAGAATAAATATTTGGGGTTTGAACATTTGTTCTGAGGAATTCAACAAACAAAAGGCATAATCTACTTCTGATTATTCATTTTTTTAATATTTGCCCAGGCCAAGCTATCTTGAAGATCACTCAGCTATTGCTGCCGAAACCCAAGGTTATAGTAATTTTCAGAACTCGTGATAAATGA
The DNA here is from genome assembly GCF_051311805.1 of Agelaius phoeniceus. Taxonomy (NCBI): domain Eukaryota; kingdom Metazoa; phylum Chordata; class Aves; order Passeriformes; family Icteridae; genus Agelaius; species Agelaius phoeniceus. The sequence goes on along the minus strand of NC_135270.1, from coordinate 34,963,735 downwards.
TGTCTTTGCTCTATGGGAATGAATAATTGCCTATAGAAACACTGTAATCTTGAGTTACAATTGGTAAAAAAAAAATCAGCTATTGCAGTGCATAACAAATTTTAAAAATGTTTTTACTGTCTTATGGTGCTGCAAAAATCTCTCCATAGGAACTGTGGGAAAATGCTGAAGGTGATTTAACACAAATGCCACCACATGTGTAAAGGTTTGAATTGCATTATTTTGATCTGAATGCCAAAAATATATGCGCGAGTTCTTTTTCTACCCTGACATAGCATCTGTAATTGAAATTTGAGGTCTATATTCAAGACTGTTTTCAACCCCTGAAGTAAGGACAAGAAGTTTGAATGAAAATAGAGTCCTGAGGTGAACCTTTGCCCTCTGCCTTACCCCATTCTGCTCATTATTCTGTTTCAATCTGCTGTTAAGGGATTCTCCCATCAGCTTTCAAATATTAAACACTACATATAAAACTCTGTGTGTTCGAATAAAATTAATCTCCAATGTGCCACTTTATTTTTAGTGTACCAGTTGCTAACCGAGAAAAATAATGTTTGAGCTGTTCTTGAAGTCAGTAAAAAGCTTCAACTCTCCTCCCATGAGATTTGTCAGTTGTGGGGTTAACATTTGCAGAAGAAGATTTAAAATCTATGCTGATTCTGGCTGGCAAAGGATTACAATACGGTCTTTTCACAGAAATACTGTAGATTGTTCATGTTCTTTTGGCTTTTCTAGGGCATGGTTGAGGACTCCTAAACCTGTTGTTATTTACAGGATATTGAATTTTGTTAAATTATGTCTTCACTGAGGGCTTTTGAGATATTTTTAGCAGAAGAGGAAGAAAAAGAGGTTATTAAAAGGGCAACTAGCAGATGATTTGGCAGCATTACATGTAAAGCACAAACACTGTCTTCTTCCACAGTTGCTTTTGCTGTTGATGTTCCTCTGACCAAAATATGTCTGATATTTACCTTGATCCATTTAATACCACAGAAAGGGAAATGGAAAGGGGAAAGAACACTTTTTAACAATCACATATTCTTACCTAAAAACTTAAAAATTTTATGGCAAACAACATGTAGACTGAACAAATATTAAGAATATTTTCAAACAGCTGGGATTTTAATTATAAAAACAAAGGTGTTTTTTACTGTTACTCATCAAATTATTTCTGCATATACTTGAAATGACACCACACTGATATGGTTTGTCTAATATATCCTCATATTGCAATTATTGCAGTGACATAGCCTCAATTAAAAGATATTACACAACAAAGAAAGAAAAAGTCTTCTGTCTAGAATATAGATGGGTGGGACTAGTTATAGGGAAAAAATTTTCATGTTTGCCAAGGACTATCAGATACTTTGGAAAAGAACCTGAAGAATGCCACTTCATTTTCCTTTTATTCTTTTCTTATGAACAAGCACAGGCAAAAAAAGCTACAGGGTATGTATTGTAAGGTAATTATCTAGAAACCTAGATATTTTGAGGTATTCACATAGATTGTCTGATTTTCATTTTAAAAAATCTAATTTGTATTGAGATTTTGTTTGCTAAACATGAGGAATATGTTCTACAAGCACCTGAAATATATACAGTAATTCTAATTCCTCTGGTGCTTTGGACAAAAGAACTCTATCAGGCAGACTCCTCATTGCCCTGAGCCTTCAGTGATACTATATAAGATACCACTAAATTACTATAGAGTCTTCCTGTGGTTCAAAAAATTGTGAGAGAGCTTGGCAAGAGGCAGCCTCGCTGACGGTGATCTCCTGAGCACCTCACATGGCTGTGGCTCAGATGCAGACAAGTGGCTGATGAGCAATGCCTGCACAAGCTATTTTAAAGCTGCAGACATAGAGAAGGGTTAAAGAACCTTGAAACTAACTGGGATATCAGTGAAAATGAAAGGATCCCAAAAGTATCTGAGAGATTTATTTTTATCCTTTGGTGAAATTACAGATTCCATTATTTAAGAGGATGTAAGATTAGCTATGGTAAAAAATTACATGAAACCCTGTCAAAACTTTATCTGCCAGTTCAATTATATCAATTAATTTAAATGCAAAGATCTGTAATGGGTGGGTTTTATCATGTAAACTGATAGATGCCAGAAATTAAATTGAAAAGTTATTGCATAAATGAAAGGGTTGTATTTTTCTACAAAATGTAATTAGATGTTAAGTGATATTTTTCCTAGACAAAAATGCTGTAAAAACATAGAATTATTTAATTTGAAAAATAACATTAATATCATCAAGATCAAACATTAACCTTACACTGCTAAGTTCACCACTAAACCATGTCCATAAGAGCCACATCTACACATTTTTAAAGCACCTTCAGGGACAGTCACACTGCCACTTCCTTGGGCAGCCTGTTTCAATGCTTTCACCCTGTTGGTGAAAATCTTTTACCTAATATCCAATCTACACCTCTCCTGGTATAACTCAAGGTCATTCCTTCTTGTCCTGTCACTTTTTACCTGGGAGCAGAGACCAACTCCTAGCTGGCCACAGCCTCCTTTCAGGGAGTTGAAGAGTGTGATAAAGTCTCCCCAAGAGTCCCTTACTCCAGGATAAACAATCCCAGTTCCCTCAGTCACTCCTCATAGGATTTATCCTGTAGACACCTCACTAGCTTTGTTGCTCTACTGATTTCCTCTTGCTGTACTGAAATGTAATTTAATTTCCTATCACTAATGTTCTCTAAAGCTTTTAATGCAGAATAACAGATCTAAAGAAAGTTTTCTTAATATTAATTACTATAATGAGAGAAACTGTCATTACACTTGTATTTTCAGAATTAAAAAGAAAGCGTATTTTCAGTGCTACAAAAATGTCTGCTACATATTCAGGTGCTTCCAGTGCTAGAAAAATTTAAAGGTAATAAATGGAGCAGTAACAAAACACTAAGAAAGATGAGAAAATTGGCGTTTATTAACGACAAGCTTCAAGTGTTGATTTTGTTGGTGCTGAAAGCCATTCCAAAAAGGCCTATTAGATATTTGTTGATAACAGGTCACTTCCGTTAGTGTCTAGAATTTTCTTTGTACAGAGTTTTTAGCATCTAATTCACTGTAAAGAAGTAAAAGACTCCACATTCCTAAAGGTCCCAGTGACAAAATCTTTTGGAGAAACATGAAAATGAAAAGTCACACTTATCTGAATACCTTAATGATATACAAAGCAAGAATATTCCACAACTCAAGGATTGGAGTGTAAGGTGCTGCACCTGGATCAGAGCAATCCCAAGGACAAATACAAGCTGGGCAGAGAATGGATTAAGAGCAGCTCTATCCAGAAGGACTTGGGGGTGCTGGTGGGTGAGAGGCTGCACATGAGCCAGCCATGGGCACTGCCAGCCCAGAGAGCCAAACGTGTCCTGGGCTGCATCCAGTTCTGGGGCCTCCAACATAAGAATGATGTGGACCTGTTGGAGTCAGGACCAGAGGAGGGCCACATGTGTGGGCAGAGGACCGAGCACCTCTCTAATATGGAGAGACTGAGAAAGTTGAGGTTGTTCAGCCTGGAGAAGAGAAGGCTCTGGGAAGAGCTTATTGTGGCCTTCCATTACCTAGAGGGGGCTAAAATAAAGCTAGAGACAGACTTTTTAGAAGGACATGTAGAGATAGGACAAGGGGCGATGGCTTTAAGCTAAAAGAGTGGAGACTTAAAATAGGTATAAGGAAGAAATATGTTTACTTTGTGGTGGGTGAGGCACTGGTACAGCTAGCCTAGAGAAACTGTGGATGCCCCATCCCTGGATGTCTCCAAGGCCAGATTGGATTGAGCTCTGAGCAAACTGGTCTAGTGGAATTTGTCCCTGTTCATGGCAGGGGGCTTGGAACTAGAATAGTATTTAAGGTCCCTTCCAGCTTAAACCATTCTATGATTCTATGACTCCTGGCTTCTTGGCTTCAGGAACATTTTTTATTATGAACAGGAAACATTTAGGAAGCATTTATACTTATTTTCTTCCTCTTTTTTTCTTGCTATATCCTACATGGTGGTAAACTTAGATCTGGATTCATTCCTGACACCTTAAAATCCCATATAAATCTTGCTGCAGCAACAGATGATGCCAACTAGCTTTTCTGAAAATGGCATTCCAGCATCATGTGCAGCTGTGTGACAATGTAGAGAGCCAGGGTTATCAGAAGTGAATAATGATTCTGTTACCCAAATGAAACCTGTCCATGTGTCAGACAGCAAGTAGAGTCATATCTTTAGCATCAATATCTAAACATTTTGGAAAGAGCATAATTAACATCTTTGGAAAATCTTATCATTTAGGACAAGGGCTGCTGTTAGGCAATGGTAAAGCCAGTGAGTGTTGCCTTATGATATACTGTGCAGACCTTATCCTGTGAGGAATGTTTGTAAAGATCCCCAATCAGATATTATATTTCTTGTGCCACAAAACTAATTGAAAATACATTGTGAGGTATCATAACTTAGAAGATACTCCATACATTCATCTTTATGAATTCACGTTGTGGAAAGAAGCCTGATTCTTTCACTTATTTTTAGTGAAAAGTTTTGAAAAAGTATCTTCCTTCCTTCTGTGTCAAAATGTAGGTACTGTAGGAAAACACTGGACAGCTGAACTAAATGAATTGTTGAAAAAAATCAGCTCAGGACTGGTCAGTCATAATTGCATGTCTTATTACCTCTCTAAAAAAAAAAAAAAACCTGAAAAGTCAATTACTTTGTAATTTCCATGAAAACTTGACTAATTTTTTTTTCTCAGGAACACCTTTGCATTGTACTGTGCATGCCAAATGTGGAAACTTCAGCACAAGCAAACATGGAATCACCTGTCACTCATTTCTTCCAAGACAACTTGAGAGAAAACACATGCCAAATGACCCTTCTGTGTAAGATGGAAGAAAAAACTACACTGTTTGCTCCTAAATGCTATAATTCAGATTTTTATTGTGCAGCAAAAAGTGCTTTTGTAGAAAGAAAACCATCACTACCACCAGAAGCCCAAATAACTGAATATGCTATAACTTTTTTTTCTGTGCAAATTCACTATGCCAGATAGGGGATAAAAAACTTATAGGAAGGGAACAGGCTAGTTCATACAGAACTTGCACTTTCAATTCACAGAAGAAAATTTTCTTTCAGAAAGGAGAATTTTATATCTTAAAGAATTAGAAATGGATTCAGGAATAAGATCATGCAGTAGAACACTCTCAGTTTTCCTACAGAGCTGGACCAGGAAATGTGAAAGGCAGAATAGCACATAAGTATTTTCACACCCAGTTACTCAACAGCTGTGGGAAAGTCTCCACTGGTGACAGTCCTTAGCCTCTTTGTAAGACCATATGTTTTTAAACAGCATCAACAATCTCAGGTTTTTAAAGGAGAAATAACAATCCAGGACAGCAACTCACAACTGTTTCTGGTAAGCAAGAAGTAATATATAATGTCATACCTAATCTTTCAAGGTCATAGTATAGTGGGATACTGATATGTTTTCCAAAATGAATCTAATAAAGAACTTTCTTATTATTAATAAACATATATTCTAGAAGTATATGCATGAAAGTATTACACAATTTTTGATATATATTCTGAGCCAGATTATTTGGATAACTGAGTACTGCCACTTGTGTCAGTATTTTTAATGCTGTTCTCCTTCTGCAGTGTAGAATGGTGATTTTCTTTTCAAATGATTACTAATGAGATGGAGATTGCATGCCTCTATTTTTAAATCAAAAGGTATAATTGTGTCCTTAAAGAATGCCACTGGATAGCACAAAGTATAAGATCCTCTGTTTATAAGGAGTATTTTAGTTTTGCTATTCTTTTGGACATCAATATTTCTTTATTAATAAATATGCTGTCTAAATTCTATGACTGGATTAGATTAGAGCAGGGTTTAGGAAGGGATTTAGTAGCTTTGTCTCCTCTTTTCACTCCAAAAAGTTTTGGTTTTTTCCTTCCTCCAGCACAGAGGACTGTAAACCTAACCATACTCATTGGCTGTGTGGATGGTTACTGGGTTTGCTGTCCACTGACTTGACTGTTTATTTTCCTGCACTTCACTGTCTGTAGGTCTCCTCACTTGATGAGATTGGGAGAAAGAAACACTGGGAATCTGCTGCTTGAAGTCACTGGTAATCAAAGCTAGTGAGGAAGTTGCTAAAAAATAACCTGCTTTATAGAGAAAAATGGAGCAGAATCTGTCTCAGAACTGTGTAGGAGAAGTCTAAAACTCAAGATGTGCTTGTGCCACCCCCAACAGCAAATAACAGCCCCTAAGGTGTGTGGGAGGCCTTAGGAAATGGTCACTGGATACTTAAGAAATTTACTGACCTTCAGATTGAAGAGAATACTGAGGAAGGGCAAGATGTAGAAGGTGGGCCAGCAGAATTGCACTCTTACTATGCTGTAACAGCTGTTGCTATCAAAGTGAAAACATTTCCATTCCTTTGATTCCCACTCTGAGCCTGAACATAATCCTATGGCCTGGCCAAGGTAAATAGCACATACAGCAGGCACACCATCACGACACTTTTATTAGATGGCAATTGTATGAATTGCATTGCTTGAAATGTCCACAAAAATAATTTCTCTCTCCTAATTGACTATAATGACCTATTTGTTTGGCTAATTATTTTGTGAAGAAAATCTTCTCTCGCCTTATGCCATAAAATTACCATGAAAATGTCCTCAACTTGGTGCACTACACTATATACTTGGCAAAAATATTCTCCACCAGTATAAAGAAAGGCTTTATACATGTCACTTCTTATTAATATCACAGCATTAGAAACCAGAGACAAAAGGGAGGAGGGCAAAATTGTTGTTGCTTTATTTAGAAACAAAGTACATGGGGGGAAAAATGTCTCACTCGTTACAAGGCACATGGTGATGTCACATTCCACAACAATTTCGGTGCAAGGAATACAACAGTCTGTATCTGCTAATTTTTATAGCACTTAACACTAACTGGAGCAGAAGGAAAATACTTATTTCCCTTTAATGCTAAATATAGGAGTCCTATGGAGCCTGTAGGTAAATTCTTGTTATCTAAGGAATCGCTCATTACTCAGTCAAGTCTGCACAGGAAGACAAGGCTATCACACACGTTTGAGATGCCTGATAGTGGCTGTTTAGAAAAGTATGACCCGAGCTCATTCTTAGGATAAATTACCTCTTACAGTGTGTTCCTGGGCAAAGCACAGTCTGCATGTCAGCTGCAGGGCAGATGGCTCTGTATGAATGATACCTGTATGCACACAGTGCCTCCCACAGCCCCCTTTCCTGTAAAAGGAACCTTGAATGGTCAAGAAAGAAAACTGCTGCAGTGCAGTCCCAAGTTTTCCACAGTCTGTGCAGCTGGAAACTGAAGCTGCAGAAGGAGCCAGTCAGCCTGCCATCTAAGTGCAGCCAAACAATGGTAACAGAACCTCAGTACACTGAATTATTGTGTACATAAAGGCGTGCAATCTTATGTGACATGAGTACTCAGAGGAAAGGGTATTTTATTGATTTGGATCATGAACACCTCCTGGCAATATTATGATGTTGACAAGATATTCAGTTCTGTACCCACATTATAATACACCCATTGTATGCATTATTTTTTAGTCAGAAGGCTACTAGTTTTTATATAACTTCTTTGCCACACTTTTTTTTCACCTTGCCAGATTTATAATAGTGGGATTTTTAATAGAAATTTTGAGAATTTAAATAATTTGTCATCCACAAATGTAGCAGACATGAGAACAGAACCAACACCTTCAGATACTGATAGCTAAATTATCAGTGCTTTTAAAAAGTTATTTATTCTGACAGTACATAAAGGAGTCTCACAGTAACTGCTGATATGAGGAAGCACAATGTTATCCAACACATACATATAAATAAAATATACAATTCAGAAAGTTATGCCTGGTTGAAATCTATTTCAGCTGTTTTGAAAAAGTATAAGGCGATAAATAGGCTAAATATGAGCTACTTCACTGTTTGCAGTCCATGGGTGATAAATACTCCTTAAAAACATGAAAGTGATGGACACTTGAAATATAAAACACAATTTTCACTGTGCTTTCCCTGGTTTGTCAAGATTCTGCAAACAGCAAATGTTCAGTCATACATTTGAAAGCATACAGCACTATTTCTGCCTCCAGCATCTTCAAGATAATCAGAACACCATGTGACTGCAATTATTGACTACTGGACAACATCACTTGCAGGTTATTCAAAGTGTTTCAGGATGTTTTCTGTTCTTGCACAACTTATAGGCTGGTACTGTACCAAGCCTGCTGAACTTTAGGGGTATGTGCTGTAAAAAGAAGTATGGTACAAACATTTCTTAGAGTAGACAGTTCAAATATTGTATCAACATGAAAGAAAGGTGTTTCAAGGAGAAGGGATCCCCAGCTTTTGGACCACAATTCTTATGTGGAGGGTAGCAGTTGTTTAAAGACTGGAATAGTGAGATGAGCTGTGCTGAGTCTAGCTGGACCATGAATCACAGTGCTGTGGCAGGGAGATTGTGTCTTAATTTATAGTGATAAACAGAACCACAAAGCAGAATACTATGAAAAGCTGAAGATCACTCTCTGGTCAGTGAATGCAAAGAAGGAAGCAGTGATTTCTAAGTTGTCATGTTAGTCCAGAGGATTCTGGGGGTTTGATGCATTCAGTAGATACTCAAAAACAAACTGCGTCTTACCCTGGGCCTAACTGTAAAAAGACCTATACAAATGTTTAATATTACATTGATGCTGTAGACATTTTTAAGACATTTGCTAGAATGAGTGACCAGGGTCCTCCCTCTACGACGCAAGCTTACATCCATACATTATTAACAAATCTCCAATATACGACAAATCAAACAAGCAGAGTATTAAATATCTTGTTAACCCGATAGAGGAGCGTCCACTAAGAAAGATTAAAACCTGTAAAAGGTTTTAAAATGCATGTCTTCTTTCCACTTCTACATCAGAAACTGGGCATAAACGTTGACTGACAAGTTATCTGATGATAGATTATAGACTGCACATCTGAGGATTTAAGTGTCCCAAGTAAAAAAGATTCCCAGTCCTCAGAAGAACTGTAGAAGTCAAAAATTTCTCGTTCTAGTGCCTCCAAGATTGAAATGTCCAGGCTCAGTTTTCCCCAGCTGCGTACACTCTTGTGTGAGTGCTGATGGGCTCAGCCATCCATGGGATGCAGAGAGAGACAGTGCTCACATTACGGCACCACAAATGTGTTGTATCCTCATGCCTCGTGCAAGAGGGGAATTTGGTAACCAAAGCTCCTCATAGCTAAAAGCTAACTGCTTGGCAAACTACTAGTTATGCTCTTTAGTTTCTTCAGTTGTGCTGAAATACTAATGGGGATACTGATTCCTACTACAGGCATTTTAGAAATGGTTTTGATGCTGGGAAAAAAAGGTGCCCAACCCTTCCCAGCATTTGAATGCTGTGTTAAATCAATCTTTCTTCTTTATGGGGGAGGCCCAAATACACCTTTAGTGAGTGTTACAGTAAAGGCATTACTGCTTTGGGGATTAATGACTGTTAATTTGCTTATTTGGTGAGGGAGCAGAATGATAATATGCTAAAAACACAGCCATAAGAGTGAGAAGAATGGATTCTATTTTTCTCTCTTCATGTTACTTTAAATTTCTCTTCCATTTCTACAAAGAAAGAGCCAGTTTTAGTTTACATGAGTTGAAAGACTTGGTGCAATGATTCTTTTAAAAGAGGGTATTTTGATACTTGTATAAACAGTGCCTAAAAATATTTTAGCATGCTATTTCCATTTTTAATTAGTAGTATTCAGCCAATCCCCATTTATTCACAGATTTTGCAAACTTTTTCTCTCTATTTTTAAGGGAACCATGAAAAATCTAAAGAAACCAGATAAATTTAGAAAAATCTAAAATTGATCTCTGCCTTAACCTCTCCTGATAAAGTCATACAAAAACCATGGCCCTTGGGGTAGCTACAAAATGGGCTTCATAGTGGTACCCTGCTTCATGTTTTTTGCTTATAAAAGTTACACAAAGGCTAAGAACATTGGGATATATAAAAATATTGAGACATGTAAACATCATATGTCTGGACTGCAGTTAAGGGAGAGAGAAAGGAGCCTCCAGTGAGCCATTCATTCCGCTTAAAATAATTGGTTGCTTGAGAATTGCAGAAATAATTGTTCAACCCTTTCTCTTCCCAGAGATGGACAAGTAGCTTAGAAATTGCGCTTAATTTTCAGCAGATGAAGTACGTTGCTATGGAAGAGAAAGTAGAATTAGTTTTCAGTTTTTCTTAAAACTAGGAAGTTCATGTTTGAGAGGTTTTTACCCTCTTTGGTGTGAATATTTTAGTATTTTTCTGCTTATCATACTATTTCTGTCAGCTTGTTCTAGGTTTCTTCAGATTGGCTGTGAGTTCTTGGCTGCATGCTAATACAGCTCGAAAATAGGTCCCATATGGTTCTGGACACCACCCAATACTAAAATCAGAAGGATGGTGAAGGAATTCAAATCTATCCCATATTCAAAAATCTGAAAGCACTCAGATTCAAAGTTCTTTTTTGTCTGGGCTCTACTTAACATCAGAAGTCTAAATGTAAAATACATGACAAGAGGAAGACAATGCGGGGAGAGGAAAGAGTGAGTAGGCAGAATTCCACTTTGAAAGGCCAGGAATAGATTTGCTGCTGTGAGCAGATCTGCCACTAAACACGGGCACAATGCTGTAAATATCCCAGCATGGCACTATCAGCATCTTACAAAAGATCACACCAGGGCAATACTGATGTGGTCTCTCTACTGTACACAGCTCCAGCAAGAACAGACGGGAGAGTTGCCATCATCCTCATGCATTTTATGCTGTGAAAAGACTGCAAGATATTTTTATAGCTGTCTGGTTTCCCTCTTTTCCTTTAGGCGTCTTTCCTCAGGCAGCCTCCCAAATGGAAGGCCATCATACAAAAAAGTAAACAAATAAAATAACTGGATTAGCACCTCACATAAAAAATGTAGGAATTCTAAAGAAGCAGGTTAGAAATATGAGGTTTGCAAGGCTTGCAGTTTGAAAGGTCAGAGGGCAGCTAAAACCTGGCAGCTAATCTCCCGTGTTCACTGACAGTGTCCTAAACTTGCCTTTTAATGCTTTATTCTTGAAAGGCATAGAAAATAGTCAGTAATTACAAAAAATTTGAGGAACATGACATTCTTTGCTTATTTTCAGTTTTTTCTTCAATGATGCTTCATTCAGGATCAAGCCTTTATAATCCATGTGATTTGCAGGCACATGGAGAGTAAAAGGTTTGCAAAGCTCTTCAAAACAAATTAGATAGGACTGAAATGATTGGCATCATTGACCATGGTTAATGCCCATTGTCATTGGCCAAATTGGTTTTGATGGAATCAGATCCAAGTAAGAATTTTTACAGGCCAAAAGCAGCATGTCTTCAAGATTTACTTGGAAGCATGCATTGTTGCTATTGTCCTCTCTTCACTGCTGCCCATGACTCATCTTCTAGAGCACTGCAACTGCTGGAATTCCAGAGGAAAATGTTTCCAACCCATTTTGTGCATGACTGGGAGGACTGAGAGAATCCATAATACTACACTCTTCTTGGAATACAAATATTGCCAGCACAAGGATTAGGATAGATGGGAATTATTAAGGCCAGCTGATTCAATGTAGGATTTCCTCTCTCATCTCATCTCTGAACAGACACATGTTCTTTTTGCATGGCTCACAAGGTTCATGCAAGGGACAGTATCACAACCCCATTTATCCTGAAACTACTGCTGTGACCAAAGACAGGATTTTCACTAATATAAGGCAATACTAAGTTGTTATTTTTTTTCCTGGAGCAACAGAAAGAACCAGTTAGGTAAATGAAGATATTTTTAAAGACAATTAGAATATAGAAAGAACCTTCTACATGAAAAGAGATGAGAAGTGAACAAAAAAGAAGGTGACTGAATTAAGCTAGAATGGGAAGTGGAATAATATTAGTACTAATATTATTAGAAAAGAGGGTGATTTAGGCATACACAACTGGGAATGGAGAAATGTCTTAGGAAGGCCAGAATAAGGGGAATGGTAGCATTTAGACACCATTCCAAAAGGGAGAGAAAAATATGGAAATTCTTTCTGACAGTTATGAAGAGAAATCACAAAAAGAGTAGGATGTGAAATTGTAGAAAAATTCAGGAAAACTAAATAATTCTAGAAAACCTTTACTGTGGTTCAAGGTATCTGAGTTGTAGATATTAATGCTATAGTGTGAATCCTACTTTGCATCTTGTTTTACTTTTCATTTCTCATCATGTAGAATCTTTCTGGTACTCAATGCTTCATTGTGTCACTGGGAAAGAAAGAACACAGGTTTTTCTGCTGATCTCAATCCCTCCAGTTATTCTGAATTTTGTCAGGTGTTTTTATTTATGTACTGCCTTTGTGCATTGCAGCATAGCCTTACCAGAAAGCTCATGGTAATATGTAGAAAATCTTCTCATATAATTCTGCATCATATGTGCCCTGAAAAATCAAGACTTGAATGTTTCTATGTATATATATATCTAACAAGGACTCAATCACTGAGGTAAGAAAGAAGGGCAATGAGAACTCATTATTTCAGACCTGATAGACTTTGGCAGCTCTGCAAGAGTGACAGACTTGTTTCTTGAAGAGCAGAAGGTCATGAACAAACAGAAGGTGGATGTATAAGAAATATAATATTTCATATTTAATTCCACATATCCAAGGAATTGCACACACTGATTGACCAGGAGAGAGAGAAAGAAGCATAGACTTTCTGCAGAAGTATTCATCAAGCAGGAAACAGAGTGGCTGGTGTTGCAGAGTGTGGGGTGAGAGACCTCACACTGAGGGAGATAACAGGAAGAATATAATGTGAGTTGGTAGATTAAAGAGTACAGAACTGATTAATTAAGTGGGACTTGCAATATTGCACTGTGGCATTACTGCAGGCAAAATAGAGAGCACTTCTTGAAGGGTGTGATCAGCAAGTTGGGTTTTTCTCAGATTTTTAACTTAAAATGTGCTATGTTATTCTTGTATCAGGGAAGACAGTACAGATCACAGTGGCACCATCCTCAGTAAAGTAGTAAAAGATCCAGAGTCCAAGTGTTGTGGGTTAATCCTGACCAGCAGCTCTGGCACATAGAGTCTCTTGCTCACTCACTCCAGTGGGATAGAGGGGAGAATTGGAAAAGTGAGAACACCAGGGAGTTGAGATAGGAACAGTGTAATATGGAAAGGGGAACAAATCCTGTTTATGCAGGCAAAGTAAGGAATTAATTCACTGGCAGGCAGCAGTTCAGCCATTTCCAAGTAAAAAGGGCTCCATCATGCCTAAGAGTTACTTGGGAAGACAAATGCTCTAACTCCAAATATGTCTCCCACCCTTCCTCCTTCTTTCCCTAGCTTTTTATTACTGAACAGAAAATTGTGTGGCATGGAATACTCTTTTGGTCAACTGGGCTCTCTCACTTTCTTGTGTACCCCATTTTCTTGCGTACCCCCAGCCTGATTGCTGTGGGTGAGAAATCCCAGCATCACAGAATGGCTCAGGTTGGAGAGGACCACAGTGGGTCATCTGCTGCAACCTCCCTGCTCCAGCAGGGCCATCCTAGAGCACATGGCACAGGATTGATCCAGACAGTTCCTGAATATCTCCAGTGAGACTCCACAACCTCCCTGCACAATCTGTTCCAGTGCCTAGTCACCATCACAGTAAGGAAGTTCTCCAGGTGAAACTTGCTGTGCGTCAGGTTCTGCCTATTGCCCCTTGTCCAATTGTTTGGCAGCACCAAGAAGAGCTTGAGGCTGTGTAAGCACTGCTCAGCAGTACAATAACAAAAACACTGCTGGGTTATCCATTACTGTTTTGTTCACAAATATGAAAAATAGCAACCTACCAGCTGATATGAAGAAAATTATCCTTCAGCTCTGTGAAAAAAATAGGGTGTGTCCATGTTATCTTTTTATTACAAAATGTGGGAACTTATTGAAAATTAACTTGGCAAACAAGGGATAAGGACAGGAAACAGATATCTGCAAGTGCAAGAGAGGACTAGCAACATCTCCTGCCCTTACTTTTTGACCATGTTTCTTTTGATGATCTGTGGGGAGCTCTCTGTCACACAAATGGAGCTTCCTTTTCAGTATGGGTCTGGAACTGCCACCATCAATATTGCCAGCTCTCAGGGCAGGGACTGTCACGCAATGGGGGAAATGGCTGAAGCAAAACCAACCCCTTAGCACTTCTCCCCTCTGCACTTGCCTTCAGGGATGCCTTGGATGAGTGCTCAAAGATTATATAACCTGGCAGCAGCTCTTTAGGCTGGTTTGTGAGCCTACAATATCTGCTATGGCTTGCTCTGAGTAAAACAGATGTGCCTATTCAGAGTTATTTAAATACTTCTGTCATGGATGTAGCTTCTCTCAGAAGCCAGGAATCATCAAAAGTTCACATTTTTTTCTAATTAAAACAGTTTGCAATAATTAAATTTTATGTGCCTGTGTTTCTGCTTCGAAAAGGCTAAATAGTTGGCAAACATCCTAAAGCAGGATTAGACTGAAGACCAGCTCAGACAATGCTCCCAGGCATCAAGGATGTACTGCAGAATCAGTTTAATAAAGTCTGATTAGATTACTTTCTCCGGTCAATTTGAAGCACTGTGGCCATGGGATAAATCATCTTTTTATCTCACCACGCTGCTCTTTTTCTTTGCTGAATCATATTTTAAAAGCACTAAACATATTTTGCAATTCTATTTATTTACAGATGCAAAGAAGCATAACCTCATGAATTCCCTTTTGTCCCCATGCCGTTTGATATCACATCTCAGTTGAAAGGACCGACTTTGCTTGCAAAGTCTGTACTCAGGTTTCCTTCTTAATATATCTCTTTTCCCTCTACAGAAATAACCTTGTTAGTATTACAGGAAAACAGTCCTGAATCTCTTATCTTGGTTTGTCAAGACAACCGCTTGTACTGAAAGCAGCCATAAAGTTAGCTGCTGCTGACAAATTACTAGTATAAGCAGGGTGTTGATCTCCAGACATTTGTATTAATGTGTACATGGATCTGATTATCCTTAAACTTGATTCATTGCATGCAACGTGGAACAAATAGAGAGGTTTTCAGAATAGAGTCTAGAACTCTTTTGTTTTAGTTTTCAATGCTTACAGCAACAGAGATTGCATTTTGCTGGTTTCCTAGCTAATGCCATGACTAATATAAGTTGTATTTAAGGATTTAACTCAACACAAAACATGCCTTCCTCCAAACTCTTCTTATCATGGTGTGTTAAACAGACCTTAGCAGCCAGATCAGGTCCTTGAAAATGCATTACTCCAATCTGGTCTGCCTTTCACCAGTCTGTGCCCATCAGTTTTTCAGTCTCTGATGTGGTCTGGACTCTCTTATGTTGATATAAAAACTCTGCTGTATTGTGTACATTTGCATTCCATTTACCATTGGAATAAGGAAATATTTCACCTTCCTCTAAATTTATTATTTCTATATAATACCATATTCAGAAATAGATAGTGTTCCCCAGGGAGTCTGGAATAAGATTCAGTAAAACTACTTGTAGTACCTGAAGGTGATAAGAACATATGGTGTCCAAACCAAAGGCCATCTTCTATATCAGGGAACAACCTTGTGAAATGCTGATAAAGTTTCTGTCTCATTGTTAAATTCTGAACAAGGCTTTTCAATGGTTTGCAGGCTCATTCAAGTGAAATGTCTTAGGATGAACTTAAAAAAATAATTTTAAAATAGTAATTGTCTACTGTCACAACAATGAAGACTTATGAAAAATAAAGGGGAAGAATAAAATCAAGTATTTCCAGAGTTCCAATTAAAATGCATTGTTGCAGTTTATATCGTTAAGCTGATAATATAAAACAGATTAAGCCCATGTGGTCTGTTCACACATTCTTGTGTTCATATGTTCTTCTAGTTTATTTTTTTCTAACATAATTAACCTATAATTTTCCTCAAATTATATTTATGCACTGCTTTCAAGTCAGGTAGCAACATATGGATAGAGAAATGAGGGGGAAAGAAAGAGAAGCAAAAGCTTTCCCTCATATTTTCTGGGGAGTCCTCAAAGACTAGATAATGAGCCCTGACACATCCTGTCAGGTTGCTGCTAAAAATTAAAAAAGAAATCAGACTGCAGTACTCATATGGTGGCTTTTTTTAGTAAGCTTTTTGCAATTTTCTCATTTGGCACTAGCTACCATTAATAGCCAGTGTACAGTAAATAAAATATATATCTTATGCTTCTAAAGGGAGATGCAACGTATATACAGTTTGAAAGACTGAGATGTGTAGTCTGGCAAACCATGTTTCCTTAGTTTCCTCTGAGAAATTTGTTCTCCTGTGAAACTTTCTGAAAACTGAACATTGATGCACTTTGTAGCCTGGATTTTTGGGACTCCTCTGCTTGCTAGGGAAATGTCACTAGATGCTGTTAAAACTTGGTTAGACCTTACAAACCAACTCACTCAGCAAAACATGTTAAAATAATCTGGATAGGAGCCAGAAGAGATGAGACAGGATTATTTAAATCTAATATGTGTTAGAATACAGCTTAAGTCCTCTGACCCTAATCACTTTCCACCGGAGTACGTCAAATTGGGATCCTGGGACAATTTGCGTAGGAGTCTGAGTAAATGTACCAGCTTTGCCCTACAGAAGAATTCATGGAAAATTCTTCCATGAAAAAACATGGATAGTCTCATCATATTAGTTCCAGAGGTTTTTTATATGCATGAGAAAGGCCAGCATCAAAACTTCAGCACTGGTTCTGACCCTGAAGTACCCATACAGTGAATGAGGAGATGTGCTGCACCTTTAACAGCTTCTGATGCTGCTCTTTTTCACATTGCCTCATAAAGTTAACTTTGTGTAATAATCATTTCTGTATAGTTTGTAGGCTTTCATTTCCTTTAAGCATTCTCTTAGAATTCTGTTTGCTTTCAAAACTGCCTTTCTCAGCTAATGATCTGGAAAAAGCTGAGGTGGGCTTGGATAACGTGATCCTCTCTGCTGTGCATTGTTAGAGAAATGTCAATCAGGTCATGGTAATGACATTGCTTTAATGAGGGAATTGAAATTCTCGAGAGAATTGTGACATGGCAATACTCAGGAGTGCTTTGGACCCCTCCAATTACCTCTTTTACTCTAAATAAACGGTGTGCCTTGAAGTAACTAGAGAAGATCACTAGTGCTGACACCCAGGGTTGTTTATTTGGCACAGATACATTTATTCCTGTTTGTTCCTGATGGGGGTTATTAGATAGGTTGGAGGTAAAAATGTCTATTTTTCACTTTGCTTTACCTGATTTTCCATTTTTTCATTATTACATTTATTTTTCTTGGGGTGTTCAGAATAACACAGTTCTCAAAGCAAGAGTGAGCAGCTGGCCAACAAACCACTTGCAAAGAGCCACATTTCTGATAGTTTAGTCATATAGGTGTTAATAAATAGTCCTAAATATTTTACTGTGTTTAATCATGTAAAGCTAGTTGGGTAAGTAAACAATTAGATTTAAAGGTATCATTCCTTAGGTACCTCCTAGCTGGTTTTTGCCTCTTTTTGTCACAGGAATCAATGCAGATAGGTTCTTCCAACTTAGGAATATTCTATGAAAAGCATCAAAAATACAAGGCCAGTTGAAATAAATATTACCTGGATCTTAAAGATACATCTCTTTAAGATATTTATAATCTATTTTACATTTATATTTATACATATAAATCATTAATTGTAAATCTTTAAGATTTACAATTAAAATATATGTATATACACCATC
This sequence comes from Agelaius phoeniceus, assembly GCF_051311805.1. Taxonomy (NCBI): domain Eukaryota; kingdom Metazoa; phylum Chordata; class Aves; order Passeriformes; family Icteridae; genus Agelaius; species Agelaius phoeniceus. Next base: position 34,945,890 of record NC_135270.1, on the reverse strand, counting down.
AGAAGATTTGTGGTCTATTTTGATACTGATAGAAAGAATACAAGATGATTTTTCGGAGCAATGAGTTCAAAAAGAAATGTATGTTTAGAAGACTAATGTGTATAGGATGGTGCTATTTTAAACTGACAGCAGCCAAATGTCTCTGCAATATTTGACTTTCTGAATGAGATGAATTTGGTCATCTCTGACAAGCTTTTAAAAAGCAACTGCAGCTGTGACAGTCTGTTTTTTAAGTTAACATTTTCTGTTATTTTGTCTGAGTGAAGTTTCTTGCAGGGTAACATAACTGTGGAAACATTTCTGCACTCAAAACAAAAAGCCAAGAAACTCCTGGTTTTTCACCAGAACTGGAGCATTCTAGAAAGAATTTCACCTGAGATACTGCAGTGGCAGCATTTACTTTTGTGAATGAGAGCTACTATTTCCACTTAGGAAGCAATTCCCATTAGCCTGTACATTAAGGACTTTTAAAAAGGTTCCCTATTCCCTCACAAAATCCTTCCATTTCTCAATAATTAAAGTAACACAATTCTCAATGATCTAAATAATATAATAGAGATGAATAAATAATTTGATCACATTTGATTTTTTTTTAATTGTTATTTATAGTCTCACAAGGGACAAAAATGTTTATCCTAATCAGTGTCTCCTATTGTTCAGCTGTTCTTGCTATGTATCTATGAAGCTGTGACTTTAAATTCTCTCTAGATACAAATTCATATTTATTTTGAGGCTTAGACTAGAATCCATATCAGAATCAGCCATAGTACCATGACAGTGAATGTAATTTATGTCAATCATCTGTTTCAGGTATCTGTCTCATTTCAATACAACAACTTTTCTGGAAGGAAGAAATCCTTCATAGATAATAAAAACAAACTTCAGTTAAATGCAGTTCAGAACTGTGACTAACCACATAAAACTGAAGAATTTTCTGCTGCAGTGGTTGCTAAAGTTCATTTCCAGCCGCATGGAGGAATTCTTTTAGCAACTGCAAAAACAATACTGTTGTGTTCCCCTTACAGAACTGAGTAAAGGCCCACTGAACTATGGTTTTTACTTATCATATTCTCCTCATCTAGATTTATACCTAAAGCAGGCAATTAATTGTATGATAAGAAGGGTTCTCATAGGAAATAATTGTTACATTGTAAAAAGATGCAGTGTTTAATGGGGAACTTCTCAAATCTGAAATGACCAAATTCAAGAGATGTCTGTAAAAGCCAAGGTGTCAGGACACCACTCACTCTCAGCTGTTAAATTAATCTCAGTCCACAATAGCCCCAGAAGATACCCAAACCAGGAATTTATAGCTTTCCCCTCTTCCTCTCCCTTTCAGATTTCTTTGTGATTAATTCCTAACAGAATAGGTCCAGATGGACTGGCTTAGGTTTGCTGACTCTGTTATGATGGCCTTTCTTATGTTCTCTGTTTATGATTTCTGCTTCAAAACTTCAGTCCTGTCCTTCTTCCTCTTCTGTCTTTTTCCCATCTGTGTAGCCAGCTCTATTCACAACTCTTTTTTCAGGCATATGTGGATGTTACTTTCAATTATTACAAGTTTCACAGTTCTTTGCTGACTGTTGTCTCCTTTGAAGTTCTGCTTTAAGTAATTAAAAGGTTTTAATGGGGTCTTGAAAGCTCAAGGTTCTGTTGACATATGGATATTTAAAGAAGGAATATACGAGATTTTGATGCAGAAAATGAAACTTTTTTTTTTCATCCTGTTAATTGCTTGTATTTATCTGACTAAGTAGATCAAATATTCTAAATCTGAACTCCCTACTGTCTATAAAGTCATTTTGGATGAATAAAAAAAGTCAAAAGAGACATTGTAGTTCAAAATAGAAAATTGTCACAGCTGGAAAACGTTTGTTTCCTCTCCTCAGCAGTGTGAAAAGAGAAAGAGAGAGAAAAGCATCAGTCTGTTTATTCAAGTTGCTGCTAATCTCAACGCTGCTGCAGTCAGTCTGTCCCTTCCTCCAATCAGAGTGACTGGCAGTCATAATAAACATGTTCTTCCCTTTCAAAAGTCAGATCTGGGCACCCTGGCTAGAACTGCTTGCTGACAGGTAGAAATTATCCAAGGTTGTGATGTATTTATCATGATATGCACTTTGCGCTATGTGTGAACACTCTCAAGACAAAAAGTAGGGTAGCTATGTTTTGGGAGACTCATTACACATGTCAAAAACTGAACCTCAATTCTGCATCTTTGGATTTTTGCTGTTTAATTGAAAAGTGTTCACAACTGTTTAATGATTTGAAAAATTGGTGAAATCAGTTGTAAGTACAAGGCATTTAAAAATGAATATGTGATTATTGACATGGTATATAAACTTAGCTTCCATGTGCCTTAGGGTTATAAGCAGGGATTAGAAATAAGCAAGGATGCAGTGACGTGAACAAAGACTGCCACTACAGCACCTGTAGGACCATGGTACTTTGGTAAGACAAAACCTCTCAAAAGCAGGTATGATAAAATTTCACTAGTGTTCCTTAGCTGGAACTCTTACATTTTTAAATGGCATCTTTTGATGCCAGATAAACAATTCTGCTCGCTGGCTGAGGAGACGCGCACAGCAGAGAACCAGGCAACAGATAAAGAGTGCATACCTTTTAGCCAATCACTTTCACTAATGCATGATATGTTTAAGAAATCCTTTTACCATAAGCTTGCTTGACACAACCTTAAGACTTATTACTAATCCCTCTAAAGGATTGGTTTTTTTCTTGATTATCTAATGAAAGAACTCAAGTAAGTGGACTGAGCAAATTAAAAAATGAGGCAGTCGGAGGGAAGCAAGAGAGAAAATCATTGATGAAATGCAGGGGGTCAAGGGAGTTTCAAGTGGGATGATTCACAAGGATAGGGGAAATGGTTGTTTAAAGCATAAGAATAAAGATGGGTTATGCAATTCCATGCTTTATTACCCAAATGCAGCTATAACACCATCTGCTCATAGTACTCTTTCTGCACTTTGGGAGATGACTACTTCTGTCTCCCAAGGAACTGGCCCGTGTCCTCCAGTCCAGATGTAATTTTCCACTCATTTTTTCAGTAGAACTACATGAGTTTGGCTTTTTGAGAAGCTTCCACATCCAGAGAGCTGAGAACCATATTTTATATTGAATACAAATTTTTTACTGCTTACTGACATATTCCAGCATCACTTCCAGCATCATCAATAGAAAATGTTCTTCCTTTCTACTAATTTGAAAACATTCAAGATTCCATAAATGAGTAAATTTGTGGTGGTTTGCCCCTGGCTGAATGCCAGGTGCCCACTAAAGCTATTCTATCACTCCCCTCCTCAGCTACACAGGGCAAAGAAAACAACAACAACATAAGAATCGTGAGTTGAGATAAGGGCAGGGAGAGATCACTCACCAATGGCCATCATGGGCATAACAGACTTGATTTAGACAAATTAGCTGAATTTATTACCAATCAAAATCAGAGCAAGATTATGGGAAATAAATCCAAAACCACTTTCTCCCCACCCTTCCCTCCTTCCCAAACCTAACTTAATTCCCAATTATCTACCTTCTCCCTGCCAGTACCACAAGGCAATGGTTGTTACAGTCAGTTCTTTGCATGTTGTTTCTGCTGCTGCTTCCTTTTAAAGAAGAGGAGACTTTTCTCTGCCCCACCGAGGGGCAAAGCACAGGAAAGTCTCCTGTGGGAGAGGAGACTTCCTGATTCAGGAATCCACCTTCCCTTCTCTGGCATGGGGCTCCTGCAAGTGGAGATCTGCTTCCCCATGAACTCCCATGTGCTGCAGGGGTACATCCTGCCTCACTATGGTCTGCACCACAGGCTGCAGGGGAATCTCAGCTCCAGCTGCTGGACCACCTCCTTCTCCTTCTCCACTGGCCTTGGTATGTGCAAAGCTGTTTCTCTCACATATTCTCACTCCTGTCTTCTCCGGCCACAATTACTCATGCACAACAGCTTTTTATCCTTCTGAAATGAGTTCTCAAAGAGGTGTTACTGCCATTTCTAACAGGCTCAGCCTACAACACTGGCAGTTCTATCTTGGAACCTTGGGTTGGCATTGGCTCTCTCAGACATAGGGAGTTCTCTTAGCAAAGCAAAGAAACCACCCTTGTAGTCTCCCCCACAACAAAATCCTGGCCACACAAATGCAATATAAAATTACTGATGGTTAATTAAGGATGTGGGTTTGCCATACCACTAGCAAGGTAAAGAAGATGTCTAAACAAAGGAGGTTAAAATTTTGAGATTAGGCATGGTGATTCAAGTGAGGAAGTGGTCAAATCAGGGCAGTAGGAGCTTACAACTCCAGGCTATAAAGTTCATTTTGCAGAAGTATAGGTTGATAAGGTTGACCCACATGATACAGCAGTGAGAAAAAGTGTCAAGATAAGTTCTAAAAGGGTGGCATGTGTCTGAAAATGTGCCATGCAAGTTTAAAGAACAATTTTCAGAGATACTCTAGAATGATGACTTCAATATTTGTTGTAGACTCAAGATTTCAAGGTCAACATAAACCTTTCTTTTAGAGGCTGCAGAAAAGGAAAACTTATAGTTAAATGTAGGTAATAATAATGAAGATGAGTTTTTTGAAAGCAATGAAGACTGCACTAAATGTGGCACACTAGAACTATGAAAAATTTTAAATCTGGCAATAAGCAACACTGAGAAAATGGCCATAATTACTCCTATTCCAAAACTTAAGGATTCATTTATAACTTGTATCCTATCAGATGCATGTTATACAACATTAGTAAGTTCTTTTTGACTTCTTTCAGGCACTTCTCTCTCTGTCAGGCCTAAAGGCATTTGCCATTTGTGATTGGTCTTTCTCTCCAAACTCTATCACAAGTGATGCGGAATGTAGAGGTACAAAGATTTTTGTGGGGTTTTTTAAAGGGAGGAACGTTTTTAAAAACAACAACAAAAATATTTACTTCCTATCTTTTCTCCACTTGACAACATATCCTATAGAAATAGGAGAAGTATAGACTTTTCAGGACACATAACTTGAGGAAAGCTGTGGTACCATGAGTACTATGTAAATGTGGATTTTTTTTTGTAAGAAACCTTCTGGAGAGACTGTAACTGACATGCTGGTTAAATCTAAATGTAGAAAAGGGCAATAGCAGGCAATGAGGTTAAGCAGAGATCTAAAGATTAGTGGAAGCAATAAACAGAAGGCTTTTAAAAATGAAAACAATATTGAAAGTCTGGGAAGGAGAAAGATGTAGGAACTACAAAGTACAGAAAACAAAAAAATATATTGCAAATTGAGCTACAGATAATTCTCTGGTATGTATTTGTAAGTGATCAGAATGCTCATTTAAATGTAAATAGCAATAAAAGGCTCAAGAACTGGTAGCTGATGAACTAGAGACAATAAATATAGCTAGTTTCATAAAGTTATATGACTGCTGAAGCAATTTTTGTATTTAGAAAAACAAATATATTTAGTAATAAAAGAGATCAGCTTGAAGAAAATAGAGAAGGCTAATAAAGAATGATAATGTGGAACTGGTATTATAAAAATACTATTGAAAAAGGGTTTTATAAGTAAAGTTCAGAAGTTTGATATTTCACAGAAGATTTAAATGAGGGAAAATAAAGCTTAAAACATATTTATAGCTTTAGTTTCTGGTTTGGCTTGGGTTTTTTCCTCTTTTAGGTTATCTGGATTTTGACCAATTTTAAATTCAGCAATTTAATATTCTTAAAAATACAGTTTATTCTAAGTGAAAAACACATATAAGAGATGATGACTTTTCTTCAGAGTGCTTTTTTTAGACTGCAGAATAAAATTTGCAGTCATTTATATGGCTGCAATTTATTGCCTCTTTAATATCAGTATCCAAATGGATTTTTCTCACAGAAGGAAGTATAGGTTAGAATACAGAAGAATAGGAGAGAACTTTTCTGTTCTGAAATTGTAAAGTGAACATTGAAGCTAAATTAATGAGCTGATTAAGTGGGTTCATTATACTCTCTTTAAGAAAGCTAATGAACCTTTTTATTAGTAGATACAAATTGTAAAGTTGCTTTTTACATCAGCTCTCCTTTGGAAATAGATATGAGATGTATTCACAAGTGTAAGTAGAAAACATTCTTCTGAATTTGACACAAAACAAAGGTTAGGAAAAGCAGTGTTGCTGACCATCACACACTACTGGCTAGACTGCTCCAAGTTTCTGACCTTGAGTGATCAGCTTAGGGCCTACTGTTAAATGTGTCCCTTCCTAACACGAACAAGACTGTCTGTATTGTAAGAGCTTCATGACCTGTCCTTTTCTGTGCATTCATGTACACACACAGGGTGGATGAGGTTTTAATATTCTGTAGAGAGGTACATTTAGATTATGTAAGTGTTCTTCAAATGTATCATGGGGGTTGGAGCCACAATTTCTTGTGTGAAAAAATAACCAGTAAAGTAAAAGGGTCTTCATTTTTTGATATAAAAGCTAGTGTCCAGCTTAAATCACAGTTGATAAATATTTTTATTTATTTTAAAGTACAATTAAAAATTGTATTAAATTAAAAATAGTAAAATAATATTAATAAATATTATTTATTCATTTATATTGTATTCTCTAGCTCCTTATTATTTCATAATGCAAAATAGAAAAGAATTGCTAGTACAAAAATTAACATTCAGTCTTATGCATAAAAAATCAAATCTTTTCCATAGAAGTACCTTCTCTGACTGATGAGTGGCCCAGAAGTTTGTCCCATTCGTGTATTTTATGCAGCTTATGAAGGTAACTCCTCGTGTTTGTTTCATGTTGAGGACCAGCTCCAAATAAAATTCCCATGCAGTTTCACATTTGCTTAATGCAGGTACAATTATACATACTCAAATGGAACCAAGTTGTCAGCATTTCTGGCTGAGTAAATATGGTGCAAAGGACCTTGTGCCTGCTACCATTTTATGTTCCATGGAGTTGTGCAAGACTTTTCACAAGAACTCATGTGCTCTGTTTCAAACCCAGCCAGCAACTGAGCTCCATGCAGACACTTGTTTCCCCTCCTTGGTACCTCTGGAAGAGAATCAGAAGAGTGAAAATGAGAAAACTAGTGGGTTGAGATAAAGACAGGTCAATAGGGAAAGAAGCTGCATGTGCAAGGAAGGCAAAAACCCAAGGAATTCATTCACCACTTTCTGTGGGCAGGCAGGTGTTCAGCCATCCCTGGGAAAGCAGGACTCTGTCATAAGGTGACTTGGGAAGACAAACACAATCACTGTGAGCCTTCTCCCCTTACTCCTTTTTGACCACTCTTTATATATTTGTCATGTTGCTGTATGGTATAAAATATTTCTTTGGTCACCTGGGGTCAGCTGTCCCAGCTGTGTCCCCTCCCAAATTCCTGCAGTCCCCTCACTGGTGGGGTGATAAGCAGAAAAGGACTTGGCTCTATGCAAGCCCTGCAGAGCAATAACAAAAACATCCCTGTATTATCAATGCAGTTTCCAGCACAAACCCAAACATAACTAACTAAATTAGTGTGACGAAAATTATTTACTGAGAAGTAAATTAACTATATCCCAGCCAAAAATAGCACACCATAGGTTAGAATCTTGGTGTGACAGCTAAAGACTTCTCCCTTGTAGCCACTTGTCCTACTTATTCTTTAATATCTTTTCACACCAACTCTCAGAGGGCCACGCAAAATTTGCAAAATTGCCTAGTTTTGTGCTGGCTCTGAGAGCACAGTATCAATATTTAATTTCCCCAAATCAATTCACTTCTCTGCTTTGGACAACACAGTGTTTGATACTGGTTCATTCATGTTTAAAAGGCAATTCTTGTATCATTTTCTCACTTCAAGGAAAGTTAAATAAGAGAGTAAAAAAAGCTACATAAAAAAAATATTTGGTCAAAAGTGAAAACTTGAAAGCTGCATGTCAGGTGTAGCAGAAAGAAATATCAAAGGAGTCAAGAATGGGCATCAAAAGGAAAAGGGAGAAAAAACATGGTGGAACACTGTTCCAAGGGAACCATGAGACACAGGAAAAATCCCAGCAGAGCAAGGTTGAAGACTTAAGAGGCATAAGAAACCAGCTTTGTTGAAACCAATGACTAAACTGAGGTGTTTAGACATCTTAGTGTCTATGCAGAAAACTAATTAACAGCATTAGTGATGGCATTCTCATTGGTGACACAGGAGAAAAAGAATTTTACTTTTGAAACTACCTGAGTGTCACTGACATCCATTTATGTAGGTAGGATTGTTGTTACAGACATATTTCAGACAAAGATACTACCTTACCTTGATGGAACAGAATACTCCAGTTAAAAGATTTCAATCTGTTACAAATCATTTGCTACATTAAACTGCACAATTACCAGAAATAATTGAGTAAAAACATTATGTAAGTAACTGAACAAAATCATTTTTTATATTTATTGATTTTTTACTCTAATTTTTCACCAATTAAAACATATTTATCTTCCTTTGAAAGGCAAGATTTAATGTGAAAGTGTATAAATTAATCTTTCTCCTTTTCCCTCTGTTAATAGGTATGTATATCTATATATATCCCTCTGTATATCTCCCATTCACATTAAGAAAATGGAACCTACTCATATTTTCAGAGCACACTTCTAGGCAAAAAATTTTGCTTGCTTAGCTTTTCAGTACACTGAGAAGAGATAAATAATAACTATTTTTGAGTTGAAAGGATAAAAAATCCATGCCTTGCCAACTGGTGGATATTCTGATTCCTTTGCCAGAAGGAGTCACACCTAAGATGTCCAACAGGAAAAAGCCTAAGACAGAACCATGTGGAAAATTGAATTTTGAGCAAATCCAAAGAAATCTTTCTGTACATCAGCCTCAAAAACTGTTAAAAAAATTTTCTAAGTAGTACATGCTTGTTTTCCAACTGTCTATTAAAAAGAAAATATCTGCTTTGCGGGTGCATTGTACAATGCAGCAGCCTAAGATTTTTTTACTGGGAGTCATATAGAACATATCTGTGGGCTCATAATGACTCCAGCATAAAGGAGAGTTGGTATGTTCATTTGGTTATCTCTCTGGAACTATTTTTCCTGAAATTCTTAGCTGCTTACTTTAACATTTCAAGTAAAATAAATTAACTCTTCTGTCTCAGTTAAACAGTGAGGACCTTCCAAGGGGAAGAAAAAGAATTTTTGTGTGAGCAAAGTCTTTTTCTGAAGAAGCTGATAAATAAGACAAACTGGAGTCCATGTTAATATGATGAAGGTAGGTGTGTGCCTGTCCACCAGCACACAGACATACATACACTCACACAGACACACACAGAACTCATGCAGAGGTAAAACATGTCTCTGCATGCCCATCTCTTACCAACACTTACTGGTTTTTTCCAGTTTAAGTAAGCTTTCTAAATAATGTTTCTCTGTGACCCACTGAGTTTGCCAATATATAAAATTAAAAGGTTGGGGTTTTTTTGTCTGGCTATTATATTATGAGTTGTCTGATAAATGTCTTTGACAGTGAATTTTACTTTTATTAAAAACCCCATTTTTTAAAATCCCTTTATCATAAGGAATTAAGATTTTCATATAAAATCTTAAAGAAAAGCAAATAAGCATCTAATAAATTCTTATCCTCTTCCAAAAAATTGTTTGTTACTAATGCAATAAGCTCAATGTGGCTTTTTACATAAACAAAAGAAGATCAGGCAAAAAGAAAAATAAAAATCCAAACCTGTAGTTTTTTTATTTTAGATCCCAAAAGTTTTCTGTTCACTCTGGGGTAGAGAGATTAACTCTCACCTATTTATAATATAAATATAATAATATATAGAAATAATATATATATATTATTTATATATATATATAATATAAATAATATTAATAATATATAATATATAATATAAATAATATAACCTTATTTATATTTCAGGTTTGCTTGTAGAAAACCTGAACATTTAGACAATGACATTGAAGCTGTGCTCATTTCTCCTAGGTAACTGTCTCAGGATTTCACCTTTTATAATAAAACTATGAATTTACAAGTACTAAGAAAAGATGGTCACGTCTATACATGCATGGGATATCTAGTTTGATAAACTGCTTCTGTCTAGTGATTTTAGTTTTGTCCTGAAATTTTGCAAACTGCTTTTACACTCTTTTTCCAGACCTGAAAGGACAAGATACTTGTACCAAAAAGCCATTTGCAAAAAGGATGGGGAGAACAATCCTAGTCTCTGTGTCAGTGAAAAATAACATTAATTTCAGTTCTGTCAATGTAAAAACAAAGTAACTGATATTTGGACATTAAAAGGTATTTGGAATTAGATTGAGCAGTATCATTTTTATAAATTCATAGAGTTTATATTCAAAACAATTAATTGCATTTAAAACAGAATTCAGTTAAAAATTGCCTCTGGATAAGGACTTTAATCCATAATAATCCAATCATAGGTGTACCAATGCAATATAGAACACTGAAAAAAAAATTAAGAAAGAAACCAGGAAATACCAAAGTAAAACACAGTTCCATTTTTCATTGTTTTTCTTTCTTTAATGTTTCCTAATGTCCCAAAGCTAAACAAATGTTGGTAGTACTCTCAAGGACATTTTAACAGGAAGGGTTCAGAAAGGTGACTCCAAAAAGGGAGGATTTTAACATTATTTAATCTGAAAAACTAGGATAAATTGAGCTTATCCCAATTTGTAAAATCAGTTTAAATATGATGCACTGGAAGAGGATAATTTAATTTCAAGAGGTCAGGAGTTTGCCTCTGTGTGTGTATTTAATAGGTCACAAAGTTTGCATCAAAGGAAGTTTGTCCTTGTAAATTGTAGGATATTGTCAAATACCCATGACAAAACCCAGGGCTGAGCACACAGTTTTAGGTGTGGTTTTGCAAAACTCTTAAAGAGGACTAATTCATGGTGTCTTTTAGATTGGTTCAAAATATTTTCTCTTTTTCTTCAAATACGTGTAATTGATGTGCAAATCCCAGGTGGCTTCTTGTAGGAGGTATTTGAGCAAAAGATTTGACCTGAGAAGTGAGCTGGTTTTGGGGATGACTGCTAGACTCCAGTTACGGTCAAGACAAGATGTTACATAACCTCTTTTTTGGCATGTTCAAAATATATTCATCCTGTAAAGAAGTATAACAGCTGGTGTTTTCAAGATGTCAGCAAAAACTAAGATTCAAAGGGTCAGCCTACAATTCAGCTTGACACATTTTATTTACAGCTGCTGCAGGAAAATTGAGGGAAACCCATGTGAATCTAAGAGGTTGAATACCTGACAATAAATGATTTTTTTAGTTGATGCAAGACTGAGTTTGTTTCAGATTTACTTATGATTGGTTTTGATTAATCTCTGCTAACTTCCATGAATTTTAAGGTATAGATGAAAAGAAGAAAGGTTTTTGATATTGCGATCCTTTCTGCTTTTAGACTGAAAAAATTCATCAGTATTGTTTTTCTCAAATATATATCTTCCATAAAAAGAGAGAGGGAGGAAACTAGGGCATTGTTTTTAATCAAGCAGAAGCTTTATTATATTCCCTGAGGTAACAGAGGTCTTGTTTCCATCCTGTATTTTCCTATATAAGGCACTGTCTATGTTTCCAGGTTCACTTTTTTCTTCTGTTGATACTTAATCCTTTAAATTTGTGGTAGAAATTCAATATCTGAACACAGGCCTTAAGAAATGGAAATGCCAATATCTGTTTTTCTTCAATTTGTTTTTCAGACAGACCCTATAGAAAGTTCTGTCAGAGACAATACATTTGCCTTATTTTATCATTTTTTTTTTCTTCAAGTGCCCCTTCCCTTGCCTGCAATAAATAGCAGATTCCTTGCTTGCAGCAGCTTCTACCAGACCAAAAGTTAATCAAAAAACATATGTTACCTGTGCTGTCATAAGCAACAGAAAGGCTATGAGAGCCTTTCTACTTTCTGTGCTGTCAGGCATAGGTTTAGATGAGATAGATAAGATGTTGCTTAAACTTGCTACGGGCGTTTTTTCCCAACAGCTCTCATCTGTTTCCAGTGAACCATTTTATCAAGGTACTATTTCACTGGAGTGTGAAGTGGCAAAAGCTATCCTCATACAAGCTGTTCTGTTGTAAATGTAAGTTATGTTTAGGCTTTTATAATTGTTGTTTTAGTTTATGCATAATTTCTAGTTAAAATAGCTAATATTTACATTGAAGTCTTATAACTGTTCCCTACAAAGCTATGAAAATCATTGTCTTGATGAGAGAAGCTTGGCTTGATGGAATGATCCAGATTTGAAATTCTAAGCTATTCTCATCTAAATGCAAACTGACCACTAAATAGACAGAATTTCCAGAAAATATGTTATTTATTTGCTGTTTAATGCAGAACAGACTTTTTTAAAAAGTGTTTCTATTATTTACTAGACCAGAGGAGTTCTGAGCAATAAGCACATTCTCCATTTGAAATGTGGCTTTCTGAACATAGAGAAGTGCAGATGTGAAAGGGTCAGAAGCAAGCCACACAAGCATGTAAATTGTTTTTCTAATCCATACCAAAACCCCCTATGCTCTAGTTTACTTACATAATGTTTCCTATTCGATTACTATGCAGTCAAGAAAAGCCAGTCATAAATATATTCACATAAAGTAGTATGTGACTTTACTCATGAACAGAAAAACTACATGTTTTTCCTGTGACAAAGTTGCCTTATGACATTTCTTGTTCTGAGATTGAGAAAAATGGCAAAATCCATGGACAGAAAAATCCTCTACCATGCTTGGGAAAAAATGTTTCAATTACAAGAGGAATATCATAATTACTGTTTCTCTCAGCAGGCTGGAATTCTCATTTTAATACTGGACTGTTGTTTTGTTTTTAAACACTAATTCTATCAGACTCAACAAAGCTTATGTCTCTTCCTAAGGTATATCCTGTTGAAGTGTGTACAGTGACAGTGGAGCCCAGCACACAAATGGCATTTCAGCAAGTAGATATTCACTGTACATGAGTAGATGGTGCAGACTGCTAAAAGTGTGGATCAAGTCACATTAGAGTCTCTGGGGGGATAGTGCTGCTTGTCAATGAGACATCATGAGTGCCCTGTGGGAAAAGGGGGGAAAAGCCACAACATTTACCTAAAGTATCATGGGAAGGAAGTTAATATCCATAAACTTTTTCTATACATGAAAAAAACCTCTCATACGTGAGGCTCTTAAAGAGAGCGATCTGAAGCATGTTCTGAATTTACTTCATGTTGAAATATGAGTCAAAAAGCAACTGGCCTCTTGGTCTAGACATAACTACTGCTTCTCAACATAAAGAGCTATAAACTTTGGTGAACTATTTTTGTTTCATAGAAGTAAGAAAATAAAAGTGAAAACTGCCTAATCTATTTTGGGAAATCCATCTTCTTTCATGTTAGGCAGAAGTCCGGAGACCTGTCCCCTTGAAGTAATACTATTTTAAAGGAGTCTTTATTTTCCACGCTATCATATGCTTTTTAAGTGGAACAGCTAGTGAAACTTTGAAAGTGGAACACAGTGGAGCTGAGCTGAATAATAAACTAAAATTTGCTTCTAGCCAAAAAAAGTTTAAACTCTTTTTCCTTCTTTTTTCTGCTATGCTTCCATGTCTTTACTTCCTTGCAGTTCCCAAAGGACAGAAGATAATAGCCTTCAACACAGACACTGCAGAATGAGTAAGATGTCTGTAATGTATAATTCAGCTTGACTTCTCCAGTCTGTAGCATAAGAAATGGTACTGTTATCACCTTTTACAAAGAGCTAGCATTCATTTATTAGTTGCATTTCCTTTTTTTTAATCCTGTATAGGCTAATCTGCATGGGAGAAAACATCGAAGGGAATGACGAATAGACTGGACTCTCCAGGGAATAAGGATTATTTATGAAGTTACTCCAGTTCAGTGAACAGTGAAATTCATGTCAAAGTGTGTGACTTAGAGCCCAGTGAATTACAAACTTCACTCCAGGAGAGGAATTGAAACCTGGAGTTCAAAGGAAAGCTGTGACAAGGCAGTGTTTAAAGTACATTTTCTAACCTTTTCGACCACATGCATAAAGTCATAACTCCAAAACTGTGCAGATTTTGGATCACAGATATTATTTACTCTTTGCACTTATTTCATCATGTCATACAACTAGCTTTGAAGTGACAGGCAAGCTTATTTTTACTCATTAACACAACGAAGTTCTAAAATGTTTACAATTGAAGTGTCTGTGTGAGAAGTTACTATAGAAAACATTCTGCAGAGGGTGTTAGCAGATTTTCTTGTCTATGTGGTCTTTTAGAATCAAATAAAGCATTTTATGGAAAAACTTTTCAATGTTGAGCCTCACCCTGTCTCTTTATCACTTCCTGTTTATTTTCAGACCAGATCTCACATCAACACAATGGTGCTAGCAGAAACTCTTTTGGTTGTGATTCAAACCATTCCATTCTATTTCTGTTTCTAATTCAACGGCTGCCCTACAAAAAAACCATGTTCTGCTCCTCTATATTTTGCATGCTGCAAAGGCAGGTAAGGTCCACATATTTAAGCTTGCCATCAAGCATTTGGATATATTCAGTGGATTTCATCTTCATGACAATATCACCCTAAAAGTATTAAGGAAAAACAAATGAAACAAGCATGTAACGGATTCACAGTAAACACGTCTTCTTAATAAAATGTGCTGCTATGAGTGGCTCTGAGTTGCCTCATGGATTTCTTTATCCGGACTGAAAAGACATAAGGGCAAGTTAACAGAAAAAATATGGGACATTGTAGACTGTGTCATTCTTCTTAATTCCTTCAGATTCTATGCTAGAAAGTTGCAGTGGTGATCTACATATAGCATCTTAGCATCTCTCAGTCATCCAACAAGTCAGGCAGGATTTAAAAGGGCAATCATCAAATGTTCTACACAAACAAGTCTGGTGCAGGTATCCAGAATGGAGCTGGGCTTCCTACCCTGTATCCTATTTTCCCCAGGCTCTTGACATGTAAACCATTCAGAACTAGACTAAACCCTACTTTTCCCACGCAGCTTCCTCCCTTCAGGTCTTTTTTTTTCTTCATTATTTTAATCAATTTTTATCACAGCTTTCCTTTTTGGAGGGATGCCAGGAAGGGCTATTTAGCCTTGCATCCTTGTTTCTTTGTATTTTCAGCCTTCTTTCTTTTACCCTGACTCTGCCACCTGAGGCTGGGGCACGTGGGGCCTGTCACTGGGGCAGAGCCTGAAGCTTTCTCCTGTGCTTGTGAGTTGGCTGATTGCATTAGGGTGGCTGTCACAGCATGGACAGAAGGTGGGCGGTTTTGAAGGATCTCTTCTCTATGAAAATATGGCTGTAAGAGCACAGTCACCCTGAGGACTGGAGGATCTGGGACACACAATATTTTTATTATTTTTTTCAGTATGGCCCAGCAAGAAGCAGGTGAAAAAATCATGCAGTTGAAAAAAACAAATAAACCATTGACACAGCATATTTAAGACAACCCTCTAACTGTAAAAGTCTTTTAATCATGCACTGATCTTCTCATGCTTGATATAGACTAGCATGATGTTCCAAATCCCCTCTGTAAAAGTGATTTTTTATCCCTCCTAATTTCTCTTAAAATTCTCTTCTGCTGTAGGACAATCAGAAAGCAGAAATCTAAACAGCAGAGCCTACAAAGATCTGTTGTTACTACTCTTATTTGATCAGGAATTCATAATTCTGGTACTTCTGTTGTTAATTTATCTCTGTTCCCTTCTCTAACCTGCTTCCTTATTGCACCCACCTACTTAGGGTTTGTAATCCCAGTGGCATTCTGTTAGATTTTTCCCAGTGGTCTAGATGGGTATGTCCTACAAGTTCCTCAGAAATAATATAACTTTATTTCTTGTTAATTAATATCTACATCTCAGTGAGTACTCAGGACGACAGAATGCTGATGTCTTGTCACATTGAACATCATTACAGAGTCTTCAAACACTTAAAACAGAAACAGAAGACGTCTCAGATTATCAAGGAAAATCAGGAATTTCTGTAACAACATAGAACCATATAATTGTTAAGGTTGGAAAAGACCTTCTAGGTCATTAAATGGTCCTGCTAATCCAGCACCACTGTGTTAACCACAAAACCACAACCATAAGCGTGACATCCAAATGTCTTTTAAATACCTCCAGGGATGATGATTCTGCCACTTCCCTGGGAAACCTGTACCTGTGCTTGAACCCCTATTCCCTGAAGAAGGTTTTTCTCATATACAACATAAAACTCCCCTGGCACAACCTATTTTGTCTCATTCTGACACCTGTTACTTGGGAGAAGAGACCAACCCCCACCTCCTACATCCTCTTTTCAGGTATTTGTAGGAACAATAATGTCCCCCCTGAGCCTCATTTTCTCCAGGCTAAACACCCCCAGGTCCCTCAGCTGCTCCTCATATGAACTGTGCCCCAGACCCTTCTCCAGCTCTGTTGTCCTTCTCTGGACATGGTCCAGCATTTCAAAGTGTTTCTGAGTGATCCAGTGTGATCAAGTGTCCTGAGTGATCCAGGACACAGGATTGCAATTGTGACCTCACCAATGCCAAGTACAGAGGTCAGTCACCTTCCTGACCCTGCTGCCCACACTATTTCTGGTACAAGCCAGGATGTCACTGGCCTTCTTGGCCACCTTGGCACATCCTAGCTCATGTTCAGCTCACTGTCAACCAACAATTCCAGGTTCTTTGTCCACTGGGCAACTTTCCAGACCTGAATCCCAAGACAGTAGTGCTGCCTGGAGTTTTTGTGACCCAATTGCAGGACCTGGCACTTGGTTTTGTTGAACACTTTAACTCTGCCCTTGGCCAGATCCCTCTGCAGAGCCTTCCTGCCCTCCACCTTCCTGCCCTCCAGCAGATCAACACTCTCAGCTTGGTGTCATCTGCAAACTGACCGAGGGTGTGCTCGATCCCCTCATCCAGATCATTGACAAAAATATTAAATGGGACTGGCCCCAGTACTGAGCCCTCAGGAACTACACTTCTGAGCAGTCACTATTTGGAATCAACTTCATTCACCAGCAGTTTCTGGCCCAGCCACCCATTTTTTACCCAGCCAAGAGTGGACCCATCCAAGCCATGAGCAGTCAGTTTCTCCAGAAGGCTGTGGGAGACATTGTCAAAGGCTTTATTAAATCCCAGGAAGGCAATATCCATAGCCTTCCATCATCCACTAAGTAGGTCTCCTTGTCATAGATGGAGATGATGTCTGAGCAGGACCTGTCTTTCATGAAGCCATGCTGGCTGGGCCTGAGTCCCTGGCTGTCCTGTGTGTGCAGCATGTTGGCACTCAGGATGATCTGTTTTGTGACCTTCCCTGGCACTGAGACTGACAGGCCTGTAGCTCCCTGTATCCTCCTTCCAGCCTTTTCTGTAGATGCACATCATGTGTGATAACCCCCAGGCAGCTGTGACTTCCCCAGCTCTCCATGGCTGCAGGTAGGTGCTGGAGGGGGCCTCAGGGAGCACTTCTGTCACCTCCTTTGATACCCTTGGGTGATTCCGTCTGGCCCCATAGACCTGTGCATGTCTGTACAGCAGGTTCTGAGCATTTCCCCTTAGATTCTGAGGGCTTCATTCTCCCTCCTGTCTCTGTCTCACAGCACAGGGGATTGGGTACCTGGAGAACAGGTTGTAGCAGGGATTTTTATCTGGCATGCATTTCTTCATTTTCATGAAACTGATATACATGCAGCATACCAAAAATAGCTGCATCCTATAATTTTTGTTGAAAATTAAACTTTTAACAGAGATTGAGAAATTAATTCTTGAATTAAAAGCAGAGGATGATTGTTAGGAATCCCTAATAATGAAAAAAAAATCATATACCATAAGCTTTACTTAATCTTTTCTACATAATAAGATACTGACAGAAATATTGTATTCATTGTCTAGTAAGTACTGCTCTAATTTCTTTATTTTTCTATAACTGCTTGCCATGCAAAAATAAATCCAAAGATTGTTCAATGCCTTTTGGGCAGACAGGCATGATAAGCACTTTTTTTCAGATTTGCAACTTACTGCAATCTCTGTTTTGAATAATGAAAAAAGACCTTAAAATGTAATAATTTTTTCAACTGCTTGCAGAGTGTGTAAAAAAGTGTTAAGCCACAAGGCAAAATTCAGATATCCATTAAAACAAGGACTACCAAAATGCTATAACTTCTTGTTAATCTAGTATTAAAAACTGCTCTCTGGTCTGAAGCCTCTACATGAAGAATGCTCCAAGTCCTTCACAGGGGCATTGCATGATCTGTCTTCCATCAGAGCTGAACTCAGGGATTTTTAGTGTCAACAAATTAAAGCAAATGTCAGGCAACTGTCTTGCCTAACAGCCTAGCTCAACAGGAAGCCCAGCAAGCTCACTTCAGCTGAAATAACCTCAAGATCAACACAGTTTCAGATCTGCAAACAGGCAGAAAAGCAAGGTCAAGCAACAAAACACTGAATGATTCACTGTCTTGAGACAAAATTCCATGCCTAATGATGCTGGTATACATGTACTTCTTCTACAACACAAGGAATAACTGTAAATCACACAATTCAGTCTCAGTATATCAGGGTCTGTGTTCATCAAAGGAAAAGTTGATAAATCTAAAGTTGATAATAAGATGGACTGGCTATTTTTTTTTATTTTTCCTTTTAACATTTGACATTGGTGTCTATTGTGACAACCAATCTAATTCCATCTTTTTCCGCTCATTGTTATCTAGAAAAACATGAAAAATTGAGGGTTTTGGATACTTCAGTTCTAATGATTATACTAACTATACTATTCAGTTCTTTACTATTCTAAGCATGGCTAAAGATGATTTTTAGAGGATGAGTTAACAGGATTTATTAAGTTTGCTGCAGTGGTTGAAGAGTTTATTTTGTGCAAATTTGTGGTAGAAATCTTAAAACTATCAATTCTATGAACAAGGAGAAGACAGAGTATATCTACGCTATAAAATACTAATAGTAACCTAACACTAGTAGGGCACTGACTTTTCATATAAAGTTAGGAACACTTAACTGGGATGAAAATACTTGATAGTTAAGTTCTGTCATTGTGGAACTGGAACTCCTGAAAAAATCACTTTGGGTGATATTTTCAAAATACCACACCTAAGGTTAAAATTTCCAAAAGACATTATGCATTTTTGAAACATAATTTACATTTGAAAAATTATATGGAATTTAAAATCTCATTGCAATTCAATAACACATAAAGTCTTCAGTTAATTATGCATAAAAAAGAAATATGGGGTCTTGAGTTAACCCAAACCTAAAGACCAAATATATTTTCCTTTAGGAGTATTATTATTGAACTATACTATAAAAACCACACTTGACCAGTTGTTTTTAAAATATTGCCTTCTATCTTCCTGCCCTGCTGAGTTCATTAATCTATAATTTTGAGATATACAATACACGTATAACATGCCATATATTGATATCTAGAAATCCAAGTATGAAGATGCATCTAAAATACTGTATGTTTATTTCATTCACATATTATATGCATTCATTCCTTACAAAGCAAAGACTCATAATGGGATGTGACGTGACCATTAAATCACAGATAAAGTATTAATAATTCTTTTTGTATTAAAATGGTAATACTTCAGCTGTTATTTATACTCTACAAAATGTTTCTAAAGCATTTTTTATCCTAATATGCAAGAGACAAATTATTAAGCACTAAAAAATTCCTAGTCTCAGCCATATTTTTTGTGAAAGAAAACATGTTTCTGCTGATGTTTTAAAGAAACCAAAGATATTTTATCTTCTGTTCAGACATCCAGTTATGGTATTTTTCAAGTTTCAAAATCCTGCAAGTGAAAAGTGATGTCTCCATTATTTTTTTCAGGTAAGCTGTTTTAAAATAATCTAAATAGCATTGCAACTCCTGAGACTCTTCTGCTCAAGTTAAAATAAGAAATTCAGGAGATGGTGTCAGTATCTTCTGCCTATGGCAGGAAACTGCTTGTCTGACAAGACAGTACTTCCTGTCCATTGCCCTAGAAGGATCAAACATAAAATCCCACATAAGACAGAACATCTGTTTATCCCCACAATCCCTTCCCCATTCATCCATGCAGGCTAGATGTTTATCCATTCTGAGTTTTCTTTCATCCATCAGGAAGGAATTGTGGAAAGCTCTACAACCTGTAGATCTCCATGTGTAACTGGGTGACATTCTACAGCCACTGCAAGGCACATGCCTGTTTTGAGTACTGCTTTCTTGCCCTAGTATTAACTGTCACTATAAATAGTTACTTTTGGGAAAATACACTCTCACACAACACTGGACAGCAGCAGAATTTAAGGGGAGTGGAAATGCTGACTGAATAAGGTATTCTTAGCAGCAGCTGGCAGATAGTTTGATCTTTGTTCATTAGTAGCAGTATTAAATTTGTCTAAATAGAGCCTTTCCTAATTAGCTTCTGTGACAAAAGGGAGTCTTCTAAACCACATCATCCAAATTGGCTGCAGGGAGAGATTCCAAACTAGACTCAAGGTACCATGTAAAATATTCTACCGTAACTCATTTTCTGCTATTGTAATTCAGGTTCCTCCTAAGCTTATTAATTCAGAAGGAGTCCTAATGATAATATAATCCTCTTATGTTTGTAGTGTTTCTCTTTTGCAAGAAGTAGGGTAGAACTGCCAATGTGCTATCTAATGAGTCATTAAATTCATTTCTAAATTGTGAGAAAAAGAGGCCACACAGGCATAATTTAGGATTTTGCTTCAACAGTTTAACAGGATTTCTTGCCTGCTTAGATTTGGTCAAATAGTCTTCTAGAATCTTGATTTGTAAAAGATCAAGTAATTTTGCTTCTCATTATGAAGACTTTACTGAGTTTATAATCCTAAAACAAACTGGTCTCAGAGAATACACTACAGCAAATACAAACATTTTAGTCATGGCTGACACATCGAGTGATGTACCAGTAACTCCTGTCCTCATAAACTGTCATTGATTAAGTCCTGATCAAACACTTGTTTTGCCAGTGAGTTATCACATTTATATTTAATAAAGGACTTCCATTTCTGCTTCAGTTTCACCTAAGACAATATGAGTTACACATTTATGCTAAGATAAGGATGTATTCTAATGATTTTTTTAAGGTGGTCAGAAATTGTGGTCAACAAAATGGAGATGTATAGCTGTATTGACCTGTTTTCTTACCTTTACTTTCCTTCTTTTTCTTTATCAAACATTACTTCTTCTAGAAAAACAAAATAATGATAACACTGTTGTCCTAACTTCATGCAAATATAATATGAATTATTAATATTATTAAGAACTAAAAATATTTTATCAGTTTTTTAGCATCCACTATTTTAAAGCAATTTTTTTAATGCAAAAATTTGAAATAAATATTCTTGTATTTACAAGCTACATCTTCTGAAAATCACAGGATTACATTTGTTTCTTTTTTTTAATAGAAAAGGAAGCAAGATAAAATTGTCAGAGTACTGGATTTATACAATATACAATTTGTATCAAGACACTGAAAACAGTAAAGATAGCCAAGAATGTAGAGCACCCTCATGAAACTTGTCATGCTGAAATTACAGTTTCATTTTTCATTTCATTATTCATTCATTATCTTTTTATTATATTTACTGTGTTTTAAGTTAGTTTTTTTGTGTATGTTACCATTCACTTTCAAATGTTTTTGAGACCTGCACTTCCTATATAGAGCATGTAGTGCATATAGTATCTGACACTTCATTAAACACCTAAAGGCATTTTGAATCAAAATCTGTAATCACTTAATCACTTTTAAATGAAGGAAACAACTTATGAGCATTCCCAGTTCATTAGTCACTAGGTAGTTTCTGTGCATATTCCACCTCTGTGGTAAGGACTGAGACCATTTGGGTCAAGTTTCCAAATGGTTAATTTCCAAAAATATATGCTTCAAGAGTTGTTAAAAGTTTCGACCATTCTCTGTAAGAGTCCCACATGAAGACTGACCCATTTGATGCATCAACTATTTTTAACTCGTGTATCCAGCTCCACAGTCACACTGATCTCTGATTTCTGCAGCATTCTTACTTTAACCAGAAAGCCAGACTTTGGAGCAGCCGTCTTGCCAGCGTTATCAACTGTTTGCTACATATTGCATGCTTTTGGGAAAAGGCCAATAATGGCTGAGCATCAGTGGTGGAATAATTTCTGATGGCCACCTTGGGATTTCGGGTGGCTAAAAGGAAGGTGTTTCTCTAGTGAGTTAGGAAAGTAAATATCAAAAGATTTGATGTGATATAATTAGCTTGAAAAAGTTCAAGCTAAATTCAAAAAAGTTCAATTCAAAAAAGTTAATTGAATAATAGACAACTTTCATTGCGTTCTTTGCACGTATTCATTGTAAAACTCAAGGAGCTCTGCCAGTGGCTTAAAAGGGATACTAAAAATAATGTCTTTGGAGAAAAATCAGATAATCCTCCCATTTGTATCAGAGAATGATTGCTTGCTTCGTCTTTCCTTGAAAATATGGATCTGGATATGAAAGAGCACAAAGTCTTACCAGGCTTAGATCAGTTGGTGCCTTTTGAATTGCCCTATTTAAATCCTAAGCTTCTTGAGATTTGAACTACTTCTCATTTTTATTTTACTCAGGATCAGCATAGGTCAGTTAGACATATCTGTTGTATATCTGTTAACAGCAGTGTATAACTACTCTCAGACAGTGACAGAGTAAAATAAAAACAATTGTAAAACATCAGCGAAGTTTAGTCATAACACTGAGAAAACAAACTGCGTAGCTCAGTTAAAACAACTCCACTCTTAAACTTAAGATTTGGTTGGCAAGCAAACCTTACAATCTTCATAGTGTGAAATGAAACCTGAAGATGATAAGTGCAACTAAAACACTCATCAGAAAACATTTTGCATTTAATTGCTTGCTAGTTGAAACTAATTGCAATTCAAAACACAGAGATTTACTTAAGAGGCTAAATTGGAAAATATGTACAAACAGATACCGTGGGGACTATTTGAACACAGCATAAATCTGGAAAATTGTAATTTGTCACTAAATGGATTCATTTGCAATGGTGGTACAGTACAAGCAGAGACAAGTAGCAAAGGGAGGACATGGCAAGTATCTGTTTCAGTAGTAATAACTTAGTGTCTCTGAGGATCTGTACCTTTTCAGTGGTAGATTGAGACCCTCATTCCCAAAAATCAAAGTGCCTTCCTATAGAACTTTTACACAAACACTGTTCACATGTTGTGATCCCTATTTACTTAACTTCTAAAATAAAGTATAAAAACTCAATTAAAGGAACAACATCACTTACTGTAGAGAACCTACGTGGACCTCTGCACTCAAGGACTATCAAGTCCTAGACTGATGTTCTATAAATGTTTTCTGAATGGTCAGTACACACAGCCTAAAAACTGTGTTGAAATTAAGCATGCTTGTTATGTGTTTTATGTAACCTCTTGAGAGCCACTTAGACATGGATATTGTTCCTGAAAGAATTTAAGTCTTAATTTTAAAATGCAACTGGATTCAAAAGAGGGCATAAGGGGCATAATCCATTGAGTGCAAAAATTCCTGAACCAAGAAGTAGGGCTTGTTGGTTCTGTTAAACTCAAGTGTACACTTAGACTATGCCTGGGCCCAGGACTAGGCTGAGTTCTGAATTCTAACTCAGATTATTCCCATATCACCCCCCACAAGACACTTTAACTAGCAAATTCTTGAACTCAGAGCACTTGTATGCTTTCTTTGAAACTAGGCCACTGTTCAGGATTTAGTAAAAAAGCAAAAAGTGATCCACCATCTGCAAAATATGCAACCAAACTCCTCACCTCATGGGGAGGGCTTCAAACCTCTAAGATATTTGTATGAATGGCATCAGCAATGGGTTAACTACTACTGTAGGTAGCTAGGCATTGTCCAATGCTGCATAGCTGATATTACCATAGGAAATAAATCAATAGCCTTGACCTACTAGATTTCAAGCTATTCAGGCTTCAATTAGCATTAGTATTATTTTCTGCAGATTCCACAGTTCATTAGCAAGACTTGACAGTCCTGACAGCTGGTGCTTTGTAGCACTGCTGTATAGCATTCTTCAGTGACCTTGATGAACCTTTTAAATCACTTTAGCTCTGTTTTGGAGAACAGATTGTCCATGCTGAATTTATAACCTGCACTGCTACTGAGGCAGCTTTCTTGGCCAGCTTCTGTCTCCCAGTTTCTGAACATCTGCTATTCAGAAAATCTAAGTCATCACCTGAATACTGGATGAACTTACAGGTAGCCAAGTTCATAAGGACATAATCTGCTTTTTTCCCTCATATAATATAAAAGGGTTAATATGAATTTTCTTAATTCCTACTGTAGTGCTCTTTACAAAATGAAATTACTGAAAGTGAGCTTTTCATCATGGAAATATACCAGCACAGTCAGCAATCCTGAAAGTGCTACAGAAGTATTTACTGTCATGCCCTAGAAAAAATGAACTTTGGTTCCTTTACAGTCTTAGATTTTTTGTTTCATTTCACTGTTGTTGTTTTCTTGCCAGCTAGCAGCATCCCCTTCCATAATCCGGCATTCTCCTGTGAGTCAGAACCAATTTTGTCTGTCGCTATAGATTTAGGATTTTTGGACAATTGCCCAGACACTCAGCAGAGTCGCTTTTCTCCTTTGTCTTTCCAGTCAGTATGCACTAAGTGCTCATAAGTTACATTAACTAGAATGGAGGCAAAGCAACAAATTGAATAAATAAGTATAATGAGTGGCAGGGAGAGCAGAGACCTGTTTATAATTGCTTGGTTTGCTGAGTACATGAATGTTAACATGACTCACTCAAGGGCAATTATTTTGTAGCTTCTGACAGGTGTGATATGATATTGTTGATTTTGGCAGATATCTCTAGTACAACTGCTCTAGTTGACCTTGAAAAATCTGGTGTCAGCAGTCACTACCATGCCCCTGATGCTGATCCTTCTCTTCTGTGAGAAATGAAACTTTAGTTCGTTTCACCATAATTTTTTTTTTTAAATATCCCTGGTTTAACTTTTTTTTTTTTTTTTTTAATTTGGTTATTGGCTTTTTCTGTTTGGGATTTTTTGTTTTTGGGCTTTTTGTTTCTATCACTCCCAGATTCATAGAATCATTAAGGCTGGAAAAGACCTTTAAGATCATCAAGTCCAGCTGCCAAAATAGTACCACCACTATGGCCACTATTAAACCATGTCCTCAAATACTCACATGTTTTTTAAATACTTCTAGGAATGGTTATTCCACCACTTCCCTGAGTAGTTGCTTTACCACTTACTTGTGAAAAAAATTTCCTTAATGTGTAATCTATACCTCTCCTGGTGCAATATCCCACTCCTTTTCCATATTTCCAGCAGATAATAGTGTGCTTCTCCTCCTTTTCATGCACAAATGTTAACAGATAATTAAGAATTATCTTTATTTATAGTAACTCAGGTCTTTGGGGTGAAACTTTCATTTCTCTTGAGCTAATGTCTCAATATTTCCCCCTGAAGTTCCCACAGTATCTGGGAGCAGTGGTTATTTATGGTTATTGCACAGGGCTATTTCCATTCTCTGACTAAGTATCAAGCTCTGGCAACACGTAATCAAAAACAAAGTTTTGCTGACGTGCCATGAGGATAGTGATTTGAACACCAAGAGTACTTTAAAATTACCTGGTTGGATAAAAATAAGTATTTAGCCCACCTTAAAAGTCAAGCACTTTAAATGTATCTGGTTTTAACACAAAAGTGTAAAATTTTAAAACTTGGCTTCTGTACACAGTCGTTTCAGGAAAATTCAATTAATTAAACATTACTTAAAAGGTTCTTAAATGAGGACACAATTTCAGCTGAAATAAACTCATTTTTCTTACAGAGAAATGTTCAAGGAATATTCTTTTTTCTTTGCCAAGCTCTGATACTTATTGACCTTCAGGTGAGTGTAAAGTAGACTGCAGTTATCACTGCAGTCTTGTCTTAAAGTTTAAGCTCCCAGAATTTAAAAGGACCCAAGTGATATGGAATAACCAAATATGTTTTGTGCTCTAATTATGAACACACACTGATTAGAACTTTTAGGCAAAATCAAAGACTGATTTCTTCCCTAGTATTTAAAGTGTACTATGATTAATATTCTAATACACAGTAAAAAATAATTATCAAAATATACATTGGAAGCTTTAGCAAAGGCAATGAAACTATTCCCCATATTGCAAAAAAATGCACGAGAAACTTCTATTGTCCCAAGAATGTTGCAAAGTGACTTAAGTGAAATTCTTGCCTTACACAGCAGTCTTTCATAGCTTGCTATAACTAGTAATCTACCCAGGACCAGAGCCAAAGAGGGATTAACCCATCACAGAAAGACATTCTATTTTCAGCAGCAGGCATAAATGCCTAGTGACTGAACACACTGAGCTTTGTGCAATATGCCACTGCAGTTTGCTGCTTGGTGAAAAAGGGTACTATCATTCATCTTAGGCTCATAATGCTGTGTTGATGTATCACACCTGTTACACTCATGTTAGTGCAGTAAACTGGTAGATCAGATACATCTTCCAAAATGCTTTTTTTGGTGATTCTTGCAGTTTAGAAAACACAGTTATGTCTTAACAGCAGCATCAGATTCTTCCTACTACCTCAGAAGGTCCCTGCATGTAGAAGAGGCTTGGCTAGCTGACCAATGTTTTTACTCATTTATTAAACTAACTGTTGAACCATTTATTGCAAGTGAACTTAGTCCCCAGAAAAATATGCTTTAGTCCTTGTACTATAATTCATGAATCTGATCCAGGGATTGGAAAAATATTTCTGTGAAAGGGACATGCGTGCACTCTTTTGAGCTATTATCTGTGGCCTCATGTGCCCATGTACTGTAAGACTGCCATTATTTCTCTGGAATGTTCTGCACCTGTCTGTGACAAGGTGTCTGACAAAAGACTGCAGTGGTTCAAAAAAGCTACTCAAC
The DNA here is from genome assembly GCF_051311805.1 of Agelaius phoeniceus. Lineage (NCBI taxonomy): Eukaryota > Metazoa > Chordata > Aves > Passeriformes > Icteridae > Agelaius > Agelaius phoeniceus. Next base: position 34,918,944 of record NC_135270.1, on the reverse strand, counting down.
AACTGAGAGAAATGCTCATAGTTGGGTGGGAAATATTACAGCTCTAATATTTTAGCTATGTTATCATAGAAGCATTTCTGGTCAGCATTCCCGGATGACAGACCAAGGAATGACCCAAAAGTCATCTTGAGAATAAAGTACTTCATGTTACTTTGTAAAATGCATGTTAACCCCTTTCAATTTATTCTTGTGGTTCTTTGCTATTATTGATTTTAAAGAACAATTAAAAGTATTCTCTAGAATTGATGGATCCGTGAAGATCTCTGTCTAATGCAGGTTTTATGAAAGCAGCTCACAATTTAAACCAGCCAAGAACTTGTCCTTCATCTAGCTTTGTTCATCATTAAAATGTTTCTGAAAATCATATCCACTAATTTTCATACATGTCAAAGTAACATTTCATAAATTAGATGTATTTTCTCATTTTGTGCAGTAGAAAAAGATTAGCTACTTCCTATTCTGCTAAATTTTCATTAATGGTTGTGTGATACTGTCTTATTTAAGGCACAGCAATTGATCTCTTTTCTGAACACCCAATTATTTACCTCCATTTGTCCAATGTTCATAACTCCTCACAAATGTTATTCATATTCATTTTCATTACTGTGGAAGCTGGTATTTCTGTCAGATACATAAATATCAGAATTCTGCACTAATTTGGATTCCCAGATTCAACTCCTTCTGCAAGGAAATTGTGCATGTATGTACAAAAGACATCTTGGTTTTAGTTACAACTTTAAATGCCCAGCCTTTCCAATTAAGTGATCAGCAACACAACTCACATCTTCAGAAATGAATGACTGCGTGTTGAAAGCCAGTCTAAATTTGCACTACACAGAAACTATGTGACAGACTCAAGGGTAGAATCCAGCTCCCTAGAGTGACTGTTCTTTTTTTTTTTTACTTTTTTTAAGCTTACCCATTCCCCTATATATCTCACAAATTCTCCAACAAATGGAACAGTTATCCCAGGGACAGCAAACTAATTCAGCCACAGTACAGATCTACCTGGTGCACTGAAGTAGGCATGGCTGAGGGGAAAATGGTGTGTGATCATGTCATTTTAGATCAGAACTCCATAGATTACAAAACTAGAAGGGCCCATCTTGATCATCTAGTCTGACAACCTTTATAGGAGCAGGCCATGGGAATGGCTCAGAATGAATTCTGCTTTCATAATGCATAAGTACAGAGGAACAGAATTAAAAATGTGTAAGCAACCTTCATTCTGACAGTCCACAATTTTGAATGCTTCTTTTTGCAGTGTAGATCTTTTTTCAAGAGAGGAAAAAGAGTACAACTGTTTCATGTTTAATTCCTAGTTGCTGTTTTTCCAAAGCAATCAGAAAGTCCATCTGAATAATCTATAAATATCCTCCTGATTCAATTTCCTTCCCTCTGGGGTGCGTAAAGTACTGGCTTTGTAGTGTGCCAGTGAAGCAACCATGTTGTCTCACTGTCCTAGATGCCAAGGAAGGGAGGCTGTGGAGGCATTGCCACCAGAGATTAAGGTATGTCATTTGTGAGGCAGTGAAGGAGGTTGCAGGGTCGGATGGAGGGCTGTGTTTACAGCTGGGAAAGAGGGAGTTTGGACAGAAGCAGAAAGGGAGGTTTATTATGCTTTATTCTCTCCATGCAATGGTTACCGTGTTCTCAGGTCATGGCACATGTTCCTTGGAACAAAACCCACTTTCGTAACTATTTCGCTACTTTATTTACTTACAGACTAAGTACTGTTTCTCAGGCACTCGCACATTTTAGTTGCAAACACCAAGGCCACTATATTAATTATCAAGGCCACTATTTAATTACTGGTAATTAATAGCCTCACCTAAGGAGGTGTCTGATAGACAGAATGTTTCCCTGTTGATTGTAAATAAAGAGCGCTAAAACTTGGCAATCTCTCCCAATGTATTAAATATCATTTAATGATGTGTGTCAGTGTCTGGTCAGAATAGGATGGATTGAGCACTAAACAAAGAACAGAAGGAATCCCTACTGCTCTATGCATCAGCTGGATGGGTTCTGCTGGGGTTCCATCCACAGAAGGCAACACTTAGGGAGCAGAGGAAGCAGCAGAGTACCTGCCTCTACTGCCTTCCCACAGCACACATGCCCTCTGTGCCCAAGGTGCCAGGCTGTGTCACACAGTGTGTGTGCTGTGCCCCAGCCTTGCTCAGCCAGACAGCTCTCATCCTGCATGCCTAAGGGCACTAGTTTTACCTCTAGGAGCCTGATTTCCTGTAAAGTTGTACATAGAAAGTATCATAACAATCATCAAATCTTGCAATTGTGGGCCAAATCCTGCTTTCAGGCATATTTGAGTAAAGCTGGAATTGAATAGTTAGACATTTTTCAGATCTGAGAGAGTACATACCCTATTTCCCTCATCCAAATGTCTCATCTTTTAATCTAATCAGCCAAGAAGTTTGATCCCAACTACGCAGATTTGATTTGCAAAATCAAATGGAAATGGCCAGCATAAAGCCTGCAGTATATTTTACTCACAGTCATCATGCAGTTAATGCTGTGAAAGTAACAGTGCTGTGTTTGGGGGATGGGCTAAAGCCCTGCCTGAATGTTTCTTATCTAAGAAGGGAAGAGATCTTTCTTATTGCTGCTATTAGTCTGACAGCAGTGCTGGAGGGACCAATTCAAATATAAGAGCTAAATTTAATCTGAAATTATCAATACCCTGGAACTTGCCATGTCCCAAAAGATTAGGCCAAATAGCAGCATCATATATTCTGAGCTCATGTTGAAAACCACTGTGTAGTTACTAATTCTATTAGGGAGAGCATATCTCCTCCTCCTCACCCATTTCTAGTGGATAAGCCCATGCTAATGAATTTGACATTCAGTGCTCAGAGAATCAATGGTTAGCAACATGCAGAAAAACCTTTGGAGCCAAGGAAAAATGTATTTCATGTATCTGTCATAAGAGAAAACATTTATTTTTTAATCCAACTGGGTAATGCCTTAACGATCAGTAAGTGAATTTTTAAAGCCAGTATGTGTTCCTGACATACAAATCCTGTAATGGCACATTGTGCATGAAGCTGTGTACTACAAGCTTAGGGGCCATCCATGCACACAAACATTCTTTCAAGACCAGAGTTTTAGGTGTTTTCCAATCATCACCCCAGCACACATCTAAAAGTCACTGTGTCACTGGTGATGGCAGCTTGTCTTAGCTCAATACACAAAACTTAGCTTTGGGTTCTGAGCAATGTGACAAGCAGTTTAGATGAAGCTTTTTTTAAGGGTTAGATTCCTTTTTTTCTATATTATACAAGGGTTTTCTGTAAGCCTTGATTCTTCCTTTATGGCACCTGGTATAGAATGACTGAATTATCTACAGAGGGGCTGATCTTTTCTGGTATTATCTGGAGGCAAAACTATTGTGTACAGAACCACCAAACTTTGGGAGAATAATACATCTTGAGTTATTACAGATTCGTAGACTATTTTTTTTTTTCTTACTCAGTAAAAATGTGGATCAGAAACTGTGGACCAGACAATGACCCAGATAAAGTAACACTAGCATCAGCATTATTTAAAGACAGGTTTTGGTGAAGAGGGATAGTTTTAATTAAGAACTTTGTACATTCTGTGTTTCTAAATCAGCCATAGGCACATAGGCATATACTCTTACCATGTTGAAATCAAAGATTTGACTGAGAGTAAAAGTATGCAACCTCAACTGAGATAAAGGAAAATATACTCCATTGAATTCAATTGAGCTTCAGCACTTTCATAATATTGGACACATTTAAAAACTTTCAGAGTTGGAGTGCATGTATTCACCTTTTCAAAAAATGTATGAATGAAACTACATATGCCAAGTATCTGCATATATCTCTAGCCCCCAAGTAGCCTAACTCTGCATTGAAAACAAAACAGAGAAAAAAATCTGGATATACTCACAGTATAAACATCTAAAAGGCATAATTTTTTTTAAATCTATGTCCAGATAAAGCTTTTTTTTTTTTAAGCTATATTCAGATTTTCTTTAAAGCTATGTCCACAATTTTCTAATGTCAATCTGTATTGAAAGAAGCATGAAAAGAAGTTTGAATGTGTGTACTGAAAGTTGAGACCCAAAGTTGTTTTTAACTTCACTCTCTACTTAATATCCAGTTGCTGTACCAACTGCAGTAGCAACTGCTTGGCTTGGAGCCCTCTTTTGCTTCTCTTTGTTTTGATATGACTGACATGGCATTATGTTAAAATTTGAATAGCTGGTTTGGAGATTGTGTAGAAGTTTTTAAGGATTCCCTAAAAAAAGAGAGACAGAAAAACCTGAAGGGAAAAAACACCTGTTGTCTGTAGTACAAGTTGTATCCTCCCCCCTCAAAAAAACCCAAATTTTCCTTGAAACAGTTGCCTCAGTACATACAGGTTTCTTCATATGAAGGGTGTCCAGTCCTGAACATTGTCACCAATCAAATATGGGAACCATTTATATATTCTACAGAGCAATAAAGCCCATTGTCTGCTCTGCTTTGTAACTGGCATCACCATCAGACTACCCAGTGATAAATGTCTAGCAAAAGCTGAGCTCTCCTTTCTGATTTAGAAACAAACAAACCCTTCCACTCCAAGGTGTTACTTTGCTGTCCCACTATCAGTCTGAGAATGCACAACAGCCATTAATCAGAGCATCCATTTACCAGCCTCTTCCTGTCCCACTGAAAGTCAATACCAGAACTGCCTTAGTATGCAATGTCACAGCAAAATTTGCTCTGGTTCTGGTCAGCTGCTGATACCTAAAAACAATCCTGCATGGCTTTTTGCTTTTGCAGGGAATATAAGAGCTTAGAAACAAGTACAGCAAAGGACAGCAATGTGATCTTTTTCTGCAGCATCTCAAAAAACCTTAACAGCAGTGTAAAGCCAAGCTGTCTTCCTGCTACACAGTTGGGGAGGACACTCTGCCTTTCTGATTCACGGCTGATCCCTGAGTTTTCATCAGTGTACCATCCTGTACTTGATCTTGTGTATTGGTAATAATCACCCACCTTCCTAATCTGACCCAACACTCATACTTCTGTAAATCTGTATTTCTACATCATGCAATGCACAACTGTTCAGAGATACTATGGTTTATCCCCCAAAGAAGCAAAGTTCACCAGCTAACACAGAGTACTCAGCTAGCATTCAGCTGGCTGACAGAGATGCAGTATGCCATATAAGTAACCTGATAAAATGATCAAATATCATTCTGTTACTGACAATGGCAAAAAGCACCCTACCAAACCAAATATGGCCAGGATCTCATCATAAATATATTTCAGCCATTTAAGTGGGAGGCAAGCATGTCAATTCCTTTTTTAAAGCAAAAATCACTGCCATAGGGATACTTGGTGATTTTTTAGAGTCAACAAAGGAACTCTAGTCCTTAAGACTCTCAGGAATACCAGAGAAACATGAAAGCATAAACATAAAGCTTTAAGGAAGCTTTAACTAGCACATGAATCAATATTTTGCACACAGGAGAGTTTTCCATTGAGCATTTAAATACAGGGATTTAGTTCCCTAAATATAAACAGCCACTACTGAAAAAGTGGGTTAATAACAATATGTCTGGAAAAGTATTTGAAATCCAAGGATTTTTTCTTGCAGTCTGTCATGTGCCACTCAGTGCCCTTATCCCAACATGAAACTGGAAGTCTGTTTCCCTGAAAAATGCAGAGACTCTGCTACAACTTTCAACTGTGTCTGCCAGAAAACTCTGACTGGGAGATTTAATGGCTGCCGGTTCCGCATATGTTTCTGTCAACGTGATCCTCAACTCCAACTGTGTTTTACAGAGAAATGCTTGAACACATGAGAGCCACAGCTGAGCTGCACAATGACAAAGGCAAAGCTGACACAGTGAACTGATTTTAGAACAGAGATAATATCTTAATTCATTATCTAGAATATAAAACTTACTGCTTGAATAGGATGCTGTGATTCATAGCTGGATTGCCATCATATATGCTTTTTATATAAGGCAGCAAATAGATTTGATAAGGCTCTCTTAATTATTATCTGTTAATTTATTCTAAGGGCCATATTGCATGAATTCACAAAATGAAATTTGTTCCAACTTGTTTTACTGTGTTGCTGGTTCACCTGCATTACATCTCAGCCAAAATTTCTGTATTTTTCTATGGAAACTTGTCATATAATTAATATTTAAGCAAACATTAAGAATTGCCTATAATATTCTGTAAGACTTTGAGAAAGATACACATCACATTCCTTGTCTTCACTCATTCCTTTCAAAGGTGTAGGTTTACAAATGCAGAGTTCAGCAGAAGAGGCTTGATAGTTTAAGAAACCATTCAACAAAGGGACATCAAATCTGAATCAAAATAAGGCAAACTCAGCAATTTAGCCTGAAATTCTGGGTTTTTTTCAAATCAAAACCTGGTTCATAAACTCCCAATAAATAAATCCAGCTGTCATGCTATTCTAATCTCACTGCCTACTGATAATGAACAGAGAAGCATCTTCTTGGGCAGAGCAGGTGTTAGAAAAAAAAGGAGCCAGTCTGAGCCCCAGGCGCAGGACGTGGCTATGTTCCTGCTGGGTTAAGTTACGAAGAAATCCAAATCATTCAGTATGTGGGTGAAAGGAGGGAGAGGCCCATGCCTTTCTTTCTCCTTAGGCTCCTCATGAGACTGACACTGCCCCTCCCCTTTGAATATGGTTATCAACAAATCCATCTCAGAACAGCAGCTAAGGATATTCATGACGACAGCAGCTGCAAAGTTGTTAAAAATATGCAAAATTTCGTTGTGTGGGTGGAAAGACTGCCCTTGCTGAACAGAAACAGAAATCCTAGTGCCCCGATGTTTTTTGGCTACAGCTTGCTACATTTTGACACATAGTCTAGAAACCCCAATCCAACTTGTGCTTGTTGTCCTAAAATCTTTTAAATATAATGTTTAAAAATAAAATTCTGAGGCCACAATTTTTTCTCCTCTTGAACAAGGCTCTCACGTTCAGAGATGAGACAAGAGAAATTATTTTTCCACCTGCTATCAATACACCAGGCCAAGCTGCCTGGGGTAGCTAAAAAAAAGCATTCCACAACTCCACATGGATTTCAGTGGATTGCTTAGCAGAGCCAAGATTTGCAGCTTTCAGCTGCTCCTGTGGGTTTGTGAGGCAAAGTGCACAGAAAATGTCATGCCAACCATTCCCTCAGAGCAGATGGGGAAAGGCATATTTATTAATCATCACAAAACCCATTATGTATGTGTAAGTCTTTTTTATAAAAACAATTTTTTTTCAGCCATTTATTGAACAGCTACTAAACTGAACCTCTGCTCAGCAGTATGTGACTACAAAATCAGGGTTTTCCTTTCTCTCCAGGATCCAGCTGGACAATGAATGACAATGACCACAACATGCTCCCAAGTGTAACTCTGACTTCTAGCAGTCTTTCTGACAGCTAAAATTTTCTAATACTTTCTGGTTTGGTATTTCTGAAAGTAAAGTTAGTTTCAACTGATGCGGAACCTGATATCTAAAAGTGTAAATTTTTTTTTTTGTCCTAGCTTATTTTTCCATAGTGGCATAAGCTACCTATAGAAACACACTCAAACCAAAGAGATATGTCACATGTAACTATCATTACTCAAAGCTGTGCTTTGCTTTCTAGCCCATGTCTGTAACATAACCTTGAAAAAGATGTGAATCCCTTGTCCTCTCCAAAAGCTTCTGAAAGCACCTAAAGAATCTTTTAAAGTGTTTTAAGACTCAATATTTTCTACCATTGAAGGCAAACAATACTTGAAAACGTGTGTACTTGACAATCATTTTCCCTTGTTTCTAGCCAAAGGTAATGACTATTAGATTTCTCCTGCATGTAGTGAAGAAAGAATAAATAGCTATGCATCCTCTCAAAATCACTGCTACACTCTTCAACTTCCTCATCCACCATAAAGCTAATACACAAATTACTTAAAATATCAAGCACACAAAGACAGCCCAGCTCTGTGGTTTCACAGCTGCCAGGGTGTTGGCTGCAGGAGGCAGTGAATGAACAAGCACCATGGAACCTGTCTGCATGGGCTCTCCTTGCACATTATTCACTCAAGGCTGGGTTGTGCTGGGTTTTTTACTTTGCACGCCCCCAGTATCCCTGTTGCATTTTCATCTTCCACTGAAAGGGTTTGAGATAGCAACAGACTCTGTTCTCTATGATTCCACGGGGGGGGGGTTCCACTCCTTCCTGCTACATTATTGTATTTTTTAAGAATTATTAGTAACAACGTTATTAACACATTGCAGCTATTCCACTTTATATTCTGCAGTATATGCTCCACTGATCCTTTTTTCATTTCTCTAATTCCTCTGTTTCTCTCTAGTTTGAGGAGATTTTCTACTGAATGAATTTATAACCATTACATCTTAGTATTTTATGGGCTGGTTTGTATGCCTTCTATACTTCAGTTACTCGTATTTTTCATTCATTTCTTGCATTATCTGCAGTGTGTTCACTTTAAACAGCAACACTTCTTGATGTTTCTAAAAGGTTCATTTTAAAGCAATAAATAAAAATAGCTTGAGACACCATCTTGTGTCCTCAAGAAAGAGTATCATTTGTTTACAGTTAAGAATCATGACAGCAGCTGCTTGCAGTCCAGGCTTGCACTGATTATGATGCCATGGTATCATAAGAATGTTTCCTCTACTTGTATTACAGATATATTAGAGCTATCAGTCAGAATGAAAATGTCTGCATGAAAACTCTGATGAAAGAAATAGGTACTGACACCTAAGTCTTGACACCTAGAATAGTGAGAGAAACTATGATAGAAGCACTCAGAGAAATAATACATTTCTTATGAAATAAAAAGACCCTGAAAAGCCAGAAGAAAATTTGCCCCAGGAGCAGCAGAGCTGCAAAAGCATGGTTTCCTGTAGATCCATAACCTTTATCCCAATCTCTCTCCTGCTGCTTACCTTATTATGATGATTACAGTTCCTTCTGTCTTCCTTTGAACCCTCCACTGGGGAAGAGACAGCATGAGCTGAGGCCTGTAACCAGCTGCATTTTCACTGGTTGGCCATGGAGTTATTCTTAAACAGACAGTAAGTCTGGCATTGGGAGCTCTTGTCTTCCCTCTATTAATTTACTTAAAACTTCAAGGATGTTAATTGTCTCTGGGATTTCCTATCCTTTTTTAAATCACTCTGGAGGCTAGAAAAGTGTCAGACGAGGAACAGGCTCAGATGAACATTTTGCTTGCATAAGCCCATTGCCTTCAGGAAACCAGTCTAAGAAATGCTACTTTTTTTTTTTTGGCAAGACAGCTACAGCACTGTTAAACTGGAATGGTTCTGGAGTTAAACTTCACAAAAATAATTTCCAGTAGTCACCTAGCATTTAGCTAGTCTATGCTGAACAGTACAGAGATAAGTATTCCTAATTTATCTTATTCATATCAGCAGAGACAGAGAGTAACAGAATTTCAAGAGGAATCTTATAGAAATGTCAATCTTTTGTTCCAACAGGTTAAAGTGAAGTTAAATAATATAGCCAATGTCACCAGTAGAGCTGACAGCTTCTTACCTTGCACCAAAGAAGTGAGAATGATTCAGCTTCTTGTGATTTTCCAACAAGAACAGAGGGCATGCACAAACTGGATGGACTGGTGGTAGAGCCAAGCATAATCCATAAGGATCAGTTTAAAGGATGTGATCCATGTTGCTCCTCTGGTACAGCTTGATATTCATCCCTCCTGCAGCCAGCACAAACTTCACTTCTGTTGTCAAAGCTGTGTCATGCTCTAGAGCAAGAGACATTTATTTTAACTCAGTCATGGTCCAGAAGAAGGCAAGGCTGTGCATTGACTGCTGAAAAGTATCTTACACTGGGTAAAATTGAGGTACATATCTTGTATGAGCTCCATTTCACTATCTTTCTTGCCTCAAAACACAGCACAAATTTGCTTCAATGCCAAAATAGGATCAAAGGTAGTAGGCAGTGATCTGGTGCATGGAAGTAACTTAACATATTCAGGCTCAAAAGTAATTCTAGGAGCAGATAACAGTACAGAGTGAAGTGACTTATGGCAATGAGTGTTGAAAGAGATGGAATCCAAAGGGCTGCTAATGAAACACCAACTGAAGGAAAGTATGACTTTGAAGACTGAGGAGAAGACAGAAACTGGAAGAGGAAGCTGAAGTAGCAGGGAAGCATGAAGAGTAGTCTAAAAGATTTCATGAAGACTACTGTATTATGAAGGACCTGGAGACAGAAAGAAGCACAAATCTTATCATGTGTCATGTAATTTATAGCCCAGGAGACTGAGTTTTGGATAAAGGCCATGACAGGAATAGAGAGGTTGTAAATTGTGGGACATTAATGTTGATATTGGTTTTCATCACAAAATATCATATTGGAACCAGGTTATAGGTCTGTACATATGCATATATGTAGGGATATTTCTTAAGAGTAAATACAGATACTGCTTCAAGTAAAACTTTGTTAGCCTAAATACATGACCTTTACAAGATGTACAAGCCATGAATACAAAAGCTACACTTTTCCAATGTGTCATCTCAGTTCCAGCAGTCTGCACTTCAAAGATGTCCTGAGCCAGGGGTTAGACTGAGATGACTGTATTCAAAGTCCCAAGCAACTTTGCTTTCACAAATCTGTCAAATTAGGGGTTTTTCACTCAGGGAATGAAAATGTTTCTTAGTAAAAACAATCCTAAAATTTCATTGAAAAATGTAAAATTACCTAATGTGAACATTTTAAATATGTTGCTTTTGGTGTGAAGTCAATAATAAGCAATAAACTTAAAGAAAAAATATTTTAAAACAATTTTCCTCTTACTATGTTCTGTTAGTGTTTCCTTTACTGTTGCACTTAACTATTCTAAGATTCTTGCTGACTGAACTAGGGGAACACTTAAATTTTCAATAGCTGTCACGGCTTCACTTCAAGAATACTTTTTCTTTTTTTCACAGAATCACAAACTGGGTAAGGTTGGAAGGGACCACAGCAGGTCATCTGGTCCAACCTCCCTGCTCATGCATCCTAGAGGACATTGCATGGGATTGCTCCCAGATGGAAAGGGAGAAAACTTCACAACCTCTCTGTGCAACTGGTTCCAGTGCTCAGTCACACGCACAAAGTTTTTTTGTTACTATTCATGCAAAACTTTCTGCCCATTTCATCTTGTCCTGCTGCTTGGCACCAATAAGAAGAGCCTGGCACAATCCTCCTGACACCCTCCCTTCAGATACTCACAGAGGTCCATTGATGAAGTCCCCTCTCAGCCGCCTTTTGTCGAGGCTGAGCAGGCTCAGCTGCCTCAGCCTATAAGAGAGATGCTCCAGACCCCTCATCATCTTCACAGTCCTGGACCTGCTCCTGTAGGTACATGTCTCTCTTGCCCTGAGGAGCCCAGAACTGGACACAGCATTCCAGATGTGGCCTTACCAGGGCTGAGAACAGTGGCAGGATCACCTCCCTCAACCTGCTGGCCATGGTCTTCCTAATGCAGCAAATCTGATCATTGGCCTTCTTGGTCACCAGGGCACACTGCTGGCTCATGGACAGTTTGTTATCCACCAGGAAAGCCAGGTCCTTCTCCACAGAGCTGCTTTCCAGCAGCTCAGCCACCAGCCTCTACTGGTGCCTGGGGTTATTCTTCCCCAGGTGCAGGACCCTGCACCTGCATTTGTTGAATTTCAGAAAGTTCTTTGCCCATCTCTCCAACCTGTCAAGGTCCTTCTGCCAGGCTTCACAGCTCTCTGGGGTTTTGAACACTCCTCCCAGATTGGTGTCACCAGTGACCTTGCTGAGGAGGGATCTGCACCCTCATCCAAGACATTGATGAATAAGGTAAACAATACTGTGTCATGACAGTTTACATTTTACTGTTTAAATAAAAGGGATTTTTTTTTGGTGTAGAGAAAACTGCAGTCAAATGTTCTAAAATGTTTTATAAATATTCTGGGAAAATGTTTATTAAAAAAAAGAAAACATTTTCACATATTTATAATATTCCTTTTTACATCTAGAAATCAGCTGCAGGCACTTAAAAATAGGAGCAGCACAATAATGTGGAAGGCAAATAGATGTTGGAAGCATACTCTCCTGAGTGCATGGAATTGTTAGCTATAATGGAGAGAAAGAATATGGAAAAAACAAAACCAGCAACTTCTTAAGGGATGCCCGAGAGACAGTCACAGCTATAAAACTAGATGGAGGGAAGAATCCGAGAGTCATTTGCTTAGAAAAGGAAATAAATTCAAGTGTTGTGAATGGAAGGGGTCAATCAAGGATAGGGGACTCTAAAGCACTAAATCTAATTCAAAGACTCCACCTCAGTTACAGGAAATTCAAGAAAAATGCACAGGTGTGAAACAATGAAGAATAAGTAGAAAGCAATAACCAATGTTTTATGACTGATCTCACTGGACTCCATAATAGAACTTCCTTTTACTTTATGACAATGCCCTAAAGCAATAATAAAGATGAGTTGTGTCCTTTCTCAAATAAAAAGAGTGGTGGAACTGTGTTGCACGAATGATTTCTTCATCTGACAACCCCAGAAGTCTACATAAAAACAACAAAGAATTACTGAAGTATTTTTAGTTTTACTTTTCAAAAACATAGGCTAATATGAGAACAAAAATCTAAATAATGAATTTTCTAGGTGCATTTAATTACTTATGCTTATACTGGTCATTTTTGGCACCAACAGGCAGGCTATTGGAGCCTTACAGCCTATATTACCAAGATTGTTATCTATACATTGCCATTCAATGTCACAGGGAACATACAAAGAATGTGATTTAGATAACATTTAGATGGCACAGTCCCCAGTAGACCTTAGTTATGCCACTTTACATAAATGAGCATAAGCAGATATGACAATGAAACTCCTGCTTTACCAGCTGCTAAGGAAAAATCTATTGTTAGGCAAAAGAGTGTATCATAAGGCAGCATAAATCCATCTGTGTTGTTCTATTTATGTGGTACAAATGCAAAAGGAGTGTGGCACATCATCAAGTTTCACGTCATTTACTGTGGGAGGAGCAGCACCCCATCCAAACTAAAAGAAACTGAAAGCATATGAGATTTAAAGCATAAAAAGCACCATCAGCGTATGAGAACTACAAACCCTTAGCACAGACGTTGTATAAAAATGCAAGCAGGCTTGAAGGGTGATGAAACAGTGAGCAAATGTACTTTCTTACACCTCCTGAAATGCTATTTTCTTTTCAAGAAAGATGTTAGCAAAAATTTTAATTTTTGTCACTTCCTATTTAATCAGCATCAGCCTCACAGCTAGTGAAAAAGGTCACAGTTATTCTAGGCCCACTATTTTTTTATAACTGACCATTCATAATAAGAAGTCACTCAGACTCTATTTCACATACCTAATAGATAACTTTTTCTTTCTGGTAGAGATCATAGAAGGTTCACATTGTTAGTACATGCTCTTATCATGTAAATTCATCTTCTCTAGGAAAAGTAAATAGATTGTCAGAAGCAGAAAATGGAGCAGAAATAAATTGTCATAGTCCATACAGTTTATTGCAAACAGAGTTTAGAGCTCTGGGTTTTCCCCCCCTCATTGTGTTAAATAATAACAGCAGAGAATGCTTAGCTAATCTGTTCTTCTGAACTAGTATGTCAAAACTGTCAGAAATGATACAGGAGTAAGAATTTGTATTCTCCTGATTTAGATGGTCCAAACTCTGCCCTTTTTATGCCCCCTTCTTAAAGTCACACACATACCCCTAGTCCCCTCTTCTTTCCTACATTAAACTTCTGGCCCATCTCCAGAGCAGAGACTGCAGGGTAAGGAGGAATGAAGCGGTCTCCTTCAAGTGAACTCTTTCATGTGGGTTGAATTTAGTGCTCACAGCGGATAGCCTTTCCAGTGCAGGATAGTTCTGGGATATGAATCAACCTTTCCTTAGGCACAGGGAAGAACAAAGAATAGGAATGCAGATGATGAGGAAATGCTCTCTTTTTCTAACCCACTTTTTCAATGGAGAAGTGTTGATCGTTTTTAAATTTCTTGATCCCCTGTCTGAAAAATTCAGGGTTTCACTAAAAAAAGTGAAAAGCACAACTTGAAGTGAACAGAAACACCTAAAATGCTCTAAAAGTGCTAATTACTCTGAATGATGGAACAATATTGAGAGAACAAGAAACAAGTAAAGCAATGCTTCTATAGTAAGCCAAAAATGAAAGTGATCCCTCTCATTCCGAAATAAAGAGGAATAAAAACACTTTCTGTCTTATTTGCAATACTTTTCCTTCCATTTGCTGTAAATGTTCTTTTGAACTCTTCTACAAATAACAAATAAATCATAGTACTTTCAAAGTGCATCAGTACAATTGTTAATTGCATTTTTATGGTAAGTCAGAGCATAACAGTATCTTTGTTAAATCAACAAAGTACATTTGAGCACTTAATATATGGCAACCTATTTGAAAACTGTAGGTTATACAGACAAGCTATTTCATTGATATCATGTAACACAGGAATTCCAGACTTTCTGTGTCCCTTCATGCAGAAAATGAAGGATTTAAACTCATCAGATTACGAATTCTAGCATATTATATCCTATGTCTTTGCAAAAGCTGTGCTTCAAGGCTGTTTTTAACTGCAGATCCAGATTTCAGCTCTCTCTCATTCTTCAGTTTCACATCATTTTAACTGCAGCCACATGCAATTAGTGTTTATATTCACATACCAACAAGTCATACAAAACAGAATAGAAATAATTATGCTTCTCATTTTTTGAGCTGCTCTGGAATGGGCAAGAAGCTTTCATTTAAGCAGCAGCCAAGTTGTTCCATGAGTGCAGTATAGTTCCAACCCACTGCACGGCCTCATGAGGCTTTTTAGGTTTTACCTCAGAAACTCACACATTCCAGCATAGGTGGAGCTAGGCAAGCCCAAGGCAGGCAGCATATCTCTTTTCCTTGATAATTCCTGATGAGTCTAATGTCTGTAAGCAGTAGTGAGGCCCCCAGCCAACCTCAACATTTTCATGTCATTTTTTAGTGAAGTGTTCAAATCCTGTGACACTTTGCTAGAGTTTTGTCTTTGATACCTTACTGGAGATCAAGAAAAATTCCCACAGCACTTGGACAAATGCTTTTACAAGTAAAGGTTTTTATGGTTTTACCTGGCTCAGAGTGCATGTTGACAAGCGCAGAGGAATATCAGTCTCTGTGTAATAATTTTGATGAACACTGTGCACACACCACTTGCCAGGTCTTTAGATGATTTAATTTTCAGTGCTAGAAGCAAATTAAATCTTGTCCATGAGTTCTCACTATTTAGAGATTATCACTTATTGTTAATGAGATGAGCATGCATTCCCTCACTGCCATCATTTCCTGAGCACAATACAGGGCTATTAGGAGTCCTTGCGTGGCATTCAGTGCTCAGACATCAGATGTCTCTGGGCAGTTTACCTAGAGAGAAAGTATCACATTAAAAGATCAGAGTGCTAAGTACTGGGAACAATTTAAGTGCAAATGTCATATCTAATAGTTCTTAAACCATCAGTTTGAGCTTTTAAAAATGCAGCAAGATATATATCCTACTGTTCTGTTTTGGCTCTGACCCTGCATAAGCAAGGTCATTTCAGGTGATCTATATATAGAGAAAGATCTTAGTCTCCTGAATACTACACTGTAAAAACCCTGCATAATTGACTGCTACAGGGAGTGAATCCAGCTCATTATTTGAATTACACATCCATCTGTTTCAGTCAGGGAGGTTTACAAAGAACTTGCAAGAGCTAGTTGAAATTGTTAAATAGCACATAGGATAATTTTAAACTATAGAAGTTTAATATGTATTACTTTAGTGAATCAGCAATTTTAAAGGAAAGGAAAAAAATGTTTATTCTGTAATCCAGGGATTTTAAGGAGCTTATACCATCCTCTTTTTTGCCCCTGGACTATCCATTATCCTGAGCCAGGATGTTATGTATTCCTTGCCCCTTTGCTTTCGAATTAATTTACTGTGTTCAGCTCTCATGTAATTTTTCAGTATTAAATGTTAAAACAGCGTTTTTAAATCATAATTTACATTAAAAATATATTTAAAATATATTACTTTTGCTCATGCATTTCTCTAAAATATGGAAAGGAAGAATAAAAACATTTCTCGCTATAGATTTGTGTTACATTTTATCAGCATTCAATTCCTTTATGTTTTGGCTACTAAGAGATCAGGCAGATTTTGACTATGTGATTTTATGTAATCTGTTATGTGGCTCACATATAGAAATATTAATTTACTTTGTTCTTTTCCTTGTTCTTTGTATTAGCTTCTCTAAGCTGAGGGTCCCACTGTGCCTGATGCTGAGGTGCAATCCATTGTGCCTTGCTTCTGATCTTTTACAAAATTACAACCTGATTTTCAAAATCTTGAATTTCTTATGATCTCAATGAGAATCATTAGTGCAATTTACTTTCTGCTTTATTTTTTTTATTGTGTACATATAATGCTTCAAACCTCTGATTCCCTTAAGCTCCAGATCCCTATAAATTGCTCGCCTTTATGAATCTTAGTGTAGATGCTAAATTCAAAATGTTGAAAGGTGTATTGCTTTGAAAACTTACATTTTCCACATGGTCTGGGAAAGTATCTCAACTTCTAGACATACGTCCTGTCATAAAAAGAATAACTGGAATAAAAGAGAAGTTGGGTAAATATGTCCAGGTAAGATTTTAGAATTACTGGAGGAAAGCTGATAAAGCCAGAATAGTCCATATACTCTTCCTGTATCTTCAATTCAAACAGAATTTATTCTTAAACTTATAAGGTTATTCTTCATATGACAGACTATTAATTTCCAGGTGTTCTTCCACTTCTGCTTCTGCTATAATATTTTGCTTATTTTTGCAGTGGAGTTTAGTTTGAGTGTGATGTGGTAGAATTTATCCTCCAATCCAAGTCATTAAAAATGTGTCTGAAAACAGATCAAGAGGATGCCTCTCCTTCTAAACACCACTTGAACCCGTACCTCTGCATGTGGCCTTGCTATTTTTATTACAAAAAAGCAGAATTTCCCCAGACTTACTTCAGGCCACTCTTACTTGGGGATACTTTTGCATCTTTTAGATAATAGATGAAGTGGGAATTACCCAGTAAATATGCACTTGTGTCATCTATTATTAAAATCACAGACACACCAGTTTATTTCTGTCCAGAAGAATGGATTGAGATTACGTGAATTTCTCTTTTTTTAACCACAGAAAATATGTCAACCCTAACCTACTAAATATGCCTTACCTTCATTCTTTGGCCTGCTAGGAGCATGTTAGCTCAATAATTAAGTATAGCAACCTTGTTGTTCACACAGTGATAAAGTGCAGGGACAGTCATTTATGATACCACCCTCACAGTATTTTAGTCCAGTTAACAATAAAACACAGATGTTATGAATCCTGGTCTACAGTTTCAAAATTGCAATGAACAACAGTTAACATTTCCACCCCACTGAGATATTTTCCCAATAGAAAGGTACATATTTTTCAGGTGGGCCTGCCATTACCCCTTTGATTGTCCTCCTTCAATCACGTGTTGTCATCAGACCAGGTCTCTCACAACCTGCAAGGTCACAAGTCTTCTGCACAGCTCAGAGGAGACAGGACAACTTGCAATATCAGATGAGCTCATATTCTTCAAATGGGAGCAGAAGTAGAAGTGCAGCTGAGGGGTGCAAGGCATCAGCATTCCACTCTGCCCATGCCCAGAGTATTGCTTGTGAGGGTCAAGATGCAAAGGTGAACGCTGAGGAGGAGTCAGACTGCCTCTCTGTCTCCAACTTAGTTTTCAATGACTGTCAAGAGAGCAAAATAACTCAATCTACTACCTGTCCATGTCTTCATTCACCCATGCCTTTTTTTTTTTTCCAGTTATTTACATAACTTTCTTGAATAAGCACTGTCTTAAAACAAGTCTTTGAAATGACTCACAGAGAACCAATGCCTGTCATTCAGCAGGCCAGTGTTCTGGCCCATAAGTCCACCTGCCCCCAAGAAATTGCAAGGTTAGACCAGCCAAAAGCCTTTTCTCAGCAGAATGGCAGGTTTCCAGATTGACAATGAACTGCAGCTGACAATGCTTACACTTCCAGCTGTGGTGAAGGACAGAATATGCTCATGTGAATCCCTCTTCTTTTACATTAAATGGAAATGAGACCAAAATATAAATAACTGCACTCAGCACAACCAGGCTTCAGATGGATCAGCCTTGATTTTAATCCTTCAAATGTCATAACTGTTGCAGACTATTCTGCATAGTGGTTTTAGGGAAATGTTAAAAGACTAGAGGTGTTCACTTAGTGTGTATCTGACAAGCATTTTTTTCCTATCACTATCAAACTGCTGCTTCTTGTGGAGTCTGAATCAGAACAACATTTCTGAGTGCAATGTTTCTTTCTGTATTGATTTGGTTCTGTACTGAGCTGAACTGTTCTGATTCATTTGTAAACGGCACATTATTTAGTACAAATGTCACACAGTCATTCTTAGGAATATAGATATTATACAATATCTAAAACGTGGTCTCAACAAAATTTCTCAAGAAGTGTCATTCCCTGAGAATACAAGGAAGAGGGAAGAACCTTCTGATATATAGTTCTGTTTCTCTTCAAATATCATTTCAGACACTCGTGATAGAGAAGAAAAATCAACTGTTCTGGGTAATACTTAGGATTCTGAGAAATGCATACCTAAAGACAAGACAGTTTTCAAGCTTTTAGTTTTCAGATTGGAAAAAAGTTAGTACAAAGAAATGATTCCTCTGAATATAGCATCACTGAAAAAGTCCATTGAACCAAATTGAAAAATGAAACACACTGTAGACTTTATTCCTGCTAAGTTTAATAACACTAGACAAATACATCATGGAAAAGTATTCAACCATACCCTTTTAGGAAAGTATTCAGATTCAGGCTGTCATTGAAGTATTTGATCAGTTTAAGGTACACCATAATCTGGTGATTTTCCTTCAGAATTTTGACTCATTATTTACAATGCTTGACATTATCTCAGTCGTTTTTCATTGATACACCTAAGATACTTTAATAGCGGAGCACAAGACATCTGAATAGTGTTTGGAATATGGGTCTAACACCAGTTGCATGAAAAGCAACTGGGTCCTCCAGGCTGTTCAGCATGGCAGCAGAACTACTACTGCCTTTTGTCCCTGAAGCCTTGGATTCAGGCACCCCATCTGTTTATCTGAAATGGGGAGTCAAGTTCAGTCCAGCATGGAAGTCTGCTCATTCCTCTCACACTTCTGGGTGCAGACTATTTAGGCTGCCAATCCAATAAAAGCTCAAGTATAATGCAAGAAAAGTATATTTTTTTCTAAATTCTTTATTCAAAAGATATTCAAAAGATATTCAAATCTTTAACCAATTTAAGAAAATAAAAAAAAAAAGGAACATGCATATTTCAGACCACATTATAGATATGGAAAATATCAGCTCATAAGATCACACAATTGCATATTATTCTATATGCCACAGAATTCCTATATATTGGGACCTTTAAAGCAGACACTCAATATTACATAGAATTTACCAGTTTGGAAATAAAAGATTCACAACACTATGAAATGCTCTGAAGAGACACTCGAAGTTCTAGGGGAAGGCTACCCTTGTTAAAAGCCCTGAGTAGCTCAAAAACCAGGCTTAAAGTCACTACAGTATTCCATACTCCTGCATTGTGCCCTGTGAACACAACCTCTCAGTAATTCAAATGGGACTGTATATATCCATACAGTTCCACTAGATAACTCTATTATGTTACTGATGCTTCTGGACTTATTCAGATCCTGTGTTTGACTGAAACAATGTCGTGTATATCAAAAACCTGAAAAAGAAAAGATACCCAAGGTTGTTGGAGTTCTTCTCTGACAGCTCCCTTAGGAAATAATACAAAAGTATATATTATTTATGTACAAGCCAGCATGTCAACACATTTTTAGATAACTCTCTGTACATTTTTCTTTTTAGCAATGGAAACTACAGAATAAATTATATATGACAATTGTGGCTATTCTAAGAAACTTGGTATTGCACAACTGACAATCTACAAATTAGATGTAAAATGCTGCATGGAATTGATATTTCTTGGTATGCTGCTTATGTTCCTAAGTATTTTGTGCCACTATCTGTATAAAATTAAAATTAAATCTACTCAACATAGCCTTCTGTAGTCTGACAATATCCGTCCACTTTGTGCACTTTCAGATGTCCTGAGGTGGTATGCCAGATGTTAGGAAGGTTTTATTTTACCTCAAAACCCGCAGGTAGAGAGCAAACATATTTTGCTATGCATACCATCTGGTACCTGTTTTTTACCAAAGAACAGAGTGTGTTTAATCATTAAATCAAATCCTGTAGTAGTTAAATAAAATTAATTCATACGGATATATTCATTTTCCCCCTATAGTCTTTTCTATCAAAGTAATCTAGTTACTTTATGTAACAGCAATTGAAGTCACTGGACCAAATTCTTCTCTTAGATACACACACATAACCAACAGGAAGTTGGTAGGTTTGAACAAATGTAAGTGCTCACAGGATGATCAGATATGAACAATAACTATGTTTAACAAAGGTATCTTACACACATGGCAAAGCACTATCTTCTATTTTTCTATTTTGATCCTCATTATTTAATTATTAAATCAAAATTAACTCAATATTAGTTTTAAAAATATGCATCAATGTTCTTCAACTTATTTTTTCCTGCAATATGGGTCTAATAACATTTGTTTTCTGATGGTGGTCAAAATTCAAATGACAAAACTTTTATCTATTTTTCTGACAGTTTCAATAAACAAGATTTTTTCAAAGAACAAATAGATTTTAGAACTGTTGCTTCGTAACCTGTTCTGTCCATTCTTCACTTCACTGGTTTCTGCCCTCTTACTGCAATTAATGGTAGAAAAAGCCAGGTAATTATATATATAGGTTGGTTTTTTGTTAAAAAAACTGATAAAGCACCTTCACAGAGTTTTTTGGTACAGAGAGAAGTTTACGTCTCAGCTCAAGGAGTAATATTTCCACAAGATTCTTTTCCTCATCTGGCCTGAGATGCTCATGTCATAGAGGTGTTAATCACTGTGAATTAGTTTGCAGCTTTCATCACATTTTAGATTCATCCTTTCCTGTGGTTATTTTATAAGCAAGCCCACCTTATTAGAAAGGCCTGTCATGTTCCCACACCATTTATGTTCCTTTCCCAAGCAGACTGGAAGTTGCTAAAAAAGGAGAAATTGGTAAATTTGAAGAGCCTGACTTAAACAGCAGTATTAAATGGCATAGAGTGGCTAAGCAACCACAACACAGGTAAGAATGACAGTGAACAAATGAGGGTGATTACCCAGACTAAATACAATCGTTATGGTTACCAAATATTACTGGAAGATATTCTGTCAGCATAGCAGTCTGCTATGAATTTCCACATTTGTTTAACACAGACAAGCCAGAAATATTTGCTTGCACAGAGAGTGCAAATGTAGCAGCACGGATCATACACCTGTCTTTGTGTGCAATAGCCACTAAATTAGAGAGAAAGTGACAAAAGGTGATGAGCATTTTACATTGTCATTGCTAAATCTCAAGCGATAATGAAAGTAAAGCTGTTCATTGAAATTAACCTTGCATGAAGGCATTGTTCAATGGTCTTAGTTAAGTGGAAAAATAAATTAGAACAGATTAGGTACAAAGTTTTAATTTTCTAAGGCAAATTGCTAAATTAAACAAACTGGTCAAGGGAATTACTTAGGCTGAAGAAGTTTCTTTTGCCAGTGAAAAAAGGCTGAAATTTCTTTCAAGCAGATTTGCAAAAAGGACCTAGAATTTGTACCCCAAAAAAATAAAAAAAACTTTGAAGGAAATATTCTTTATTCAATAGAGAGGTCATCTTGAAAAATGAAAATTGATTTTCACAGTAATTTAATAAAAAAATTATTGCAATTTTCTCAATAAATCAGTACAAATTTATATGTGAATACTTTTTTTTTGTGTGTGGAAATAAAGATAACAAGTTTAAAATTAAAATCCATTCCTCACTAAAATGAAGACATTATTTGGTGGTTAGAAAAAGTGGACCTGCAAAGCTGGTAATTGGTAATCCATATAAATAATTTTGCAAGGCTGCAAATTAGATGCATATCTCACTTTTCCCTTTGATATCAAGTTCTCTTCAGGTGTCACCACACTACATATGGAGAATATTTTTTGAATTCCCAGTTCTTTCACCTTCAAGATTTTTGCATAATGTGATTCACTTCTATTCATCTGGTTTTGCTGAGAAAAGCTGATGAATTACCCATTACTTTCTTATAAGCATCCTTGGGTTGGATTCAAGTGATTAAAGCCAAATAATGAACAAAAATTAGAAATGTTACTTCTTGTCCACAGTTTTAGATAGTGGTCAGACCCTCCTGACATAAAACTGGCCTACTTCTGAATGAGTTCTTGGTCCTGAATCATAACACCTTCAACAGCACCAAATGCTGGCTCCCCGCACAAGTGCCATAGCAAGTATGAAATTTTCAACATGCATGAAAATGTTGCATGACTTTCAGGGAAATTATCATTTCCTACACAATCCAAATTTTCTGGTAGTCCTTTAGTTGCTGGTAGCAGGACTTCCAGGTGCTGTCAGATTTTGAACTGTTTGCAATCCCTGACCTGAGGTGAGCAGACAATCCTCCACTGTGGCTAATCCTGCACTAGGAGTACTGGCTGTCCCTCTGCCTTGCCCTTTCACTGATCTACAGGCTTAATTCACTCCCAGATCTTGCTTTATTTTTCCAGGATATTTTTAGAGTCATAGACACCTCTGTAGGCATAACAGATGAACCTGAAAGTGGAGAGAACTGATGCTATTTTGCTTTTCTTATACCTCTTTTTGTGCAGCACTGAAAGACAGAGGGTGAGAGAGGGATGTGTGAAATCTATTTAACTACAGGTTCATACCTGGAATAAACTCATTCAAAGCAAGAATTGTTAAAATAACAATTTAACTTGCTAAACCACACTATGGAAGTTTTTGGACCAATTAGCTAAAAATCTCTCTCAAACAGCTTTATCTGCTCACAAACACCAAGGGTAGTCTTTTGGCCATTGTGCTTTATTATAGCAATGTCAGGAGAAGACTTTGAATTATATTGATGGGATTTAGTGCTGAATGATTTAGAGATTATGTGATTTAGTAATGTGGCTCATACATGAGCTACAAAGGTGAACGATAATGAACCTGGCAAAGCTGAGTTACTTCATGACTTAGATGTGATATGTATGACATACCACTTTTGTGTGATATATCAGTTAACAGATTCAAATAGATGCTTGAATAACTTCCTACTAATTGTGAACTAATTGTGAATAGTTGGGTTCACCAACTATTAAGGACAGAACATTAGAAACCAGTCAGATGCTGATTTTTAATTACTAGGCCTTTGGTTTTCCTCTAAGTTTTAATCTAGGCTCTGGCAATGATGATGATGTGTAATTTATGTCTGCCATATTTTTTCCAACCTGGCAGCCACAGACTGCTATTTACACATAAGGTATCAAAAGATAATACATGAAAAAAAGCTGCATTTGAAGAAATAAGAAACCTCACAAAGTCAAGGAAGGAAAGAAAATTAATAAGCCATAGAGGAGCAACTAATAGTTGCTACAATAAAACATCTCATTTAAGATTATTGTTTTTGTGACATAACATGCAATACATTTTTCATAAAACTGCTGCTGAGGCCTCTTATCGTGGCCGTATAACGACAGAAAAAAAATGGATTTCACTTCATGATTTTCCCTTTTATAACAGTGTAGTCCTACCAAAATCTAAAGGTACATGGAAAACCCACAGAACACTGAGGATGCGGTCCCCAAATTGCCCGCTATGGAATATAATAAAACCTGTGTTCAGTTCAACTGTGGCCATTGAACCTTAGCAGGATTGCACTCAGCAGACATTGAGAGGGTGGTGTGACAGGATGGCCGGGCCCATTACAACATCTGAGCACAGCTGCAGCATGGGAATACTCCCAGTGAGTGAGTGAGTGACAGCAAAGTGTAGAGGGACTAGATGGCTCAGAGAGATATACAGATTTCCTCAAAGTACTCAGGTCTGTGGAGTAGCTAAACAAGTATAACTGCCAAATTCCACATGTGTGGTTGCACAAAATAACCCTTAAATAAAGGTGACTGCATTTTCTCTCACTGTGATCACAAGACATTCTGCTGTGCCATGGGGCTGAGCCATTCACTTTCCTTAACAAGTGTTTCTGTCATTAGCTTTTAAAGTCACCTGAATGAAGTCAAAAGAAGCCCACGGCTAAGCAGCTGTCGAAGAACTGTGCACATGGAAGGCCTAGGATGTCTGTGCAATGAACAGGACTTTTAATAATGTTTCCTTTCACAAGGATTTAAAAGACAACTTAAATACAGATAGTCAATACAACCTCAGATCTCTACTATACACATATATTTACTTGTCTTTTGACACACATGTGAGTTTAATGTGGAACTAGCAAATTGAACAAAAATGTGAATGGAATTTAAAAAAATTAACAGCTGTCTTACTCATTTTGAGGTGTCATACAGTTCTACAGTTCATATTGCTGTAAAGCTGTAACAATTGTGCAAAGAATAACCAACATTATTTTTAATGATATTACCTAGCTGTAAAAACAGTGCCAGATTTGGTTCTCTGTTGACATGGTGAAAATGTAACTTCACACAATCTACTTATCTCAGTGAAGTTATCCCCTCTGTTCACGGGTGACAACTTTCCAGACCACAATGGGCAACCCATTCTGCAAATATTTCTGCATATTTTTTGTCTTTTAGCTGTTTGTGTCCTTGTCTTTTCCATGTCTGTTGCACTTACTGCACTGCCTTTTCAAGAGGGCAGGCAGTGAGCTGCTGTTTCCCAGTGATCTCAGACCTGCCATCTGAAATAGAACATTGCAAAATTGTTCAAGTAGACATTGCTGGGATTCTAACAGAACATTCACGAGAGACATTTTATATGCTCTGAAATACTTTCTCCTGCGCCTGTCAACAGCCATCGAGCTGAAAAATAGGGACAGAGTTACAAGTGCAAGGGCTGAGATACAGTCTATCATTTGAACTAACCAGCTTTATAAAATGAATTAAAACAGAAAAAAGTAACAAAATAAGTCTACCTGTTCCTTCATAGGTTTAGGAAAGTGTAAATCAAAGATAGTCAAAATTTTCCAGATTTTAAGGTTTTGCTATGTTCTTTAAATAACACAGCTATCAAAATTAATAGAATCATGGAAATGATACTATATATCTAAAACTAATTGATTTTGCCTTTTAAATGAAAATTTTAGATGCAAATTACCCTAAATTCTCAGAAACCCTACTGCCTTTACAAAAATCATGGCATTCTTCCTGTTGATTTGGCCACAGAGCTTAATGTCTCAATCCAAGAAAGGAACTTAGTGCATGCCTTTGAAGGACAGAAGCTGTTTTGTTAGCTGAGAATGGGATCTAAGGGTGTTGATAGGTATGGAATCCTAAAAGTGTTGATAGTTATGGGATCTAAGAGTGCAGAAGAACAGCCAAAATGTTTTAAGTCACCTGCTCCGGGTCTCAGATCCTCTTCTCTGCAGGAGACTCCTCAGTACTGAATTCTTGAAGTGTTAAGCCAACTTTCATTTGTGTTATTGTGAAATTCTTCCACTTAGTTGAGGAAAGAACTGACAAAAAGTAATTGACTACCCTTACAAAACAAGCAGAATAAACCTTCCCTATTTGCACAGCTCAACTTTCTCTTTAAAAATCTCCTCATTGTAGTTAGATCTCCTTCAGCACGTTGAAAGCTGTTAGAGGACATTGCACAGATACAGCTGCAAAAATTCCGTTTTTCTATCATGCATTTCTGCTATAAGCTCTCAGAGAATCATAAGAAAGATTCTAAGAACTGCATCAGTACCTGGCAAAACACTTTATGTGATCAAAACTCATCTGCACACCCACAAAAGAAGAGAGAAAGATTAACAGCAGGTGAGAAAACTCAAAATACACCCTTCCCAATTACTGCCACACCCACCACAGGAGCCATCAGCCCATAAAATACTCATCTCTTTAAGACCAGAGAAGTGCAGGAGTACAAAAGCAAGGAGAGGACCCAAACTAAAGATTCAAAGGAAGGATTGCTCTGTCTAGACTTCTCTCAGAGCTGCCCTAGTAGATCCTCAGCATCAAAGCCTAGATATTAAGGCCATCAGCATGAGTTATGACTACAGCATCATTTCATGGTTTTACCCTAACTGAGGGGTGGGGAATGTGCCTAAGGGCATGGGACATATCATGGGATGCAAGAAAAGTTAATTTCAAGATTTATTCTGGGATATTTAGGGGACAAGCCAAAGGTGGGGAAAGAAGGTGATCTAGACAATTTTAGGAGGAGCAAGTGTGTGGATAAGAAGAAACAAAGAGGCCAGTCAGGGACAGTTCTCTCCTTGGTATGCTTCTCTGGCCAGAGCTGCAGCTGACCTACTCAGCCTTTCCCATCTTCTTTCAAAATTTCTTTCAGTGAGGGACTCTACTGAGTGTGTCTGTACCTGGATCTGGGCACCAGCAGCTGCAGTCAGACCACGAGTCAGGAATTCCATGTTCCTGTATGGAGGGAACTGGAGAGGCTTGAGTGAGTGAAACCCAGTGGCAGCTTTGGGTATGTGTATATGTGTGTGTGTCTCTGTGTGAGTGCAGGCTCTGCACCAGCAGCTGCAGTGAGGCTGCAGCCCCAGGGGCTCAGCAACCGAGGAGAATGAGATCTAGTGGCAAGTTGTGCATGTATATATGTATATACATATATATATACACATATATATTTCACTGGGATATCTCCATGCCACAAAACAGATGGAAGTGGGATGAGCTCCATATGAGTGTACTGTGTCTGATCTGTGTAGCCAGCCACGTTTATGTGTGATGGATGTTCCTGTGTGTGCACCTGTGCATGTGCACCCTGAGAATATCTGCTCAGTCTTGCTACTGGTTGGACACGGGGCATGAAACTTACCCATTTCAGGGCTATCAGATCCAGCAAAGTATAAATTCATCACCCAATATGTTAAACATTTTTAGTGCCTATCTTAATTCAGTGCCCCAGTTCTTTAAATACTTTAAGTTACTCTCTTCTGGCACTTATTTAATTATTGCATTGATAAATTCTATAAATTATTTCCAACTATTTAAAAGACTCATTTTCTTTCAAAAAACAATTCAAAATATTTCTAGAGTGTACAGGCAACTATATTTTTCTTCTTTGGAAAACCTTTACATATTAGGATATTTATCTATTTAATTATTTTCATCGTCAGTGTTGAACTATCCTGGAGCTCTGAGTATGATGAGTATGAGAAGTTTTATAAAAAGATTTTTTAAAAAGAACACAGGGACAATTACCTATTATGCTTATCAGTAATAAAAAAGGAAGTTCAGGAGGATGGTTGGGATTTTTACCTGTAGTAGTATTTTTTTCCTAAATATAGGGGAACTTTTTAGAAAAAGTTCTTCTTATTGTTTTTCAGTCTTCTCTCTAATTTGCATGTAACATTATGTTCTTTTCCAGACAAGTCTAAGGATTTCTAATTGACATTGACAGGGCCAACCTCACATTTCCTTAGGTAGAATTTAATGTGAAATATGTATTAATTCTGTAATGAGTCAGCATTTCTGGATGAAGGCTCCAACATAAAGAATTTCGCTGTGTGCATCTCTTAGCAACTGAGAAATTACAGCCTTCATTTCATTTTAAAACCCCTGTGTTTAATAAACCTTTTTATTATTCACTATGGAGTGAATACATGAATTATCAAGGCTTGCCTTGGACTCCTGATAATTCAGCTGTCTTGCACAAGAAAAATGCATATTGTTCTGATGGATGGTGAAAGAATCCCTAGACAAGCAAGAATTAGCAAATGCCAGGGTCTTTCAGTTGCTGAGCCCATCACAGCCCCTGCAAAGACACCAGCAGGCAGGAGAGAGCAGCAAGTACAATCCCAGAGCTCCCCAGAGCTGCGGGCTCCAGGGAACGGTCACATATGCGAGGCGACAGGCGCCTCTGAGAAGTGAGGACGGGGTGAAGGCAAGGACAAGCACAGCTTTCCTTCCCACTTCTCCTTAGCAGCAGAAAACTGGCAAAGCCAGCTCTTCCTGTTCTCTCTCTCTCCCTCCCCCGTGGCTTTGCTTAATGCTGCTGAACAGGCTGGAGCCAGTTTTGTGTTCTTTAGTTCCTGAGGATATGAGCCACTGTCCTAGGATAAAACCTGAGAAAGCAGGCTTGCCTGAATGAGAGTTTTGTGTCTTGGTAGATATTGTGTGAAGAAATGCTGGCCAAAACAAATTAGAGAGATTAGCTGTTTTAATAGTTAAGCAAGTCATACAGTACCTTCAAGACAGACAGACAACCAGTGGCAACTCAGGTGTTAATTACAATTAAATATTTTCATACAGGATTGCAGCAGCCTTGCAGAAGATCTCACAGCCCCATAGTACCATTCCTAGTCTAGCAGGGGACATTTCTAAGAAAAACTCGAGTTTGAATAGGACTGGTATTCTAAACACAGTTCCATTTTTGTATTTTTGTATTTTTATTCCAGAAGCTCTCACATTTGCTAGGGGACAGCCTGGTCAAGGACCTCCTGACCAATAATATTGGCAGAATTCCTTTCTTTCTCCTTTATTCAAAGCAAGGTCACTGTAACAAATATTCATAGGCTTTCCAGTACTGAAAGGAATCAAATATCCAATGCTGCAGAGTTCCTTGGCACACTGTATTGCTATAAACTCTAATACTGCAAAGTGTAAGGTTCTATTCCAATGGTGCCACAGTTTCAATATATCAAATTTGACACCTTTTCAATAAAATAGGCTAAATTTAGATAACCATATGCTCATGCTGACAAACTAGCTTCTCCCTGATATATGTTTTCATGAAAGAGTACAAGAGGGCCTCAAAGTTTAATTAGTCTTAAATTAATTCAAAATATTGTATTAATTTACAGTAGAAAGGTCAAGTTGTTGAGCAAACAGCAGGAATGAATATTTTTTACTCAATGCACAAAGATTCAGCTGTAAAAATTCCATTAATGTTAATAGGAGTCATGCTGCCAAATTCAAGAATCACGCTATAAATATTTTATCTGTCTATGCTCTTGCTGCGGTCTAATAAAACTTGTACAATTAGAGCCCCTTCTCTCTTGACTACCTGCTAAGCAAAGTTGAAGAGTACACATATATGAACAAAGAAGCACTACTCTGCATGGGGGCAGCCTCACCTTGAGTCCTGTGTGCAGTTTTGGGCACCACAATACACAAAAGACATAAAAGGTTGTTAGAGAGCGTACAAAGAAAGGCCACGAGGATGGAGAAGGCTCTGGAGGGCAGCTGTATAAGGAGTGGCTGAGGTCACTTGTTCTGCTCAACCTGAAGAGATGGAGACTCAGGGGAGACCTCATTGCAGTCTGCAGCTTCCTGGTGAGGGGATGAGGAGGGGCAGGCACTGATCTCTTCTCTGTGGTGACAGTGACGGAACCTGATGGAATGTCAGGAAACTGAGGGGAAGTTCAGGTTGGATATCAGGAAAAGGTTCTTCACTCAGAGGAAGGTTGGGCACTGGAACGGGCTTCAGGGAAGTGGTCATAGCACCAGCCTGACAGAGTTCAAGAAATGTTTGGACACTGCTCTCAGGCACAGGGTGTGACTCTTGGGGTGTCCTGTGCAGGGCCAGGGGTTGGACTGCATCATCCTTATGGATCCCTTCCAACTCAGCATATTCTGTGACTCTGTGAAGTATTTTATCAATAGAGATGTATTTATAATTTGTGCTTCAGCAACTTAGGACGGGCAAGTGTCACAGTTACATTTCAATCTTTGCATCATTTTAAGAGATTTTTAAACAACTATTTGAGAAACTAAAAATGCAATGATTTTAAAAAAGTCCTTCTTATTAGTAACACTGGCTTTTTCTTAGTATGACTCCCAACAATATACAATGATAATGTATTCACTTATGTGTTATTAGGCCATAAAGACTGATTTAATTCAGTGTTGATCTTATTTATAAGATCAACGTCACTCTAAAATTCACTTCTTGTTCAATGTGCCTCATTAAGCTTTATTATTCTCTTGATTATTCATGCTCTGTGGTCCTATTGGTTCAAAGTAAGCTGAAATTGGAACTATAGATCACATAGGTGAAGGCAGATAAAATTTTCAGTCTCTGCTAACATAAAAATTACATTAATAAATGCAGGAGATATAATTTCTAAAATTGGAATAATAATTAAATTAGGTTTTAATTTTTAAACAAAACTCCCACAAACTAAATAAAACATAATTGGATGCCTTGTACATGTTTTTTGAAAAATTCTATATTTGCTGATACTTTAAGGATTATAATACTTTAACATATGTGCAGAATCTGAGTTAATAATAATAATAACTTTAAAAGAAAACCAGAAAAATTACAGTTCCCTGTAGTTGTATGAGACACAATCCAAACAACAACCAGAATATTAAACTGAAGAATACATCAAGAAAATTTGCGCCACATAGAATTTAAATAAATAAATAAATAAAAACCCAAACCTCAAATTATGACACTAATATAAACATGTTAATTTATTTTTTTTCTTAATGTGCTTCAACCTTTTTATAAACAGAGGAACTTTAAAAGTTTCATGAGAGATAAATATGAAGAATTTCACTTTTGGAAAATTGGCACAAACATATATAGCAAAATCAACAAATTATTTCCTTGTTCCTACAAATTATGTTTCCACTTGCACGTGAGAAAATGGTGGTAAAGAGTTGAATGTGTTATCTTTCTGTATATGCAAACTAAATATTGCTCAATCAACACTTGCTGGTGGGCATTTAGCAATGTCAGATGTGGACTCCTCTCAGAGTTGTACGTATGTAGAATTATACATGTTCTTACACAAAGAACATTGCTAGAACAGGTCTTGTCTTCTTTTTTCAAAGGAGAAAGTAAAGAAATTCCTACATCCCTTCTCTTTCTTCAGAAACCCTGAATCTCTTGCATCTGATTATCACATGCAGTGCAAACGTGGAAGCCCCTTTATTTAAGTTGTTTTGGCCTTGCAGTAACTCCATTCATAACATGCTCATCACAAGTCACCCTTTAATGTGCAGCTTTAAGTCTGGTTGCTCCTCTAAAGCCTGCTTGATATCCATGCCAGGTACCAACTGTTTTCTGACAGGCAGATTTTCTGGTGGCAAAATGGTTTTCCTTACAGAGCAGTGGTACATTTTCAAAAAAACCCCAGAAATTAGGGTTTTTTTTGAAATTAGAAGCTAGGGACATCACTATTCATGATGGCTTTGGACATTGAAATGCACTATTTAAATTATTCAAAGTAAAACTGGAAAATAGTTGGAAATAATTTCTAGAAACATTTTGCTTACGTAAGAGATAATGCAAAGAATCTTGTATATTTGCTCGGAATATGTTCTGAATATGCTTTAATACCTAAACTGTTAATAAGTAGGGGAAAGTAAGTCCATAGCACACCTACTTTTCTCTAATGCCCACAAATCCTTACTTTTTTCCCCCAATTTTGCTGTTATACATTTCCTTAAAGTTATCTCTTCACAATATGTACTTCAGTGCAAACTTAAAAATATAAAGGATTTGACAAACAAAGATCCTAATTGAAAAGGAAACCATTTCTTCCAAATGTAAGGTTGCTTTACTGGTACAAATAATTTTCTATTTTAGCATTCCTCAAACAAAACCCCAAATTGTTAGCAGATTTAAAATATAGGATTTATGAAAATAACATGCTTCAAAAAATAAAGAGCTGATTTCAAACAGTAATCTTTTAACCTTTCTCTGAAAAAAAATGAAAACATCAATTACGCTTTCATTGGAAACTTCACAAAATATTTCAAAAATTAAAGTTACACTTAATTATGTGCCATGAAATATATTTCTAGATAAATCATATGGAGAAAATGCTGTCTCCAGTGAAAGAAACAAAAGTCAAGATTTGTGTCATCACTTTACGGTGTATTAATCTTTATCCAAATACTGGTAACCCTTCTATGTCCTTTTTTGCCACACTATATATGCAAAAAATAGGTGGATTAATACCTTACTTTCACATTCTGTTGAATACAAGAGTAATTCTCACTTTGAGGGAATATCAGAAAGTCATTTTATACGTGAGTCTCCATAACCTAGAGATCAGATTCATCCTGTGTTTCAGGCACCACCACAAAAAAGCTGATCGATTTTTCTGTTGTGAAGACAAGCCTCTTAAAAGCTGTCACTTGGAGAGACACCTGCTCAGCTAAACTCTCTAAAGCAATTGGTACAGCCCATAGCCCCAGAAAGCAGAGGAAAAGGGTGATTGTTGGGGGTTTTTGCATGTTAAATACCCAGTCAGGTCATTGCATCTAGTTCAGTTTCTTACTGTCTCTGGATATGGGACTTCTGTGTCCATCTCTGCAATTCAATCTGTAACACACTAATTCAGTTTAGGAAAAATCTTTTAACGATCTTGCAAACATTTAGCTTCACATATACATATCCATATGCATGGTTTATTTTTAATGCAGTGCCAGGGAATACTCCATATCTGCACCTATCTAATGGAATGCTGACTCTTGATTGACTTCTTCAGTACATTTTAATAGACATAATACGAAGCATTTCCTAGCCCAATTTTTCTTCATAAAGATACTATCAGAATTTCATTGAGAGAATGGTGATGTTTAGCATCTGGTATTAGTAGCTGATACTAACTTAGTGTGTTTTCTGAAAGCTTACAATAAAATAGAATTTCTGGAAAGAACGTTCCAAAATATCGAGGGATAGGTGTGCAACACAGAAATGCTGTAACCTTTCCTGTTAATCTCATGAAATAAAAATGTTTCACCCAGCTGGGAATTGACTTGGTCCCACAGAAAATGAAGTTTTGTCATTAAATTCATGAAGTGCCAAACCAGACGCTAAGTACTGAAAACATATGCCTGTGTTCTCCTCATATAACCCAATTTTTTAATTCCCATTTCCATACTTGTACACCAAACAAAGGCTTCTAACCTTTTTTGCTGAAGGAGCAAGGTGAAACAGTTATATTCAAGCAAAATAAAGCCAAAAGAAGGCAGGCACGATGTCCACGTGATCCAACCTCTTGCCCTGAAAAAATATGTAATCTTTTAAAAATGCAGGAAAATAATTCTTCCTCACATTTAACATTTCATGTACATCTTTTCCTGCAGTTCTCTACACAGCAGCAGTTTCGTCCTACCCTGTTAGGTATAATGCCAGGAAAGCATTGCACCTACTCTGAAGATTCTGACTGTTTCATACTTCTTTAGTGGAAAACAAAGTAAAATCCATCTGACCACTTCTGTGATTCATTAATCTCAGTTGATCTCTCCGTTCTTCAGTTTTCCCTTGAAAAAGATGAAAACCCTTACATTTTTTCAGTCAGAGGTCTCTAAAACTAAACTCTTTATGGGACCAGTGAATTCAACTTCCCTGTGCAAAAATGCTACACATAAAAATGCAGCCAGTTTTCATTATGAAAAAAAAATTCCTCTTTTGAAAAATATTTTAATCGACTCTCCTTGTACCTTATACATATCTGGTGAAATTATTCATAGCTCCTATGTAAATAGTTTTTGAAATTCACACAGGTGTGGAATGCACAAGATCAAGTCTATATAGAAATGAAATAATTTCATTACTTTATGTACATTTTAAAATTCCTTGAAACTAATGGTTTATTAGATTCTGTTGCAATTTTCCATAGGAGCTTAGTGAATATAGCATTAATGTTTGCACTTATCATGACACATAATGTTGTCCACGAGTGCAAAACAATGTAAACAATGAAGAAAACAAACATTAACTCAATTTTCAATTTTAATGTCCGATCCTTACAGAGATGCCAATGGTGAGACTAACTTATTTCACTGAGGCAGGAGCAAGACCTAAGTAGTCAGTAATGTGCTCTTCAGCTTCATGTTCACTCAGTTCTGTTCAGTTAACACACTTTTCCATTGCTGTGACAATTTTAAAGCATTTATTCTGTAAATGAATAGTCAGCTTTCATGCAAACAGTCCATTAGCATTAATCATATGATTCTCACATACATTGACAAAAAAAAAGTGTTTGCTATGTTTCTCTTGTCCATGACAAATGAGTAGTTGGTAAGAAATGAAAAATAACAATTTAAAAGGAAGGTTAGAATAACTGATCTCTTGACATATTTAATCTCTCATTTGAAATATGAAAAGCCATATTCCAAGTATGGTGGATGATGTTTCTGTTGATCGAAATATAATTCTTTACCTACTTCATCACTGATCCTGTTACATAAATCAGCATTTACATTTCCTGATATTCTTCTCTTTGGACAAATCCAAAGAATCCCAACTTACTGGATTACAAATGTGCAACTACATTAAAAAAAATTAAATTAACTGATTCACTTGCATTGACTAATATAAACAGATACTTTCTATATATTACCTTAGAATTTTAAGGTATTAAAATCGTATCGCTTTCAAGACATGCACCTTCACTAGATTTTGACTGAAAACTGCTATGCAGCCACTGGAAAAAACTTGCATTAGGGCTTCTGCCTAACAGGAAAATATGCTGAACCTGAAGCAAAGCCCACTGAAGTTGTTTTTTCAACTTTAATTTGCACTGGATCAAGCACTTTGCACACAATCTCCCATTTCTTCAAAATTAAAGGAGTGTTTATGACTGTCAAGGAATATTTTCTCTTTCAATATCTGTTCAAAATGAGATTTTGAAAACCATCCCAGGACTCTGCAAAATAAAAATCAGACTTGGATTTGTGAGTCAAATAATAATCTTCAGAAGCTTGTTATTTTGCAGATGGAGATTTTAGCTGCCATGTTGTCCTTCTAAAAATAACATGCAGTTTTCCAGTGAGCATGCAGTCAACTAGCAATATCAGTGTGCGTTTTTATCACAAAGAATTTGAGAAATCCATCTTTAGAGGTTTCTATAATCAAATCAGGAACACTCTTAAATTTATACATAAGGAAAAATATATTTAAAATCTTTAAAAACATGACACATCTTTGATGCTTCACAGTGGAAGAAAAAAGACAACAGATGAATGTGATAATGGATAGACTATCTAAGAATTAACCAACATTTTTTAAAGTGACAATGCTGGCAAATGACAAGAATGGAATGTTAAGGTATTTGTTGTAAGCCAAGAGGAAAAGATTTATATGCATCATCTCCAAGCCAATATATAATAAAATCCATTTTCAGGCTTGACAAAAAATACAATCAAAAGGCCATTTGTGACTCTGAGCCCATGTCTCCTTCTTATGTTATAAAGTACCCCCAGATTTTCCAGCACCATTTTGGCCCTTTTCTTTAAAGGGCAGATACTATTTAGTTAGAAATGCACTTGTATGTTTTTTAGTCCTGATCCAACTCCTACTGTTGCCAGAGAAATATTTTCTGTTGAAT